>NC_068914.1:77744368-78058118 GCF_023091745.1 Budorcas taxicolor
GAAAGCAGGAAGACCAATTAAGGAAGTTACCAAGTAATGCAGGAGTTGAGGCTTAAGCCAGTGACATTAGCCAAGGAATGAGAAAGAGTCATTCTGGATATATTTTGAAAGCAGAGGTGACAGGATTTGCCTGTGGAGAGAGGATAGGATGTGAGAGAAGGGGGGAATACACAGCTAGCTCCAAGGCTCTTGGCCTGAGCACAAGAGGGATGAAGTTACTGAGATGGAGAATCTCTAGGAGAAACAGGTTTGGGGGTGGATGGCTTGTTCCCTTTGAGATTCCCGACTTTACACATCTAAAGTCAGGTGTAGGGTGGGGATTTGGCACTGGGCAGAAAGGACTAGCCTAGAGAGAGCATTTGGGTTGGGTTTGGATGCTGTTGCCAATGGAGATGGTTAAGCTACCGAAGAAACGAGGTCTGAGAATTCCTGGGAGGTCAGGAGGAGGAGAAGGAACCTGGAAAGAGCCTGAGAAGAAAGAGTCAGTGGCAGCAAGAAGAAAGTATGAGGTCTTGGAAGCCAAGAGGAAAACGTGTTTCAAGGGAGGAAGGATGGTCTCAGTCAGAGATAGGTGATAAGTCAAGTGGGATGTTTGACCACTGGCAGGACATTGGGTGACCTAGACAGTGTTGGGGACAACTGCTGATTATAGTGGTTAAGAAAATGAGGGGAGAATTAGTGGCAATGCCACCCTGGAGGAGTTAAACTGTAAGTAAAGGGAAACTAAAGATGAGGGGAAGTGGGGGAAGAGAAATTTTGTTTAAGATGGGAACAACAGTAGTGTGATTGTACGCTTACAGGAATGATTCCATAAACAGAACAAGATGCTGCAGGAGGAATGGGAGAGAATTCTGGAGCCATTCCCTTGAGTTGGTGAAAGGACTGGCCTCTAGGGCCCAAGTGGAGAGGCTGGCCTTGGATAGGACAGTGGACATTCAACCAAAGAAATGCCAGGAAAGACACAGGATGTGGTGAAGGTGCCATGGGTAGGGGTTTTCCTGACTGCTCTTTTCTCAGGGAACTAGGCAGCAGGGTCCAGGTCACCAGCTGAGAGTGAACCTGGGGAGGGTGGTATTAGAGGTCTGAGGATGGGGAAGTGAAAGTGAAGTCAAAGTCACTCACGACTGTTTGCCACCCCCATGGACTATACAGGCCTTGGAATTCTCCAGGCCAGAATACTGGAGTAGGCAGCCTTTCCCTTCTCCAGCGGGTCTTCCCAACCCAGGAAGATCTGGGGGCTTCCCAAACTGGGGTCTTCTGCATTGTGGATGGAAAAGAAGGCATGAAATAGTCATCTGGGGGATGAGGAGGCTGTCTACTCGATAGCATGGGGCCCCACTCAAAGCTAGGAGCCCTTACTTGGATGGGCTTCCCTGGTAGTTCAGATGGTAAAGAATCCACCTGCAATGTAGGAGACATGGGTTCAATCCCTGGATCAGGAAGATCCCCGGGAGAAGGAAATGGCAACCTACTCCTGGGAAATCCCATGTACAGAGGAGCCTGGCGGGCTACAGTCCATGCTCGACAGGGGTGTTTGGTTTTTCTCTAGTCTGTTTCAGCCACATAGGTACAGGTACAGAGTAGGCAAAAATAATATTTAGTCAGATTGGAGTTTTGCCTTTCTGTTTCTGTTAATGTGCCGTTACAAATTTATAATTTGTTTTAAACCATAATTTATTTAAAAGCGAAATCACAAAAGCCCAATATTATAATTTAGTGAAAATATTCTGAATATAATGGCAGAAATGATCTTCAATAGTAAAAATTTTTAATAGGTCTGGTGGCAGATTAATTTAGACTTATCTCTATATGAGCCATTGTTTTATCTACAGTTTCTATTTTAAGGAACACTTACTTTTCTTATCTTATTGGAATGGAGTGTTTCAGACAGGCTAGAAATCAACCCACTAAATACTTATAAATGCACTTATTTCAGCCAGCTGGCATGCCGTGTGTCTGTGTACAAATCAATGACTGGCCACCTTAAAAAAGAGGACCAGATTTGGCAAACCAAAACTCTATGTGTTTTCTTCACTTGTATGACTTGAAACAGTATACATTTTTGATCATTTCTCCTCAAATCATTTGCATTTAGCACTTTCAAGCACAAGAATAATTTGTTTCTTTGGTCGCATAAAGTCTTCTCTGAGAGTATGTTCAGAATTTTGAGACTGGATCAAAACTTCTCATGAGTTGAATTTAGTAACTGAACTAATTTCTGCACTAATTCAGTACATGCAAGCTTTTGCATTTTAGAGGAGCAAGGCCAGAGTTGCTGTAATTTGGGAGCTTACAGGTTGACAAGAGCCCAATTGGTGGTTTCACCAGGATGGGAGAGGAATGGAATTTATAAAGACCTCATTCTGTCAGGATTGCCTTAACTTTTCTGCAAACCTTCTTTAGAATTTTTATGTTTTATGCAATTTCTCTATTCTGCTCCAGTGTAGCTTCATAGTTCAGAGCATGGCCTTTGTAGGCCAAAAAAATGAGTTCAGAGTCTGAAGTTTGTAATCTGTGAGCTGAGTGACTTTGGGAAAATTACTAACCTCTCTGGCCCAGTTCCACTTGTGGAGACTGAATAGGCCAAAGGCTAATCAGAGTGCTTAGCAATTAGTCTATGCTCAATTTATTCTAGGAATTAGTATACATACATCCATGCTTTAGTAATACAAAATAATTACTAAGTTATCCTAATAAAATTAGCAGTATAAAAATAGATTTTTAAGTGGCTAACCATGGAGCTTGGACCAAGGACTTGGCCTCCTGAGTCTTGGTCCCCTAGTCCCAGAGATACAGTCCATAAATTTCAGGAAAAATAAAAGGTTATAAACCCTTTTCACAAAGAATAATTTAATACACTAGAAGAATTGCATCTTGAATTATTTAGCAATATTCTTTACCTTTAAATGGTATTAAACTTTATTAGAAGATTACAGACTTAGTTTTCTGAATCCAGTGTTTCTCCTTCCCCCACCCTCTCTCCCCCTCGCTCATATTACCATCTTAACCATTTGCAAGTGTACAGTGCAGTACTGCAAAGTATATTCACACTGTTGTGAAACAGACCTCTAGAACTTTTTTGTCTTAGAGATCTGAAAAACTCTATCCATTAAACTGTATCTTTCATTTGCTGCTCTTCACAGCCCCTGGGAACCACCATTCTACTTCTCTGTTTCTATGAATGTGGCTGCTATAGACGCCTCATGGGCTTCCCTGGTAGCTCAGCTGGTAAGGAATCTGCCTGCAAGGTAGGAGACCCTAGTTCGATTCCCGGGTCAGAAAGATCCCCTGGAGAAGGGATAGGCTACCTACTCCAGTATTCTTGGGCTTCCTTGCTGGCTCAGCTGGTAAAGAATCCACCTGCAATGCGGGAGACCCCAGTTCAATCCCTGGATTGGGAAGATCCCCTGGAGAAGGGAAGGGCTACCCACTCCAGTATTCTGGCCTGGAGAACTCCATGGACTGTATAGTCCATGGGGTCACAAAGAGTTGGACATGACTAAGTGACTTTCACTTAACTTTCAGACATCTCATAGAAATGGAATCACACAGTATTTGTCTTTTTGTGTCTGGCTTATTTCACCTAATATAACATCCCCAAGGTTCATCCATGTTGATGTAGGTAACACGATTTCCTTTTCACAGGCTGAGTAATATTCCACTTCCACTTCACTAAAGTTCAGGTCACCATATCTGTAAGAGCACTTTTGTCCAAACCCAGGCCAGCTCTCGAAGACACTCATTTTGAGATGTTTAGGAGTCAGTTGACTTAACTATTTATTGGTGACAACAAAATTTCCTTTCCACGATCCATGTTGGCATAAACTACGCAAATAAAGAAGCTATATTCTAGACGTGCAAAATGCTAGAAGTATCATTGTTTTTCTCACCCAGAGAGGCTGGCAGAGAGTCCTCTTTTACCTCTCACATTCATCATCTGTGTTTGAAAATTTTCTCTTTAAAATGGCTTTTACTTTCAAGTTGTTACATTGGAGGGGACTATTCACAACACCGTCAGTTTAAAAATATCTGGGTATTTTGGGAATGTAAGCTGGTGCAGTCACTACCATATGATTCAACAATCTCATTCCTGGGCATACATACAGATAAAACTATGGTTTAAAAAGATACATGCACTCCAATGTTCACAGCAGCACTATTCACAATAGGCAAGGCATGGAAAAACCTAAATGTCCATTGACAGATGAATGGATAAAGAAGAGGGGTACAGATACACAATGGAATACTACCCAGCCATAAAAAGGAATGCATTTGAGTCTGTTCTGATGAGGTGGATGAGCCAGAACCCATTATACAGAGTGAAGTGAGTCAGAAAGAGAAAGATAAATATCGTATTCTAACGCACATATATGGAATCTAGGGAAATGATTCTGAAGAATTCATTTACATGGCCGCAATAGAGAAACAGATGTAGAGAACAGACTTATGGACATGGGGAGAGGGGAGGAGAGGGTGAGATGTATGGAAAGTGTAACATGGAAACTTACATTACCATATGTAAAATAGATAGCCAATGGGTATTTGCTATATGGCTCAGGAAACTCAAACTGGGGCTCTGTATCAACCTAGAGGGGTAGGATGCAAAGGGAGATGGGAGGGAGGTTCAAAAGGGAGGGGATATATGTATACCTATGGCTGATTCATGTTGAGGTTTGACAGGAAACAACAAAATTCAGTCAAGCAATTATCCTTCAATTAAAAAAAAAATGTGATACAGATACAGAATGGAATACTGCTCAGCCATAAAAAGAATGATATAATGGCATTTACAGAACCATGGATGGACCTAGAGATTGTCATACTAAGTGAAGTCAGAAACACAAGGACAAATACCATACGGTATCCCTTATATACGGAATCTAAAATATGACACCAACAAACTTATCTGTGAAACAAAAACAGACTCACGACATAGAGAACAGACTTGTAGTTGCAACAGGGTGGGGTGTGGGGAGGGATAGATTGGAAATTTGGGATTAGCAGATGCAAACTATTATATACAGAATGGATAAAAAGGAAGACCCTACTGTATACTACTATATTCAATATTCTGTGATAAACTGTACTGGAAAAGAATATGAAAAAGAATGTATATATATGTATAACTGAATCACTTGTATAAAAAAGTTAATACAATATTTCAAATCAACTATACTTCAATAAAATAAAAACTTATTTTTTTAATGCATGCTTTTAAGTGATGTTATATGTTAATTATAAGGATGGTAACATTTGCTGAAACCAAAATGCTCGCCTTTCATCCGTATGCATGGAAGATTATGGATGCAGTAATTTATTTTCAAAGCAATCTGAAACGTGGTCATACCACATTTATAGAAGCAAGTTCTAATATCTTAAATATTAGATATTTAAATATTAACTGCATTTAATTAATATTAACTGCAAAATTCCTGACCATGAAATTGTCTTCTTTTGGAAGGTAGAAATTGCTTAATATTTTTGATGCGTGCTACTCTTTCTTTCCTTTTTTTTAAGATAAATCTCGATCAGTGCCTCCAGAGCCGGGTGCAGTGCCTGACACCAGTGGTACAAGGTTGAGTAAAATATAGTCTCCTTGTTCAGGAGCTCCCTGTCAGTCAGGGAGAAACACAGAAGCAGAGGATTATAATTCAGTGCTGGAAATGCGGTTACAGCCTTATGTTAGGGCATCACTTCTATCACTGAAAAAGGATTTGAAACATCTTAATGAAGATATGAAAATGACTGAAAATAGCACTGTGAAAAGTGGCTTCCGGTTAGACTCTCTTCCTAAAGACATTTGCTTTGTAAAGATAATGAGTGTCCCAAACAGCATCATTTGTTTCGTATGTCAGTTGTGCATCACTGTTCCATTCTACCAGTAAAATGGTAGACTTTTAAATATTTTTCCAAACTATCATTCACAAAAATCACGCTACTCGTTACTTCTCCTTGCCTTCCTTTCTTTCTCCTTTAGGCTGTTTCTTTCCTTAACACATTTTGTTGTTGAATCTCTGAAATACATTTAAATAAATGAAAATGGAGAACTACAAATTGCTCCTATTTCTCTGATGTTCACCAGTTTAACCTATGAGTCATATGTCAACATTCTGTTTTCTTTGTCATGACTTCTAACTGTTGTATAACTGTGGACTTAGTCACTTGATATATTGGTATCAGAAGAAAAAGATTCTGTTTATGTTCCATATATGCATTTATTCTTGGTGATGGAAGCTAATTAAGTCTCGGAGTAGTTTTAAAATCCATGACAAAAATTGCTAAGAAGAAAGAAATCTCTCTTTGCTGCTCGTTGAATAAACTCTGAGACTATGCAAGGATCCAATTTAAAATCAGTTCTAAACTAATGATCTTATTCCCCAAATGTGTTGTTCTTCTCAGCAAGTGAGGCCAACATTCACTCAACTGCCCCATGACAGAAATTACAAGGTCATCTGTGATGTCTCCCTTGTCTTCGTCCACCCAGAATAGAGTAGATTCTACCTGCTGAGCCACGCTTGGGTCAGTCCCCTGCTCTCCCTACAGCCTGGACCTCAGCTCAGATCTGCAGTCCTGCTGTGGCTTCCTGATTTATCTTCCCAACTATATTCTCTTCTTCCTCTGTCCATTCTCTGACCTACTGTCTTTGCTGTTTCTAACATGTAGATCATACACTTTCACTTCCCTTTCATAGGCTGAATTTAACCTGCTAAATCGTTGTCAAAATTTTTTCTGAAATCAGGCATGTTAGCCAAATACATAGTATTAGCTCCGTTAGGCATGCAGATCCCAAAGTGACAAGGCATCTGGGTTTCCTTAGATCACAAAAATAAATAATAATGGACACTTCTTGAGTCTAGTATTCTGAGTACTTTGAGTGTATTAATTCCTTTTACAAAGTCAACAATAATAATCACTGCCATCATTTATTAGGAATCTACTTTCCATCCAGACATTAGGTGTCCATTAGCTGTCACCTTTTACCTTGCTTTTCTGGCCTTGAGACATAAGGGGTCTTAGCTTCCTGGCCACAGATTGAACCCATGACCCCTGCAGTGGAATACAGTCTTAACAGAGGAACCACCAGAGAAGCCCCAGTTGTTCCCTTTTAAACCACCCTGCAGGATAAGTTCCTGCCTCGGGGAAGGAGATGAAATCAGGGGCAGGATTTCTTAGAGGGTCTGGTGTTGCCCCAGGCCAGCCAGCCAGGAAGTAGTAAGGTCCAGGGCCAGCCCACACGCACAGTCCCTGCTCCCTGCCCACCCTCTGCACTGGGCACCACGCCACTTACATGCTTGTAGTGTGCCACATCAAGGAGGGTGATGGGAGATGGAAATTAAAACATCGTGCCCAAGACAGGCAGGCTGTTTTCACTTAGGACCTGTGGGGAACAAACCTGGCGCTGAGCTGACTTCACCAAGTCCCTCACTTAACGTGTAACTGTTTTGGTTTTGGGCTTGTGTCTGGTTACCGCAGGCTCAGAAGTCCTGGACCTTTGGTGGAGTCATAGAATGTTAGCCTCCAGGATGAAACTGTCTCTTGCAGAGCATGATTAACCACAGACAAAATTTTAGGAGGAAGTAGGCTAAGAAAAATCTGCAAATCTTGCCTGTCGTCTGCTGAGGCTGTCAAACAAAACTAGATGAGGAGCTTCTGTCTTTAAGTGGGAACCCCCCCGCCCCCCACGCCAGATGCTTTGTCTGAATAAAGTCTCTCGGTGGATGCCTTAAGAACAAGCGGTGCATCCTTCATGGCGGGGGACCAGCTCGCCAGCCTGAGGTGAGTGTTTTACCTTTGCGCTGTGTCTGCTGACGAGGAATGCCTACTTACAGGTTCAGGCAAGGACGAGTTCCTTATTGTCATGTCCAGTCATGGTTTAGTCCCGGAGGAGGAAGAGAGGTCAGGGGGCATACCACACTGTCACTCGTGCTAAGAGGAGAAGAAGGCAGTGGGGAGCTCCTCTTGGCCGCTTGCCGATCTGCTGGGTCATCCTCCTCCTATCAGGAGAGAGACGGCACTTCCGTCAGCGGGCTTGGGTGGGGGCAGCCGCCTCAGCCAGCTGGAGAGCATGGCCCCGTGGCCTCGGGCTGCTGGGGAGCTGGCTCGGGCTTCCTCTTTCGGGGAGCTACTTTCATAGAGTCCCGACCCTTTTCTGCGCTCCAGGTTGAGCACGGCTGCTGGCTCCCCACGTCACCTCAACCAATCCCACCCACTTCCTCAGACCAACGCTAGGATTTCCTAATCATTTCTTTTACATCTGGGGACAAAGATCTAAACTAATTTAGCCCTCAGTCTCTCACTTTCTGCTTTAAGTCCTTTTTCTGGTGTTTGGACCACAGGAGACCATTTAGGACCTGAAAAAATTTTTCCCTGAAGGTTCTCAGCCAGGGATCACCAGGGTCACCTTGGTCTACACCTTCTCATGAGCTTTGGGTTCCCTGTTTGCTGGCATCCCATTCAAAGTCCTTGCCGACCTGAGCCAGGAGACTTTTCGTCCAGATGCCAATGAAGTTGGCTCCAGTTCTTCTGGATGAATCTGTCAAAGTCCCTGGGCATTAGGACATACATCTAGTTACAGGGAAGCAGACACTGCTAAGCTAGCTAGTCCTCTGGAAAGTGCTGGCATTTGGGGACACAGAGTGGAAGGTGGACGACTCCACTCAAATCTGTTTTTTCACTTTCCTTTCCAACATACCAGGTCCTTTTAAAAACTAGGATTTTTAAAGTAGTTAATATAGAGTGCAGAACATGAACATACAGTTTTGCGTTGTCTCCAGGAGGCTAAAGGAATGACCAAGGAGAGAAGATATAGAGTAAAACACCCTAGGCCTTATGCCAACTGTTGATCTTATTATGGCTCACATTTACTAAGACCTGTTTCTGTTCCTCTTCCTCTCTGCTCCCTCCTCTCTGATCTCCTTTTCCTTCATTTTCATAAAAAAACCTATTGGCTAGGGAAACTTCCCTGGTGGTCCAGGGTTAAGAATTCACACTTCGACTTCAGGAGGGTAAGAGTTCAATCCCTGGTCACGGACCTAAGGTCTGTATGCCACACAATGTGCCCCTCCCCGCAAAATACTATTGGCTAAATGAATTGCTTACTATAACAATCTATGCTGTCAGTCGTATCTGACTCTGCAGTCCTATGGACTGCAGCCAGCCATGCTCCTCCGTCCATAGGATTCTCCAGGCAAGAATACTGGAGTGGGTTGCCATGCCCTCCTCCAGGGGATCTTCCTGACCCCGGGATCGGCCCTGTATCTCTTACCGTCTCTTGCATTGGTAGGCGGGTTCTTTACCACTAGTGCCATGTGGGAAGCCCACAACCGTCTACATCTAACCTCAATTACAAGGAAGGTGAAATATCAGGGAGGTAACTGAACTAGGGTATCCAGATTCAACATATAGTTATCTACTGCTAAATTAGGAGGAAATGTTATGGCTCGACTGTGGAAATCAGCTTATTTGTAGACAATGAGGCAAATAAATGAGGAAGAGAATTAGAGCCATCGGAGCCTTTACCTTTAAAAGTCTGACCTGCCTGTCCCAGTCTGTAGGCTCTGGGGGATTAAGGAAACGAGGCAGCAAGTAAGGACGGGGGCTAATCCAGAGCCTGCTACATACTCCAGGAGCATGTCTGTGCTTGAGAACCAGCCCAGGAGGTGTAAGCTCCAGTGGCTACAAGGATTAGATGTGAGATGGAAGAGGATGAATGAGCAGGGTCTATTCTCTGTATGGACACCCATTTTGCATACTAAACATGTAGGAATAGTCTTTGCTTCCTCTAAGAATTGTACAGCCAGCCCTCTCATTTCATGTGTTCCATCTACATCCATAGATTCAACCAACTAAGAATAGAAAATATTATTTAAAATAAAAAAAAGAAATTCCTGAAAGTTCCAAAAAGTAAAACTTGAATGGCCCATGTGCTGGCAGCTATTTATATAGCATTTACAATTTATTAGGTATTATAAATAATCCAGAGCATTTAAAGTATACAAGAGGATGGGCATAGGTTATATGGACTTGGCATCTTCTGGGGGTCTTGAAATCAAGCCCCTGTGGATACCAAGTGATGACTATACTGTACTAAAAAAAAAATGATTGAACCTCTTAGATCTCTGGCTATTTCTGATAAATACACAGGCTCAGAGAAATACCCCTCCACCACAAGGAAAAAACAGAAGTGAAAGTATAATGGCAAAATTAAAACTTAATATGTAGCCTCAGTGCTGGAGACATTAGGGAATAGTGGGGACTGTGGCAAACTGGAGAACACATGTATCATCTAAAAGGGCAGAAGCCACTCTGGTCTAGCAGATTGCTTCATGAGAGAATAGGGCTCTAGTATCTTTTTTTTTTTTTTTAAACTTCTGTCTAGATAGTGAGGGAGTCAAATTTGAGAAAATATAGAATCAGATCAAACAGGAGCAGTAGGTAGACGACACAGGAACAGTGAGGACTGCAGGAGTTATAAAAGGGCCAGAGAGAGAGAATTTTGGAAATATTCTTGCCTTAGAAACAGACATTTTACTTTCCCTTCCAGCTGTAGTAGATACCAGTGACAGCTTCCCATGCAACATCCAGTCTGGCATAGCCTGATAACTTATGTACTTTTGCAATGCAGCATAATTTCTTGATAGGCAAATTTTTGCACCATTTCAGAGTCTTTCCAACCCAAGAATGGAAGGTGAGATGGTGTTATTGGGTAGCAATTCCCTGTCATGACAAATTTTAACCCTTCTGTTAAGTTTAGAGTCCTTAATGGATTCTCATTTCTTTGTCGTTGTAGTTCACAGAAATCAAATTCCCAAAGTCTGACTGCCACATAACAATCTTCTACATGTTTTTATTTTATCTGTGGTGCTTTATATATATATATTATATATATATATATATAATTAGATATTTATAACACCAATATGCTCATATTGTAGTTGATCTAAATGGATTTTAATATTTCTTCACAGTTGGGTACAACTCAGTGGCCTGTTTTCAGGTAGAGGGTCAAGTTTACTCAAAGATGCACTTAAAAATATCTGTTTTCTTTGTTAAGGAATAATAATGGTAAGAAAATACTGTTATGTGTTTGTGCTCAGTTGTGTCCAACTGTTCGCAACCCCATGGACTGTAGCCCACCAGGCTGCTCTGTCCATGGGATTCTGCAGGCAAGAATACTGGAATGGGTTGCCATCTTCCCAACCCAGAGATCGAACCTGCATCTTCTGTGTCTCCTGCATTTCAGGCAGATTCTTTACCCCTGAGCCACTGGGAAAGCCCTAATAAAATGCTGTTAGGGCAGTATTAATAACCATACTATCTAGGACTTTAAAAAGCCTTCCAAGTAACTTCAAACAAATCTATACTTTGTTTTTAAGAACACTGACGAAGTAGAATTTAAGTGAATAGCTGTGCCTTTTAATCCACGTCTCATGGGCCCTTTACTGTTTAACTGTCCTTATTTTTTTTCTACCTACTCTGTAACAAGCTGAACTGAGATGGAGTAGAGTTAATGGTCTGACACAGCAGGGGAAAGCTATAGGCATGTTGTTTCCTGAAATCAACAAGGCATTTGGCAACACCTATCATTGTAGCATTGTATATAAGAGGGAGAAATATGTATGAACTAGATGACAGCACACTTTAGTGCGTTCACAGTCATCTACATTCAACATATCATGCAACGGTGATTTAGAAAATAGTGAGTGGGAAACCACTATGGGCCTAGGCACAGCTCTAGGTTCTACAAGGATAGGAGTAAATATGAATTTTTTTGTAGAGGACACTGAGAAGCAAACAAAGGTTTTAAAGAAGAAATACACACAAACATACACACACACACACACAATGTATAAATACATATATAATTAAGAAAGAGATAACTCTAGACTTGAGTAGAGAATAGACTTCATCCTCAATGGAAACTGCACTATAAAAATAATTTCGAAGTGTCATAGGTGAAAAAGGTTACATTACATATAATATACAAAAATATGTGAATAGGCTATTAAGTATAGAGTTCTCATATACACTCCTCCCATCCCCAAAGATTCCCCTATTATTAAATTTTGTATCAGTGTGGTACATTTGCTATAACTGATGAACCAATATTGATATATTATTTTAACTAAAGAAAGAAAAAAAGAAAGTGAAGTTGCTCAGTCATGTCCAACTCTTTGTGATCCCATGGACTGTAGCCCACCAGGCTCCTCCATCCATGGAATTTTCTAGGCAAGAGTACTGGAGTGGGTTGCCATTTCCTTCTCCAGGGGATCTTCCCAACCCAGGGATCGAACCCAGGTCTCCCACGTTGTAGGCAGACAAGTTACTATCTGAGCCACCAGGGAATTTTGCCTAAAGTCATTGCTTTACATTAGGGTTCACTCTGTGTTGTATACGCTATGGGTTTGGACAAATGTTTATTTCCATCTGTCACGTTTCCTGGTGCAATGTATTATCATGTGACTTCATATCATGTATGCACCATTACAGTGTCATATGGAATAGTTCCACTGTCCTAAAAGTTCTCTCTGCTGTACCTAGAGCACATCCTCCTCTTCCCCAGAAGCCTCAGCAATCACTCATCTTTTTATTAGCTTTATAATTTGCATCTTCTGGAATGCCATATGTTAATAGTTGTAGTCGTTCAGTGGTAGTCTCTTCTAATTATCAGGCTTCTTTCACTTAGCAGTAGGCATTTAAGGTTCATCCATGTCTTTGTGGTTTGATAGTTCATTTTATCACTGAATATTATTCCATTTTATAAATGTACCACAGTTTGTTTATCCATCTACCTACTAATGGACATCTTGGTTGCCTCCAAGTTCTGGAAATTATGACAGAGCTGTTATAAATATTCAAAAGCAGGCTTTTGTGTGGCTATAATTTTCAACTCATTTGGGTAAATACCAAGGAATATAAATAATGGATTGTGTGGTAAGGCTAAAATTATAGCTTTGTAAAAAACTGCCAAACTATCTCTGAAATGGTTGGACCATCCTGCATTCCCCCCCAACAATGAAAGTTCCTATAGTTCAAGATCCTCTCCAGCATTTGATATTGTCATTACTTTGGATTTTGGCCATTCTAATAGGTATCTCATTTTTGTTTTAGTTTGTCATTCCCTAATGACATATGATATTCCCTGGTGGCTTAGACAGTAAAGAGTCTGCCTGAAATGTGGGAGACTTGGGTTTGATCCCTGAGTTAGGAAGATCCCCTGGAGAAGGAAATGGCAACCCACTCCAGTATTCTTGCCTGGAGAATCCCATGGACAGAGGAGCCTTGCAGGCTACAGGGTTGTAAAGAGTCGGACACGACTGAGCGACTTCACTTTCACTTTCAGTGACATATGATGTTGAAGATCTTTTCATATACTTTTGGACATCTATAGCTTTTTTCTTAAGGTGTTAGATCTTTTGCCCATTTTTAAAGTTAGGTTGTTTATTTTCTTATTGTTGAGTTTTGAGAATTGTTTGTACCCTTTAGATACAAGTTCTTAATTAGATACAAGTTTTGTAAATATTTTCCCCTAGTCTATGACATGTCTTTTTAATCATTTAAGAGTGTCTTTTGAAGACCATAAGTTCCCCTCCCCCCTCATAAGTTTTTAATTGTAATAAGTTCCAGTTAATTTTTCTTTCATGGACTGCACTTTTGGTGCTGAATCTAGAAACTCATTGTCCAGCATAAAATAACCTAGATTTTCTCCTTGGTTTATGACCCATTTTTAGTTAATTTTTAGAAAGGTGTGAAGTAAAATGAAGTCGCTCAGTCATATCCGACTCTTTGCGACACCGTGGACTGTAGCCTACCAGCGTCCTCCCATGGGATTTTCCAGGCAAGAGTACTGGAGTGGGTTGCCATTTCCTTCTCCAGAGGATCTTTCCCACCCAGGGATCAAACCCGGGTCTCCCGCGTTGTAGGCAGACGCTTTACCATCTGAGCCACCAGGGAAGTCCTAAAAAAGGTGTGAGGTCTGCATCAGTTCCTTCTTTTTCCTTTTTCCTGTGGATGTCCACTTTCCCCACTGCCATTTGTTGAAAAGCTTATCCATTGTTCACTGAATTGCCTTAGCTCCTTTGTCAAAGATAAGTTGATTAGATTTGTGGGGGTCTATTTCTGAGCTATTTCAGTTCAGTCGCTCAGTCGTGTCTGACTCTTTGAGACCCCATGAATTGCAGCATGCCAAGCCTCCCTGTCCATCACCAACTCCTGGAGTTCACCCAAACTCACATCCATCAAGTCAGTGATGCCATCCAGCCATCTCATCCTCTGTCGTCCCCTTTTCCTCCTGCCCCCGATCCCTCCCAGCATCAGAGTCTTTCCCAATGAGTCAACTCTTCACATGAGGTGGCCAAAGTACTGGAGTTTAGCTTTAGCATTATTCCTTCCAAAGAACACCCAGGACCGATCTCCTTTAGCATGGACTGGTTGGATCTCCTTGCAGTCCAAGGGACTCTCAAGAGTCTTCTCCAACACCACAGTTCAAAAGCATCAATTCTTTGCTGTTCAGCTTTCTTTATAGTCCCAACTCCCACATCCATACAGGACCACAGGAAAAACCATAGCTTTGACTAGACGGACCTTTGTTAGTAAAGTAATGTCTCTGCTTTTGAATATGCTATCTAGGTTGGTCATAACTTTTCTTCCAAGGAGTAAGCGTCTTTTAATTTCATGGCTGCAGTCACCATCTGCAGTGATTTTGGAGCTCAAAAAAATATAGTCTGACACTGTTTCCACTGTTTCCCCATCTATGTCCCATGAAGTGACGGGACCAGATGCCATGATCTTCGTTTTCTGAATGTTGAGCTTTAAGCCAACTTTTTCATTCTCCTCTTTCACTTTCTGCCATAAGGGTGGTGTCATCTGCATATATGAGGTTATTGATATTTCTCCTGGCAATCTTGATTCCAGCTTGTGCTTCTTCCAGCCCAGTGTTTCTCATGATGTACACTGCATATAAGTTAAATAAGCAGGGTGACAATATACAGCCTTGATGTACTCCTTTTCCTATTTGGAACCAGTCTGAGCTATTTATTTCATGCCATTGATATACTTTTGCCAATTCTTTTGCCAATTCCACATCACTGTAGGTAGAGTAAGAATTAAATTTAGATAGTGGCAGTCCTCAAGATTTGTTCTTCTTCAGTATTGTGTTGGCTATTCTGGGACTTAAGGTTCTCCAGTGAACTTTAGAATCAATTTGTCAGTAGCCACAAAATAACTTGCTGGTATTTTTATTAGGATTGAGTTACATATATAGATCAAATTGCAAAGAACTGATATAGTGACAATATTCATTCTTGTATCCATGGAATATGTCTCTGTTTATATAGATCTTTTATTTCTTTCAAGAATTTTGTAATTTTCATTGGGCAGATCTTGTATTTATTTTTAAAAACTTTTCCTTAAGAATTTCTCTTTTTTCCCTTTCTTTTGTAAATGGTGCTAATGTGAATGGTGTTTGTTTTACATTTCAAATCCAATCATTGTGAATGGGTTTTGGATTTTTTTCAAATATGTGTTCTATATTTATAGGTATAATCATTAAAAAAAAAAAACCTTTAGCCTGTTGATGTGATGAATTACATTAACTGATTTTCAAATGTTGAATGAGCCTCATGTACCGGGAATAAATCCTACTTCATCATGGTGTATATCTTTTTATATGTCATTGGATTTGATTTGCTTGAGAATTTTCACATCTATACTTATGAGGTACATTGTTTTCTTTAATGTTTTTGTGTGGTTTTGCTGTTAGGGTAATGCTGGACTCAAAAAATGAGTTAGTAAGTATTCCCTCTGCTTCTATTTCTGGAAGAGATTGTAGAGAATTGGTATCATTTCTTCCTTAAATGTATGGTAGAATTCACCTGGGCCTGGTAGTTTCTCTTCTTGAATATCATTAATTACTAATTCAATTTCCTCAATCAGTTCAGTTTAGTTCAGTCGCTCAGTCATGTCTGACTCTTTTCCACTCCATGAACTGCAGCATGCCAGGCCTCCCTGTCCATCACCAACTCCTGGAGTTCACTCAAACTCATGTCCATTGAGTCAGTGATGCCATCCAACCATCTCATCCTCTGTCATCCCCTTCTCCTCCTGCCCTCAATCTTTCCCAGCATCAGACTCTTTACAAATGAGTCAGCTCTTTGCATCAGGTGGCCAAAGTATTGGAGTTTCAGCTTCAACATCAGTCCTTCCAATGCACATCCAGGACTGATTTCCTTCAGGATGGACTGGTTGGATCTCCTTGCAGTCCAAGGGACTCTCAAGAGTCTTCTCCAACACCACAGTTCAAAAGCATCAATTCTTCTGTGCTCAGCTTTCCTTATAGTCCAACTCTCATATTCATACATGACTACTGGAAAAACCATAGCCTTGAAAGACAGACCTTTGTTGGCAAAGTAGTGTCTCTTTTTAATATGCTGTCTAGGTTGGTCCTATTTCCTCAATAGATAAAGGCTTTTCAGATTGTCTGTTTCTCCTAGGTATGAGTTTTCCTATGAAAAACTTTCAAAGAAATGGTCCATTTCATCCAAGTTATTGTATTTTTGGGGGGCATAGAGTTGTTAATAATATTCCTTTATTGTTCTTTTAATGTTCACGGGATCAGTAGTGATTGCCCTTCTTTCATTTCTGGTATTAACAGCTTGTATCTTTCCTTTGATTGCATATCATTCTATTTTAATGTGCAATTTTTATTATAAGTGAAAGCAGATGTTTTCATATAGCCAGTTGTGGGGGTTCTTTTTGCTTTTTTTTTTTGTACCACGTGGCATGTGGGATTTTAATTAATTCTTCAACCAGGGATTGAACCCATGCCCCCTGCAAGTGGAAGTGTGGAGTCTTAACTGCTGGACTGCCAGGGAAGTTCCCAAACAACTAGCTTTATTTGTTTTATAAACTGTACAATTTATGTACTTTGCTTGTTTTTCTATTTTATCCAAGGCTATGATATATGAAATGTTCACCTTATGCTCTCTCATTCATGTTGCAAATGTTTTTATCCCAGCTTGTTATTTTTCTCTTAATTTTATGTTCATATATTTTCATGCATAAGCTTTAGATAGTCTTTCAGCACTTTTTAAATTGTTTCTTTGTTATCACTGTCATGCTAAGTAATACCTAACATTCAGTAAGTATTTACTATGCATCAGGCATTATATGTTTACCTATATTATCTATGGTAAACCTCAAAGGATCCTTGTGTAGGTACTCTTACCTCTGTTTTATGGAAGAAGAGACTGAGGCACAAAACAGTGAGTATGTGATTTCAGGTGAGCAGAGCCAGGATCTGAAGCTAGGCACTCTAACACCAGATGCGTGTTGTGTGTGTGCGTGCTCAGTCATGTCTGACTCTTTCCTGATCCCATGGACTGCAGCCTGCCAGACTCCTCTGTCCATGGGATTTCCCAGGCAAGAATACTGGAGTGGGTTGCCATTTCCCTCTCCAGGGGATCTTCCTGACTCAGGGATTGAATCTTCATCTCCTGCATTGGCAGGTGGATTCTTTACCACAGAGTCATCTGGGAAGCCCCCAGTACCAGATACTCAGCTTCTAAGCTTTACTGCTTCCCAGAGAAGTGCTGCCAGTCGAAGATGGTATGATTTATCTATATTTTTCATGGTATACATATTTTTCAAAATAACACTCATAACCACTCTACTTTTAAAATGTCAAGATTTCCCAATTTTATAATGTAGAGCTATTTGTCACAGCTCTTGAAAATTTAAAAGAATTCATTTATTTTGGAAATGGAATTGATACATTATATACTTCAATCTTGTGGGAAATTGGACTGATAGAATATTGGAAGGTGTGAGATAAATTGAGACAAACAAAACAAGCAATTTTTTAAAAAGACAATTACTATAGGAAAAAAGCAAATGATTAAAAAAAACCAACAATGGTCAGAGTACACACAACATTAAGTTGTGAATGCTATTTGCATGGATGTAATAAAGTGAAAAATGAATATTTAGCTACACAATAAAAGTGAATGAAAGGTGAGGAAGTGGAAAATCAGAGAGTAGAACAGACAATTCTAGTTTTGGGGAGATGCTATTTCCAAATGAATTTAGAAGAACAATCAGAGGAGGAAGGAGGGAATAGCCTTACAGCCATTAATACTTTGATGGGGCTTAAGATAAATGTAATGAATATGGAGAGAGATTATTTCATTTTCTCATGATCTCCATTTTCTCCCTTGAAACATAGTGAAAAGAAAGTGAAACCTGCTCAGTCATGTCCAACCCTTTGTGACCCCATCGACTATACAGTCCATGGAATTCTCTAGGCCAGAATACTGGAGTGAGTAGCTTTTCCCTTCTCCAGGGGATCTTTCTAACCGAGGATCGAACCAATGCAATCTCCCACATTGCAGGTGGATTCTTTACCAGCTGAGCCACAAGAGAAGCCCAAGAATACTGAAGTGGGTAGCCTACCCCTTCTCCAGTGGATCTTCCCAACCCAGGAATCGAACTGGGGTCTCCTGCATTGCAGGTGGATTCTTTACCAACTGAGCTATGAGGGAAGCCTCCTTCAGACATAGCTCTATTTCAAAAAGATTTTTAAAAGTTTTTTTTTTCCTCTCATTCAAGAATACATCTTCACTTGACGAGTTAAATACATAATGCTAATAAATAATTCACAATACTCAAATGAAGACTAACTTTAAATGGAATTACAAAACAGAATAAATGCACAATGTTATTTTTGAAGAGAACAATTTCATATACTATCAAGTTTTGCCACATCGTACCTTTCCCTGTCTCATTAAAACCCTGGCCATATGTCACTGCTTTCCCATCTAAGGAACATCCGATCTTTTAATAGCACATGGAACTTCTACCAGAGTGACCTTTCTTTTTGGCAGGTCATCTGACGATATTAACCAGAGTACTTTGTTCCCAGAAGAGCAGGAAACCTTAATATTCAGAGAAGCTTTATTGTTGAAATGATCTGAGCAGACTGCCAAAATGACTGACTTCCTTTCCTCTGAAGAAGTTTCTCCTGTGTTTGTAATAAGTAGATATCAAAGGGACATTTATGGGTCTAAGCAAGTTCCAGTACTTGTAAAGAGGGTGACCCCTGAGATGAGGCAGGCAGTTGGGAGAGAGATCTGTTTCAGGGGCATGGGAGGAAGTTTCCTGAAGGACGCTGGCAGCAAAGGGCCAGCAGCGGACTACAGGGAGGTCTTAACATGACCAAGTATCCCTACCTGTGACAGAGCACAGTCAGAGCATATCAGAAGCAGGCGATAGTCAATGACAAGGTAGGAAGGCAGGAAACCAGGAATGCAGTTTAGAGCAATCTAGGCCACAGCCCCAGAGAAACTGAGCAATGAAATGAGTTAAAACAACAGCTCAGGAGAGCAAGTGCAGTGATCAGAACTGGGTCCCCAAGAGCAGACTCTCAAATAGAGTAGTAAATGAAATCAATAAACAAGGGTAGAATCCTGGAAACTATCCAGTTGCCTCATATGATTTATAGGACTAGAGAAGTATGCTGATCCTCATACCAAAATTTATGTTACAAGGTGAAAACACAATTCTAACTTCCCAGTGAACCATGATTTAAGCTACACAAGGCTGAGTGCATGGAAATATGTCTTTGTCTCTAAGAGAGATTATAACAAATGCTTGCAATTTAGAAAAGTCACCCATAATTTTTAGTATTTTTTGTTTTTGGAGGTAAGCCAAAATTCCAAATCTATAGTATCCATTGCAGTAATTGAGATGAGTGAAGGAGGCGACAATGGAGAGAATGGGGATAGGGTGATGGACTGAACAGTTACAGGAGGGGAGTAGGGGATAGGCAAGGATCACAAGCAGGGAAATGCTGTACAGAATGGGTCCTTGGTGTTAAAAGATAGACTGAGGCATATTAAAATTTCTTAGCTTCTTTGAGCAAAAATCAGAATGGAGCAGCACCAGGCCAGAAGCAGTTGAGACCTCCACCAACAGGGGCTCCAGAAAAGACTTTAGAGAAGGAAGGTGGAAGCAAAGCAATAAATTAGTGGTTGGCTATAGCTTGAAACCTAATTGGCTGCTTGTGGTTGGTTGTTCTTAGGTCTTGATTTCAAAACCACAAGGCATTTACAGGGTTTGATTTGGGTTTGCTTACATAGGCAACCACTGGCATTGGTGCCACCTGTCTTAATGGTTTCTCTGTAGAGTTAATTTAACACTGGTTTCTGGATTGTCTCAGACAACTGAGTGAACAAGGATGCCACCACAGAGGAGGGACAATCTGATGCTTGGAGTCAAAACCTGACCAGTTCTGTGTGAACTTGTGCCAATTACTTAACCTCTCTCAGCCTTTATCTGTAAAAACAAGAATAATTCTACTTACAAAGTTGTTGTGAGAACTAAATGAGAGATCATACCATTAACTTGACACATATACTGAGTGTCGTATTAATTGCCAAATCCTGAATTCGAAGTCCAGTGTGCTGGGAGAGACAGCAAAGCAATGAACACACTACAAAGGGGCAAGTGCTAAGTGCTAAAATATCAGTGTCCGTAGCGTGTTCAAGGAGCCCAGAACCAGGCACTCTGCATATAGATGTAGGGAGAGGGGATTGGGTATTTGAGTGAGGCTTGAATGAATATATTTCAACCAAAATGCATTTCCCTTGTGACCGTGAACAAATTAATTGCCTCAGTTTCCTCATTAGAGATAATAATAGTAACCATCCCAAAGAGTGATTATGAGGGCTAATTAATCCTGAAGTATGCTAATCCCTGAAGAATGCTCACTACAGGGCCTGGTACACAGCAAATACTTCATCAATGTTGACTGTTTTTATTAACATTATGACTATGGAGAACTCTGGCAGTCAGCATCTCTGATGAACTCAATGATATATCAAGGTCACAGCTAGTTAACAGCAGAGACTAGACTAGAGACCAGGTCACAGTTTTATGCTCAAAGTGGAAGTAGAGTTCTAGACTCATCCATCCTGCTTTTTCTCCTGGAGATTCTAAAGAGAGTGCTGTAACATGGAGACTTTGGCAACTGTTCCCAAAGGGAAGTTCTGAATGAAATGATATAACACTTGAATAAGCTCATGTGTAGAAGGATTGTCCACTTTGACAGGCAATCAGTCTGCAGTACATATAAATTCACTTTTTCTTGTACTGGACATCTTTGGTTTTGCTTTTGTTTTCTTAGTTCCCAGTCTACATATTTTTCTTATTTCAATCTTCTAACCTCATTCTCTGAAGCCTGTTTGATTTTCATATCAAAGGAAAATTAAAGCAAGAAGAATAGGTTCTACTTGTAATCAACATCCATTTACTGTCTATTGTGGTTCAGAAGCTCTTTGCCAGGACTATGGAAAGAGCCAAAGGATAGACAGATAGCTTCCATCTTTGAGACAGTTATCATTTTAAGTAAACCAGATCTACAGGCAATGAGAAAACAATAATTCTAGAGTAACATATAGATATTCCATGGTCATATGGGGTAGGTTGGAGACAAAGTCAACTGGTGGTGTATTAGGCAGGAGCTAAGGACGATGTATGGAGAAAAAAGAATCATGTCTTTGGCCAGTGCTGTGCTGGGAATTCTGTATAGTATCTGGATGATTCTGAGCCAGCCCTAAAAATGGTAAAAAGATCGGCAAAGAGAAAGGCAGGCAGTGGTTTTCATTAGGATCACCTGGTACGGACAAACAAACCTGCACGCAGCCTCCACCTTCAGAGATTCTGCTTCCTTCTTCCCTGGACAGGGAGCTCAGGTCTCCACACTTTATGAAAGCTCCCAGGTGATTCTACATGCAACCAAGGCTGAGAATCTCTGCATTGAGGCAAAGACTAGATGTCTGTATAGAGAGCTAATGCCTATGAATGTGTTTTCTAAATCATACAATACTGTGGGAATAAAGTCTCATCATTGTTTTTCTGTGTGGAGTTTATACCGAGAGAGTTCCTCAAATGACAGTGAACTAGTGTACTTCAAGTGTGTTGCTTGTACACTTCAAGCAGAATTAGGAGCGTACTGTATTGAAGCAGGCATGTGGGTCTGTGGGGAGGAGGGGGAGGGTGACCAAGAGAAGGGCCAGGCTGGGGCTGGAGGAACTGACTCACAAGGTTGCGTCTGTGGATTCCAGGTCTGCAGCAGCAGAAAGTTATGCCCAGGGCTTGCCAGACATCTCCAGAGCTTTCTGTTTGGAAATTTCAAGGAGGCTTATTTTGTCGTGGAGCTAGTTGCCATGAAAGTGCCAAGCTGGAGAGGAACAAAAGATGGGATTCAAGAGTTTGACTCATAGTCCATGGCCATTAAGTGTTTGCTGAAATGAAGACAAACTGTGGGATGACAGTGTAGCACTGAAAAGAAGAGAAGGTCTCGCAAATCAGATCAGCCTGTTTGGATTTGATGCTAGTGGCAGCAGAAAGCCACCAGGTAGCTTTGAACAGTGTTTAAGGACCTGCAAACTACTGAAAATTGAAGAAATACATGTGTCCAAGTCTATTCATCCCTTAAGAGGACTTTAAAGAAGAGTAGTTTCATCATGAGGACAGTGGTCACTCTAATGGTTTATTTAGGCAAGATTATGGACTCTTGTTTTCTGAACAGGGTTGCACCTTCCGGTTAGGCAGGCTGTTCATGGCACAAGAGCTGGTCTTAACAATAGAGCTGGTCCTGAGATCGGTCTGTCCTGAGCCACTAGGGCTGCATCTGCCTTTTCTCAGTACACACAAAGGCACCCCATGGAGGAGTGGCAGCCCGTCTCTAAAAGTCTGAAGACTTCTACTCAGGCAGCCTCGTAAGGTCGCTTCCTGACTCAGGCAGGAAGCCAGTGATGTGGAAAATAAAGTGGAAGAAGAGGAGAAGAATGGTCAAAATGTAAGAAGAAACGAAAAACAGCAGAGTGAGGTCCTAAGATAGGTGAAGGCTCTCCTTAAATCTTTTGTGAGTAAACTCGGAGACAAAGTTCATCATGACCTATTAAATGGCAGAAATGAAAACAGAAAAAATGCCACATGCAGGCATTTTGCAATAAGAAGCAACATGAATCTGGGACCTAAAATCCAGCGATTGTATAACCAGGCCTAGAAAAAGTCCATTTTACCAGCAGTCAGTCTCTTTTTAGGGAGAACATGTAATATGAGTATGTTTCCAAAGCTCCTCTGCACTTCTTTTCACTTTCACCCCAAATCCCTTCCTCCCCAGCCCACTTGAGCACCACAGTGGGACAGGGCGGCTACTGCTCATGTTCCACATGCTAAGTTTGGATGCTGGGTTTCCATATGATGTTCACATCTGCAACACTCTGCCACTCTCACCTCTAACTGCCAACTCTTCTGGTACACAGTTAGAAAAGGAAGTCCTTAACTCTCACAAGCAGTTTGGTCTTGAAACTACCTAAGAAATGTCTCAAGTTCCTTTCCATTTCTAAGGAAAGCAGAATTTGCATACTAGAAATGGAGCTCAAAATACCTAAGCAAAGAATTCCATCAAGATAAATCAGGTTCGTTCAAAGGGTATTTGCCTTATGGGTCACAGTATATTCCATGCTTTTCCATAGACCAAGAGGACCTGTGGTCACCCCTCTGGATTCCTGTCCCTACGAGGCTTTTGCATGGAACATCACTGGTTCTTAGAGTTCCAGCTGAGGAATTTATAACATGATCTGTTTTCCTTGGGATTAGCCTTTAAAAATTTATTTATTCAGCCAACATTTAATTCATTCCCCAACTGTTAGATGCTGGGAACACAAAATTCACTAAAGAATGGCTACTGCTTCCAAAATCCTTATTTAGTAAGGGGAGACAGACATTTAATTTAATAAATGCCACAAAATGCTCTGGTGCTGTGAAAGATGTTATGTCTGGGAAAGAGAGGGGATACAAAGGGTGAGGAGAAAACTGTGGAAATAAAGTGTCTATGGGTCAAAGAGCTTGATGCAGATAGAAGGAAGACAGATGCAGGTAGATTCAGTTGACCAACTGAAGTCCTATCCTTGGAGAAGGTGGGATGGAGCATCGGTCCAGGTAGAAGAGGTGGCAGACGGGGCCAGTGGGAGTGTAACCCATAAAGCCACAGTCTTTACAAAACTTGACCTCCACAGGATGAATCTATAATTCCCAGATATGCCTGCAAGGAAGCCGATTTAATGTTTAAGAGGAATTCCAGAATGCCTAGAGTTGGGGGTTGCTTGGGAGATGGAATGCTCAGAAAACTACCCCCACCCCCATCACCTCTGGTCCTCGGAACTGAATTCCTGAGCATGTTTAGTCTCTGTCTTAGCTGTGAAAAAGTAGATTTCAAGGCACTGATTTTTAAACATTTTACTGTTTAAGGCTGGATTTAATTCTTTAAGCCTGCCATTGAATGAAGATGAAAAATACATCTCATCTCTATACAATGCTGCCGACAGTTAAAATAGCATCCCTGTTTCTTTCTTCTTTACTCTCTCCCTTTTTGTAACTGGGTTAATAATTCCCTTGGAGTAGGGAGAAGAGATTTTCATTAGTACCCAATCATTTCACCCGTCTTTTCCTCCTGAGATTTCCAGTTCCTTGACACTTGATTTTCTTTAAAATTTCCATCCCTCTCTTAGTTTTTCATATGCTCCCATGGTCTGTCTCTGTAAATATTAACCTTCACTTTTCTAACTTCTTACCTGGAACCCTCTACCTGGATCCCTTACTTAAATTTTTCTTCTTTTCATCCATCCTTTCTTTCTTATTGAAATAGAGTTGAAATACAATATTATGTTAGTTTCAGGGTACAATATAGTGATTCATTTAAATACATTATAGATGATCACCACAATAAGCCTAGTAACCATCTGCTCCCATAAAACACTATTATAGTACCATTGACTATATTCCCTATGCCATAGAGTACATCCCCGTGACTTATTTGTTTTATAACTAGAAGTCTGTACCTCTTAATTCCCTTCATCGGAATGAAGCGGCCCCCTCCCCTCTGGCAACCATCATTTTTTTATGAGTCTGTTTTGGTTCTGTTTTTTAGAGTCCACATACAAGTGAAATCATATGGTGACTGTCTTTGAGTTATTTCACTTGGCATAATATCCTTTAGATTTATCCATGATGTTGCAATTGGCAAAATTTCATTCTTTTTTATGGGTGGGTAATATTCCTGTGTGTGTGGGTGACATCTTCTTTATCCATTCCTCGGTGGATGGACATTTAGGTTGCTTCCGTATCTCAGCTATCGTAAATAATACTGCAGTGAACATACAGGTGCACATATCTATTTGAATTAGTGTTTTGTTTTCCTCAGGGAATACACAGATGTGAAAATGCTGGATCATATGTAGTTCTATTTTTAATTTTTTGAGGAATCTCCATGCTATTTTCTGTGGTGGCTGCACCAACTTACATCCTACCAATAGTGAGGCTTCCCTTCAACACATCTTCATCAGTACTTATTTTTTAGTTGTCTTTTTGATGACAGTCATCCTGAGAGGTGTCAGGTGATATCTCACTGTGATTTTGATTTACATTTCCCTGATAATTAGTGATATTGAGCATCTTTTCATGTGTTTGTTGTCCATCTATATGTCTCCTTTGGAGAAACGTCTATCCTTTGCCCATTTAAAAATTATACTTGTTTATTTGTTGTTGGGTCGTATGTGTTCTTTATATATTCTGGATATTAAATCCTTTTTTGGATATGGATGCAGATCTTTTTTCAAGTGTTATTTGTTTTTTTGGATTGATCTCTTTATCATTATGTAATACCTTCTCTCTTTGTCCAGTCTTTGTTTTCAAGTCTGTTTTGTCTAAGTAGTGCTACCCCAGCTTTCTTTTCATTTTTATTTACGTGGAATATCTTCCTCCATCTCCTCACTTTCCATCTGTGTGTCTTTAGATTTGAAGTGAGTTTCTTATAGGCAGTATATATGTAGGTCTCTATATATTATTATTATTATTATTATTTTAGCCATTCTATCTCTTTTGGGAGCATTTACTCCAGTTGTATTTAAAGTAATTATTGATACATATATTATTGCCTTTTAAAGAGACAGAATTGGGAGCATTTACTCCAGTTGTATTTAAAGTAATTATTGATACATATATTATTGCCTCTTAAAGAGACAGAAAATTAGAAAAATAAGTTAGTAAAATTTTCATAGAGCAAGGCTCATTTAATATAAAGGATTTTAAACATTCTGAAGTTAAATCATTCTCACTTTTTTGTTGTTAAAATATCCTTTCTTTTATGAAATGAAGGTGATTGTAGAATGTTATTTATTTTTAGCATCCTTACTTGGAGAAGGAAGGAAGAGACGGAGGGAGAGAGAAATGAATGAATGTGTGAATGGATGAGGGAGAAAAATTTTTGGAAAGTTAGTCATTCTTTAATTTTCACAAAGTCTTTACTTTTTGCTTTGGAAACCCAAAAGTCTGAGAAGAACGCTGCTGAACTTTCCTTGAAACCTAGAATTAGTGATGTGCTGGAGCCTCAGGCACCAGCTCATGGGAGTATATGGTTGAATTTCAAGAAGTGGCTTAACATCACCTTGGTAACTTGAAATCTGACGTGGTGGGATTATTTGCATAATAGAAATCTGTAAGTGCTATAAATCCAGTCCCCTTTCCCCGAGCTGGTTGTTTTCCAGCACCGTATTTCCCCAAACCTGCCTCTTACATGTGTCCAGGGGATAAGCATGCAAGGGACAACTCATACCAACTAAAACACACATGAGATTGAGACAGACCTATTTACCAATTTAAAATTTCATAATATAAAATATTCTCTGTCATTGCTTGTTGAGTTATCTGACAGTCCATTTCCCTCATGAAAATATTAGCTCTGCTTTGGAAGGAACCACATCTGTTCTATTCACAGTATCCTCACTGCCTGTCACAGCACAGAGTGGGCTCTGGGGTCCTTACTATCCTAGGAATCATTATCAGATATCCCACAGTCACCAGGATGCTTAGGGAATCAAAAGTTATTGTAACATAAAAACATTTACCAGTGAGGGGTCTGTAGACAGACAAATCCTTGTCTTCATCAGGTGCACATTCTAAGATGACTGAGTGAAAAATGCTAGGTAACAAAAGTACCGTGTAATTTCAAACAGTCATGAGAGTGTGAATTTTAAGCAATCTGCTATAATATGTTCAGTGAAACACTGGTTCAGTGGAAAGTTGAAAAAACTTTAAATGATTCTATAGCCAAAACATGTGGGGAATTTTGGTTAAGCCAAGTTAAGTCAGTGTCTTTATTGCTAAACTTCTCAGAACCTTTAATATGACACTGTGAACCTTTTTTTTTTTAATTAATTTTTATTGGGATATAGTTGCCTTACAATGTTGTGCTAGTTTCTACTGTACAGCAAAGTGAACCAGTTGTATGTATACATATATCCCCTCTTTTTGGATTCCTTCACATTTAGGTCACCTCAGAACACCGAGCTAAACAGTAGGTTCTCACTCATTATCTGTTATACACAGTGTATCAATAGTGTGTATATGTCAGTCCCAATCTCCCAGTTCATCCCACCCCTCCTTTCAATACTTGATGTCTGTACATTTATTCTCTACATCTGTGTCTCTATCTCTGCTTTTCAAGTAAGATTATCTATACCATTTTTCCAGATTCCACATATATACATTAAGAAGCCCACATTTGTTTTTCTCTTCCTGACGTCACTCTGTATGACAGTCTCTAGATTCATCCACATCCCTAGATACTGTGAATTTTCACTGTGCTTATGAATCTTTACTTTGACCATGAAATCTGTTTTTGATGCATCACCTATAATTAGGGTTCCATCACCTATAATTTGTTGCTGTTGTTCAGTCACTCAGTGGTGTCCGACTCTTTGTGACCCCATGGACTGCAGCACGCCAGGCTTCCCTGTCCGTCACCATCTCCCAGAGCCTACTCAAACTCATGTCCATAGAGTTGGTGATGCCATCCAACCATCTCGTTCTCTGTCGTCCCCTTCTCCTCCTGCCTTCAGTCTTTTCCAGCATCGCGGTCTTTTCTAAGGAGTGAGCTCTTTGCATCAGCTGGCCAAAGTATTGGAGCTTCTGCTGCAGCATCAGTCCTTCCAATGAATATTCAGCATTGATTTCCTTTAGGATTGACTGGTTGGATCTCTTTGCAGTTCAAGGGACTATCAGAGTCTTTTCCACACTACAGTTCAAAAGCATCAATTATTTGATGCTCAGCCTTCTTTCTGGTCCAGCTCTCACATCCATACATGACTATTGGGAAAACCATAGATTTGACTAGACAGACTTTTGTCGGCAAAGTAATGTCTCTGCTTTTTAATACACTGTCCAGGTTGGTCATAACGTTTCTTCCAAGGAGTAAGCGTCTTTTAATTTCATGGCTGAGGTCACCATCTGCAATGATTTTGGAGCCCAGGAAAATAAAGTCTGCAACTGTTTCCCCATCTATTTGCCATGGAATGATGGGACCAGATACCATGATCTTAGTTTTTTGAATGTTGAGTTTTAAACCAGCTTTTTCACTCTTCTCTTTCACCTTCACCAAGAGACTCTTCAGTTCCTCTTCGTTTTCTGCCATAAGGGTGGTGTCATCTGCATATCTGAGGTTATTGATATTTCTCCTGGCAATCTTTATTCCAGCTTGTGCTTCATCCAGTCCGGCATTTCACAGAAGGAAATGGCAATCCACTCCAGTACTATTGCCTGGAAAATCCCATGGACAGAGGAGCCTGGTAGGCTACAGTCTATGGGGTCGCAAAGAGTCGGACCCGACTGAGTGACTTCACTCCACTACTCTGCATATAAGTTAAATCATCACGGTGACAATACACAGCCTCAATGTACACCTTTCCCAATTTTGAACCAGTTTATTGTTCCATGTCCGGTTCTAACTTTTGCTTCTGAGAGTGTAACAGGAAGGAAGGCCAGAGGTCCCCAAGTGGCAGGAGGAAATAAACTGCAAGTGGCAGGCATTTTTTTTTTCCTTCTCTTTTAATTCTGTGTCGATGACACCTGGTTCTGCCATGAGCTAACCAATGTCTTTTTCCTATGGAAATATTTTTCTTAAGCTATGTTAATAAAACTATGTATTTGTTTTGGAATTTTCCTTTCTTCAACATTTTTCTTTTCTCAAACCTTGGACTCATAATGGCTCAACAAACCAGTATTCCTGTCAATTGTTTTGTGGCCATGGGATGACACACCTCATGCTATCCTATCCCAAAAATGCATATTGTGGGAGAGGGGCCTGGTGAAACTCCCTCAGACTTAAGGTGTCTCTCTTATCTGACTAATAGCTTTCTAACAGATATAAAACACCTTTCTAGAAACTAGCAAGGGGGCACTCGTTCTGTCCCCTTCTGATGTCTAGGTCAGAAGCTTTCCCTATCTCTATTACACTTTAATAAAACTTTGCTACACAAAAAGCTCCAAGTAGTCAAGTCTTGTGTCTGGCCCAGATCAAAATCCTCTCCTTCAGAGATTACCAATCCCAGCGTAACACACACCTTCCACTTCTTCACCCATAACTAGTTTCCTAATTTTAGAAAACATGAACACATCGTCATCTCAGATTTCTTGAAAGATTTATACCAATTTCCTTGAGAGTCTCTTTCTATTAGGCATTAAAGCAAAATATATTTAGGAATCCCATCCCCAGACAAATTACAGACATTTCCTATGTGTATTTTGTCCATCTTTTTATAGACACAAAATGAGACGTGAACACTTACCTACTATAATTTTAGAGTACAGTAGTTGTAGGTACTCCATTTTTCCTTAATTTGGAAGAGTTCACTCTCTAATTGGGTAATTAACACTGCCAAGACATCAGATATGTTATTTAACCAGATCTTAAATTTTCTTTATGTTAACTTCCAAATGGTATAATGAGTAAAAACCATCTTTTCAGTCATGACCAGAAAGAAAGAGATCTCAAAGTCATTTTAAATTAGCGTTTGTGGCAACCCACTCCAGTACTCTTGCCTGGAAAATTCCATGGATGGAGGAGCCTGATAGGCTGTAGTCCATGGGGTCGCAAAGAGTCGGTCACAACTGAGCAACTTCACTGCTTCAGGCAAACCTGAACGCTCTCCATCCCAATGAGACATAGACATTCCATTTCCATTTCTAATCTCTAGAGTGATGAGCATCAAAATCTCATTTATTAACATGGCCTCATTTTTTCACATCCTTTGGGACAACTGAATATTTCTGCTCTTAAGGCAGCTCAGTGCACCAATGAAGAGCTGAGGCCCTAGACATAGCTTGGGTTCAAGTTCCAGCTCATCCATTAACTAGCTATATGGCTGTGTGCAAGTTACTTAAGCCTCAGTTTTCTTCAACTGTGCAATGGGAATAATAGCAATAACATCTGCTTCCTGAGTTTTGAAATTCTTAAAAAAGATAATATGGATAAAGTAGTCAACTGTAACTTGAGCTCTGTTAGCACTTAGATCTACTGGTGATATGTTATTTAATCTGGTTAAATAACATACCTGATATCTTGGCAGTACATACATCACTGCCATGCACCTTTGATTTTTGAGCCCTCTCTTCCTCAACTAAGCCAAAGAAATAAATTCGGTGCCCCTAACAGCTCTTCAGTAGGGGGATCTCCCAAGCTTTCAGCCATTTCAGCAGCTCTTTTCTGAAGGAGCTTCAAGTTTCACTGGTTTTCTTTAGTTTTAGTATTTCTAACTGAGCTCAGTGCTCTGAAAAATGCCTGCTTAGAGAAACAGAACCATTTGTGACTTCAAAATTGCCTCAAACTGTTCTTTGAAAAGATTTGTGAAGACTTCAGCCTTTCTGTTGTCAGTGGGAGTGGACTATTATTAGCATCCAGTTTTGCACGGATCTTCTTGGATTCAGTTCTGATTTTGAAGGGGGGAAATTACAGGATGTTTCTCGTGACAGGACTAAGATTGCAGAAGGGCTGGAATGGTTCGTAATGATGGTCTGTCTTCTTATTAGCGCTGACAAAAAGTTGAGTTGTTTTACTTTTTTCTTCAGGAGAGGGAATAAATTAGACCAAGGAGGTTAAAAAAAAATCCCAGGTTTTCAAAGAATTTAGAGATCCAGCATTCTTTCTACTGTATATGGTTTTTCTATCTCACTGTACTCAATCAAGAGAAATACAGTGGAAAATATCTTCACTAACCAGAACCCAGCTCCCTGAAACTATGATTTAAATAGACTAAAAACATAAACTTCATGAGAAAACATCAAATAACATCAAGCTAGCTGGCCTCGGTGATTAATCAAAAATCAACAACAAGGATATGTCTAAGTTGTCAGTCCAAGCTCCTATTCCTTATACATATAACATTGTATTGAAATTTAATGTCCATGAAAGAAGAGATGTTTGTTTTATTCTCTGTTACGCTGTCAGTCTCTAGGAGAGTACTTGGCACATAGTAGGCATTCAGTCAATATTTATCAAACAGACTGATGAATGAATGAAAACAGTATGTTCGGTGCTAAAAAGATGGGAAGTGATGGTTTGAGATTATGAAGCAGAGGTATTGCAAGGTCTGTAGTAAACAACACAATATCTGTGATGTTGGGATGGAACTATACCTCTTCAAGAAGAGCAGTTGACTTATAAAGCATTGAGAAATATACTGGCAAAGTACTGACTTTTTAAAAGAAATGGTTAACCAGAAATATTATTTCATCTGAACAGTCCACCAATTCCAAAACCTCTAGTTGAGGTTTCAAGTTTAAGAACAACAGTGCAGACTTTGCATTTATTAATACTACTTTATGAAAATCCATCCTTCAACTAGATGGACCCTTCACCAGATGTTCTGATAAGATTTGTTGTTCCCTCGTTTCAGCTTTGAGAGGAGGCCATCTCAATTTAAGCTCCATATTAATTTTCCTGCATGTAACTGAGACTAGCTAACACTGGCACAGAGGTCCTATCTGAGTCTTTCTGAGATGCAAAAGTTGAGAAGCAGAGAAGGGAAGATGGAGATTAAGATCTAAACTGTGGTTGCAACATCACGGTAAACTGAGCAAGTCCTTCATAAAGCAAATTATGGCAATGTTCCCATTTGTAATTTGTATTGCCTGGATACAACTTTCTATCATTAATCCTTTACTTTTCAAAATTAAAAATGAGAGGCAATTGCCTTGGGGGCTTTTGTAAACAATGGCATTTGCATTTTTACATCATCCAGCATGAAGAGAGTCAATCTTTCATTAACTTCATGAGTACATTTGAGGTGCCGTCCCCCCTTTCTAAGTTTTCCTTTATTTTTTGAGATGGTGGCAGAGCTCGATGGGATATTAGACTGTTGCCATTCCATTATTTGAAAGTGTTGTTGTTCAGTTGCTAAGTCATATGTGAGTCTTTGCAAACTCATGGACTATGGCATGCCAGGCTCCTCTGTCTTCCACTGTCTCCTTGAGTTTGTTCAAATTCATGTCCATTGAGTTGGTGACAATATCCAACCATCTCACCCTCTGTCAACCCTTTCTCTTCTTGCCTTTAATCTTTCACAACATCAGGGTCTTTTCCAGTAAGTCAGCTCTTTTCATCAGGTGGCCAAAATACTGGAGCTTCAGCTTAAGCATCAGTTCTTCCAATAAATATTCAGGGTTGATTTCCTTTAGGACTGATTGCTTTCATCTCCTTGCAGTCCAAGGGACTCTCAGGAGTTTTTCAGCACTACGATTTGAAAGCATCAATTCTTTGTCACTCAGCTTTCTTTATAGTCCAACTATCACATCTGTACATGACTACTGGAAAAACCATAGTTTTGACTATACATACCTTAGTTGGCAAAAGTGATGTCTCTGCTCTTTAATACGCTGTCTAGGTTGGTCATAGCTTTTCTTCCAAGGAGCAAGCGTCTCTTAACTTCATGGCTGCAGTTACTACCTGCAGTGATTTTGGAGCCCAATAAAATAAAATGTGCTACTGTTTCCACTTTCTCCCCACCTATTTGCCATGAAAAAATGGGACCAGATGCCATGATCTTGGTTTTCTGAATGTTTAGTTTTAAGCCACCCTTTTCATTCGCCTCTTTCACCTTCATCAAGAGGCTCTTTAGGTTCTCTTTGCTTTTCTGACATAAAGGTGATACCATCTGCATATCTGAGGTTGTTGATATTTCTCCCAGCAATCTTGGTTCCAGCTTGTAATTCATCCAGCCCAGCATGTCAAATGATGTACTCTGCATATCAGTTAAATAAACAGGGTGACAATATAGAGTCTTGCCATACTCCTGATCTAAGTTGACCTCATCAGTCTGTAGAATTTCCTGTGGCAGCACTCCATCTTCTCAAATAGAAATTTAGCATCCCCTCTCTCAAATTGCCCCTGTTTATTTTGGGGACCCCCAAAGATGTGCTTCACATTTGCCTACGAACCCACCTGTCAGAAACAGTTATCCCATGGCATGCCATCTTCCGCACAGCCGTCTGTTGGCTGCACGTACACATTTTGTTGGCTCAAGTTCATGTGCCTGCTGCACAGGGAGGTCAAACTGAAATGTCAAAGTTTGGAGCAGAGAAAGATTTATTGCAGGACCATACAAGGAGATGGGTGGCTCATGTCCTGAAAAAACCCTGAGCTCCCCAAGGGTTCCAGCAAAACACTTTTTAAAAGCTAGGTTGGTGGGCAAGAATAACAGGATATGTGCTGAGATTGTGCAGGGTTCTCTTGACTGATGGTGAGGTAACAGGGTTGTGTCACCGGGGTTAACATTATTGTCCTTAGGCTCCAGGAGGCCTGGGGCTATGTGCTTATGGTCATCAAGTAGTTAACACATTTCATCTGTAAAACATTTCAGGAAATGTGCATCAAATACTATTAGCCAGGTATGGCTCAGACGGTAAAGCGTCTGTCTACAATGCAGGAGACCTGGGTTTGATCCCTGGGTCGGGAATATCCCCTGGAGAAGGAAATGGCAATCCACTCCAGTACTATTGCCTGGAAAATCCCATGGACAGAGGAGCCTGGTAGGCTACAGTCCATGGGGTCGCAAAGAGTCGGACACGACTGAGTGACTTCACTGACTCACTCACTCTCAGAGAGGAATTAAAGCAGTAGATATGCAGGAAGGCCTGTCCTGGGAAGGCCCCATGGGGTCCCTACAATGTCTTTGCCTTTCTGCCATATGACCGCCTACCCCTGCCAAGTGCCACTGTCTGAGGTGAGAATGTAAGTGTTCATGCCAAAGGTGTCATATTCTTGGGGTGTAGGTGTGGATTTTATGCAGCGGAGAGGGAAAAAGGCACTTTCTCTACTTCTGTACAACACACTGGGCCCTTAAGGAGTTCTGATTACATCCGGAGTTCTTCCTATGCTTCCAGCTCTGGCTTCCACCCTCACTCAGCATGTTACAAATTCTGTCATAACAATAATTCTGTCAGTATGTGGCACTCATTCCTCAGCCAGAATCGTTTTGAAAACATTCCTTAAGTTTCTAGTTGCCATTCCCCTCCCAACCCCCACCCCCTGACTGGGGCTAAGACATCAGCTGGGGCAAAGAGGCCACAGTCCTCATCTCTTCCTTCTCCTCTGGCGCTTGCTCTCCAACCAAAGTCAGTCACAAGCAGAAGCTCCATGGGCCTCCCTGGTACAGAGAGGTTTCATGTAAATGGGGCGGGAGCACAGTGAGGTGATGGGATGAATGTGTCCTCTGCTGCTGCTGCTAAGTTGCTTCAGTTGTGTCCGACTCTGTGAGACCCCATAGACGGCAGCCCACCAGGCTCCCCCGTCCCTGGGATTCTCCAGGCAAGAACACTGCAGCTGGTTAAATACTCTCTTACGGAAGAAATCCTTTTTCTCTGATTTCTGAAGTGATGAAACCAAACCTAACCACCTTGGGCTCCACACACCATTTCCTTCAAGGCACCGCTCAGGTGAGTGCTGCCTGCCAGCCCTTCCGGTGTCTGGGGCTTAGTCGTTCCTTTGTTGAATATAAAGGGTCTTTGTGGAAATTTTTCTTAGAGACTAGGAGTTCTTCACATGCCCCGCCCCGCTCCCCCCCCCACCCCAAGACTAGGATTTGTATTTGTTCAGTGTCCTGCCACTGGCAGCATCCCTTTTCCTTTCCTATTGAGCCATGAGGAACAGGTCCTCAGTCTAAGCGGCTCTCCCTCCCTCTGAGGCTCCTCGGAGTTCAGAGCAGACATTGCATCCCGGATTGCTCTAAAGCGACAGTCTCTTTGTTTTCTCTCCTCCACCTCTTTCTTTACTCAGCTTCGATTTCATTTTCTTGCAATTCCCACCGGGGACAGCTTTGACTTCTCTTCCTCGTGTTTTCCTGATTTTAGCTGGTCTGAGATCCAGACTCTTTTTAATAAGGAAAAGTACTGAGCAATAATATTATTTAAAGAGTCATTGGCTAGGACACACCAATATTAGAAAAGAACAAACAGATAGGTTTCTGAATTCCCAAAAGGAATTTCTATGCACTAGCAATGTCTGTGACCCAACATTTAAAAACCATAATATTCTAGATAATGACCAGATAAAATTATGAGGCTTGGCTCCTTTGGAAAAAACTTTGAACTAATTTAATTCATGCCTATGAGGATACCATGCAAGTTAATATTGATTTACTAACTCAAATAATACAAAAGTCCAAGAGTGAATAAATTTTCACTGAACTTGGTTTTGTTGCCCAGATATTATGGGCAGTTGGCCCACTGTGCTTCGAGGATAAAGTAATGTGAAAAAAGAAAAAGAAAATTTAATTTTTGATTCCTAAGCTAAAGCCAGTACCATATGTTAACTGTAAATATTCCACTCAACTAAATTCAAAACTTCTCCACAATTTGTTATTCAATCTCCTCTAATAAACATCAACAATGCAGAACTGGAGAAATTTGAGGAAGATATTAAAGGGGCCTTTAAAAAATAATTCTGTTACAGTAGCTAGATATATAAAGCTATATGGCATATGTGATAATAACTTTCATTTTTGGGGTTTACTATATGCTAGATACCTTGTCAGACCTTTACTTACATTATCTCATTTAATCTATGCAGTAGTATTTAAAAATTTTTTTTTGGAGTATAGTCAATTTACAAAATTGTGTTAGTTTTTGTTGTACAGCAAAGTGAATCAGTTATACATGTATTCACTCTTTTTTATATTCTTTTCTCATATAGATCATTACAGAGTATTGAGAGGAATTCCCTGAATTATACAAAAGTTCCCTATTAGTTTTTTATTTTATATATAGTAGTGTGTGTATGCCAATCCTAAACTCTCAATTTATCCTTCCCCCCTATCCCACTTTCCCCCTGGTAACTCTAAGTTTGTTATTATGCTGTAGATAGTTTTAATTTCCATTTTATAGATCAAGAAGCTAATGCTCAGTGATATTATGAAGTTTCCCAAGTTAATACTATCTGTTAGTGGCAGGATCAGGATTTAAACCTACACATTTGACTCCAGAGATTATGCATTTAACCCTTGTGCTGTGAGACAGGAGGAGAAAGCCACTTTAAAAAAAAAGGTTAAATCTTAGTGCACTCATAAAGTTTGAACTGTGATGTTGGAGAAGACTCTTGAGACTACCTTGGACTGCAAGGTGATCCAACAGTCCATCCTAAAGGAAATCAACCCTGAATATTTATTGGAAGGACTGATGTTGAAGCAGAAGCCCCAATACTTTGGCCACCTGATGTGAAGAACTAACTCATTAGAAAAGACCTTGATGCTGGGAAAGATTGAAGGCAGGAGGAGAAGGGGACAGCAGAGGATGAAATGGTTGGATGGCATCACCGACTCAATGGACATGAGTTTGGGCAGGCTCTAGGAGAGCCTACTGTGCTGCAGTCCACAGGGTCGCAAAGAGTCGGACACGACTGAGCGACTGAACAACAAAAATTGTCACGTTCATTCAAACTAGCTAAGAATCTGAAAAAGTAAATGCTGGAAAAGATGAGAAGCCAACAGTAAGAGGGGCTGATGTATGCCAGGACCAGTGGGTGGAGTATGCCAAAGGGCAACAGCAGAGAGCACAGAGGAAGCAGAAGTCTGAGGGAGCCAGGAGTCAGCACACAAGGATGAGATGGGCAGGAAGATGCTTCTGCCAGACATCACACAGAGGATGGTGGGGAGGGGTTGCAGGGGTAAGAGGGCAACAGGAGTGCCCAGAGCAGGAGCATGCCCATGGCAGCTGGCTGTGGATGTTCATATTGCTGCTTTTCTAATAATTCCCCATGTCAATGTGCTGTGCTGTGCCCAGTCGCTTTAGTCGTGTCCAACTCTTTTCAACCCTATGGACGGTAGCTCACCAGGTCCCTTTGTCCATGGGATTCTCTAGGCAAGAATACCGGAGTGCCATGCCCTCCTCCAAAGGATCTTCCCAACTCAGGGATAGAACCTACATTTCTTACAACTCCTGCATTGGCAGGCAGGTTCTTTATCACTAGCGCCACGTGGGACGTCTCCCCATGTCAATAGCCAGTCCCAACAGAACCCCTCTAGGCTATATGGCCCTGGAGTGGGATTAGGCAGTTTGAGGCACTAAACTGAGGCAGAAGGAGAATCACAGCATCTGTGCAGGAGGAAACAGTGACTAAAGGCTGCATTTTACAGATTCCAGGTAGAAAAGTACCAGGAAGTATAATATTCCAGGGGCTTTGCTTCTTCAGCCCAGTAATCCTCACTACCTCTAACAGAGTTCTATTAGATTATGCCCACATGTCTCCCAAGAGCAAAAACCAGCTCCTAGAGACAGCTCAATCTGAGCCCACAAAAAAAAAACATTTTCTCAGCTACGTTGCCAATGACAAGGCCCCTTCTCACTCATTAAATTCAGTGAGTCAAAAATTATTCAGTCATATACATATCATGGGTTAACCCTCATCTATTGCCACCTTACAGCTCATGTTCTAATTGCAAATTTTCCAGTTGGAATGTAGTATTGGAAACTGCATGTTTCATTCTATATGTGGCTTGACCAGCAGGGAATATAATGGTTATACGACTTACTTGTCATTTAAATTGCATTATTATTGTAAGCTGCCACATCACACTGGTACTGAGTTCATGGCCATTGAAAACTACTAGACTGTTTATATTTAAATGGCCACTATCAAGCCAGATAGCCATCTTATATTTATGAAAACTCAGTTAAAAATAACTTTTAAAGGGATTTTTGCCTGTATTTCTGTTAATTTCTTTGTGATTTTTTTATAGCCCAACACTCCAAATTGCTGAAAGCAGGTTGAATTCCAGCCTGTTTATGACATCAAAATCAATGGTATCAGCTTTTCTGGCTTTATGATATCCACAGCTATCACAAAATGTCTTCTATGTCTTCAGTAAATTACATAATTTTCAATCAAAATCAATAGATATATTATCAGAAATATGTTCTGAATTAGCCACTTTTCTAAATGCGAGGATGAATGAGATGTATTGATGATGTATGGATGAACTAGATAGAACTAGTACCCAAGAGGCTTACGGAACTTGGAGGAAAAGGGATGAGTACAGCTAAGTACAATACGATATGAGTAAAGTCCTATGAAAGCATTGGAAATTAGCCATTTACTGAATCGCTTTAGCCATTATTTCAGTTTCTTATACACAATAAACTGTGGAAAATTCTGAAAGAGATGGGAATACCAGACCACCTAACCTGCCTCTTGAGAAATCTGTATGCAGGCCAGGAAGCAACAATTAGAACTGGACATGGAACAACAGACTGGTTCCAAATAGGAAAAGGAGTCCATCAAGGCTGTATATTGTCACCCTGCTTATTTAACTTATATGCAGAGTACATCATGAGACACGCTGGACTGGAAGAAGCACAAGCTGGAATCAAGATTGCCGGGAGAAATATCAATAACCTCAGATATGCAGATGACACCACCCTTATGGCAGAAAGTGAAGAGGAGCTAAAAAGCCTCTTGATGAAAGTGAAAGAGGAGAGTGAAAAAGTTGGCTTAAAGCTCAATATTCAGAAAACGAAGATCACGGCATCCGGTCCCATCACTCCATGGGAAATAGATGGGGAAACAGTGTCAGACTTCAATTTTTTGGGCTCCAAAATCACTGCAGATGGTGATTGCAGCCATGAAATTAAAAGACGCTTACTCCTTGGAAGAAAAGTTATGACCAACCTAGATAGCATATTCAAAAGCAGAGACATTACTTTGCCGACTAAGGTCCGTCTAGTCAAGGCTATGGTTTTTCCAGTAGTCATGTATGGATGTGAGAGTTGGACTGTGAAGAAGGCTGAGTGCCGAAGAATTGATGCGTTTGAACTGTGGTGTTGGAGAAGACTCTTGAGAGTCCCTTGGACTGCAAGGAGATCCAACCAGTTCATTCTGAAGGAGATCAACCCTGGGATTTCTTTGGAAGGAGTGATGCTAAAGCTGAAACTCCAATACTTTGGCCACCTCATGTGAAGAGTTGACTCATTGGAAAAGACTCTGATGCTGGGAGGGATTGGGGGCAGGAGAAGAAGGGGATGACCGAGGGTGAGATGGCTGGATGGCATCACTGACTCGATGAACATGATTCTGAGTGAACTCCGGGAGTTGGTGATGGACAGGGTGCTGTGATTCATGGGGTCGCAAAGAGTCGGACACGACTGAGTGACTGAACTGAACTGATACACAGCTGTCCATTCGTATTCGTGCGGGTCTGGTTCCAGGACCCTACAAATCCACAAAATCTGTGGATTCTCAAGTTCTTTATATAAAATGGTACAGTCAGGTCCCCTGTATTTGCAGGTTCTGCATCGGCAAATATAGGAGAATCAACTGTAGGCCATCTTCACTGAACCTGTCCTCAAATTTCCAATTGGTTGGTGTGGTACTAATTCAATCCGAAGCTAGGTGTACATGAAGCACCTAAGCCAAGTAATTAATGAAGACATCGTCACACTGAGCTGAGCACAGTAGAACGTGTGGATTCGAATGTATTAAGAATGTTGATGCCCATGACCAATACATTAGAAACACACAAATATCTCGTCATATCAACACTTCCTGTGATTTTAACTTTAAGACAACAACAATGAGAAAGATAGTGCACAAGACAGATGTGTCTCACATATGCTGCCTCTTCTAGGATGCAAAGATAGCAACAAGAAAGCAATAGAAAACAGACTTCCACCTACAGTGCTGAATAGAAGCCTAGCCAGTGGCTCACTTACCATATCTCTGTATCCTGTAGCCAGCCACCAAGAATGGCCACAGAGTTTTTGGTAGCTGAAGCTAGAAGAATTTATTTGGGTGGTTTGACTACCTGTTCCTTTCTCTTACCTTTCAGATGGAAGGAGGAAGAGCAAGAGGAGGAGGAAAACTTTCTGCCCACGCTTTTTCCTAGGCTGCCAAATCTACACTGGGCTTGTTCACATTTACTAACGTCTCAGCAGGGACAAGAGATTACCTATTCAGTTGTGGGGGCTTTTGGTATTTTACACTAAAAACAGTGACTCAAACCTGAATATAACTGAAAGAAGAGAGATCAGTTCCATAGCATCTAGACTCCAATCAGAGCTTTCTTTTCTCTTTTGATACCCTCTGCCCTGTGAGCACGCATGCTAAGGCATTTCAGTCATGCCTGACTCTCTGCAATGCTATGGCCTGCAGCCCATCAGGCTCCTCTGTCCATGGGGTTCTCCAGACCAGAACACTGGAGTTGTCTTTATGCCCTCCTTCAGGGGATCTTCCCGACCCAGGGATCGAACCCGCATCTCTTATGCCTCCTGCATTGGCAGATGGGCTCTTTACCACTAGTGCCACCTGGGAAGCCCACCCTCTGCCCTAGGAGAGCCTTATGCAGTCCCGCTCAGGCTGTCCTGCCCCCCTTTCTTGAGACAGGCACCTAACTATGCCTTCCCCAGCTGGGACCCCAGGCTCAGACCTTTCTTGGGCTGTGTGTGAGGCTGGTGCTCCCCTCAGCCAGGAGGCAAGCCAGGGCCAGCAGTCCAGAGATTTTCAATTGAGTTTGTTTGTCTTGCTTTTTATTTCCTTCCCTCCCTCCCTTGCTTCCTTCCTAAGTCATTTGAATAATTTATTGCTAAAGTTCAAAACTCAGTTCTTGGCCAATGCAAGTATGAAATACAATTTTTGAAAGATGCAATAAAAATGAAATAAACTGTTCATAGAGAGCCGATGGAGCAAATGGAGTCAAGGAGTTGAAAAATGGTGCTGGAACAGTTGGACATTGATATGCCAAAAAAAAAAAAAAAAAAGGAACCTTGACTATTCCTTGAACCATATATAAACATGAACTCAAAATGTATCATAGACCTGAATGTTCAATGCAAAACAATAAATGTTCTAGAACAAAACATAGGAAAATATCTTTGTGACGTTGGATTAGTCAGACTTTTTGGATATGACACAAAAGAACAAATAAAAAATGAAAAAAAAAGATAAATTGGACTTCATCACAATTAAAACCTTTTCTTTGAAAGACACTTAAGAAAATAAAAAGACTAACCACAGACTGAGGGGAAATACTTGCAGAACACATAGCTAATCAAGGACTTGTAGCCAGAGTATATAAATAACTTTCCAAAACTCAGCAATAAGGAAACAAATGACCCAGTTTAAAAAGGGGGGTGGTCAAAAGACTCGAAAAACTTTCACCAGAGATGACGTACAGATGGCAAATAATCATGTACATAAAAAGTTGCTCAACATTGTTAGTGATTAAGTATGAAAGTGTTGCTCACTCGGGTCTGACTCTGTGTGACCGTGGACTGTAGCCCACGAGGTTTCTCTGTCCATGGGATTTCCCAGGCAAGAATACTGGAGTGGGTTGCCATTCTCTCCTCCAAGGGCTCTTCCTGACCCAGGGATCAAACGCAGGTCTCCTGCATTGTAGGCAGGTTCTTTACTGTCTGAGCTACTGGGGAGTTAAAACCATAGTAGAGATATCACCTCTTAGAATGGCTAAAATAAAGTGAAATGAACAATACCAAGTGCTCAGGAAGTTGCAAAGCAACTGAAACTCATGCACTGTTGTGGAAATATAAAATGCTATAGCACTTTGAAAAACAGTTTGGTAGTTCCTTACAATATTAAACATATACTGACCTTATAATTCAGCAATCCCTTCCTAGATATTTACTCTGGATGAATGAAAATCATATTCACCCAAAAACTTGCACTCTGCTTTTATAGCAGCTCTATTTAAAATTTCCAGAAATGGGAAACAACAGATTTTCAGGGTAAATGGATAAACAAGCTGTAGTACATCCTTACAATAGAATACTACGCAGCAATGAAAAGGAATGAACTGTGGATATAGGCAATGACATGGATAATTCTCAAGTGCATTGTGCTAAGCCAGACTCCAAAGAGTACATATTATATGAGTCTATTTATGTGACTTTTTAGAAAAGACAAAACAATAGCAACTGAGAACAGATTAGTGATTGCAGAGGTCTGGAGGGAAGGAAACTGACTACAAAGGGGCACTAGGGAACTTTGTGGGTGGCAGAAATGTTTATATCTTTATTGGGGTGAAGCAGCAGCAGTTGGGCTTCCCAGATGGTGCTAGTGGTGAAGAATCTGCCTGCCAATGCAGGATACATAAGAGAGGCAGATTCAATCCCTGGGCTGGAAAGATCCCCTGGAGGAAGGCATGGCAACCCACTCCAGTATTCTTGCTTAGAATATCCCATGGACAGAGGAGGCTGGCAAGCTACAGTCCATGGGGTCACAAAGAGTCGGACATGACTGAAGTGACTTAGCACTTAGCATACATGCACAGAGTGGTAGTTATATGGGCGTTTACATACATAAAAATTCACTAAGCTGTTCCTTAAGATTTGTGTATGTTGAGTTCAGTTCAGTTCAGTCACTCAACCGTGTCTGACTCTTTGCAACCACATGAACTGCAGCACGCCAGGCTTCTCTGTCCATCACCAACTCCCGGAGTTTACCCAAACTCATGTTCATTGAGTTGGTGATGCCATCCAACCATCTCATACTCTGTCGTCCCGTTCTCCTGCCCTCAATCTTTCCCAGCATCAGGGTCTTTTCAAATGAGTCAGCTCTTCGCAACAGGTGGCCAAAGTTTTGGAGTTTCAGCTTCAACATCAGTCCTTCCAATGAACACCCGGGACTGAGTGCCTTTAGGATGGACTGGTTGGATCTCCTTGCAGTTCAAGGGACTCTCAAGAGTCTTCTCCAACACCACAGTTCAAAAGCATCAATTCTTCGGCGCTCAGCTTTTTTCACAGTCCAACTCTCACATCCATACATGACCACTGGAAAAACCATAGCCTTGACTCGATGGACCTTTGTTGGCAAAGTAACGTCTCTGCTTTTTAATAAATATGCTGTCTAGGTTGGTCATAACTTTCTTTCCAAGGAGTAACTGTCTTCTAATTTCATGGCTGCAATCACCATCTGCAGTGATTTGGGAGCCCCCAAAATAAAGTCAGCCATTGTTTCCACTGTTTCCCCATCTATTTGCCATGAAGTGATGGGACCAGATGCCATGATCTTAGTTTTCTGAATGTTGAGCTTTAAGCCAACTTTTTCACTCTCCTCTTTCACTTTCATCAAGAGGCTCTTCACTTTCTGCCATAAGGGTGGTGTCATCTACATATCTGAGGTTATTGATATTTCTCCTGATCTTGATTCCAACTTGTGCTTCTTCTAGCCCAGCGTTTCTCATGATGTACTTCTGCATAGAAGTTAAATAAGCAGGGTGACAATATACAGCCTTGACGTACTCCTTTCCTGATGCAGAACCAGTCTGTTGTTCCATGTCCAGTTCTAACTGTTGCTTCCTGACCTGTATACAGGTTTCTCAAGAGGCAGGTCTGGTGGTCTGGTATTCCCATCTCTCTCAGAATCTTCCACAGTTTGCTTGATTCACATAGTCAAAGGATTTGGCAAAGCCAATAAAGCAGAAATAGATGTTTTTCTGGAACTCTCTTGCTTTTTTGATGATCCAACGGATGTTGGCAATTTGATCTCTGGTTCCTCTGCCTTTTCTAAAACCAGCTTGAACGTCAGGGAGTGCACAGCTCACATATGGCTGAAGCCTGGCTTGGAGAATTTTGAGCATTACTTTACTAGCATGTGAGATGAGTGCAACTGTGTGGTAGTTTGAGCATTCCTTGGCATTGCCTTTCTTTGAGATTGGAATGAAAACTGACCTCTTCCAGTCCCGTGGCCACTGCTGAGTTTTCCAAATTTGCTGGCATATTGAGTGCAGCACTTTCACAGCATCATCTTTCAGGATTTGAAATAGCTCAGCTGGAATTCAATCATCTCCACTAGCTTTGTTCGTAGTGATGCTTTCTAAGGCCCACTTGACTTCACATTCCAGGATGTCTGGCTCCAGGTGAGTGATCACACCATCATGATTATCTGGGTCATGGAGATCTTTTTTATATAGTTCTTCTGTGTCTTCTTGCCACCTCTTCTTAATATCTTCTGCTTCTGTTAGGTCCATACCATTTCTGTCCTTTATCGAGCCCATCTTTGCATGAAATATTCCCTTGGTATCTCTAATTTTCTTGAAGAGATCTCTAGTTTTTCCCAATCTATTGTTCTCCTCTATTTCTTTGCATTGATCGCTGAGGAAGGCTTTCTTATTTCTCCTTGCTATTCTTTGAAACTCTGCATTCAAATATGTATATCTTTCCTTTTCTCTGCTTTTCACTTCTCTTCTTTTCAGTTATTTGTAAGGCCTCCTCAGACAGCCATTTTGATTTTTTGCATTTCTTTTTCTTGGGGATGGTCTTGATCCCTGTCTCCTGTACAATGTCACGAACTTCCATCCATAGTTCATCAGCCACTCTGTCTATCAGATCTAGTCCCTTAAATCTATTTCTCACTTTCACTATATAATAATAAGGGGTTTGATTTAGGTCATACATGAATGGTCTAGTCATTTTCCCCACTTTCTTCAATTTAAGTCTGAATTTGGCAATAAGGAGCTCATGATCTGAGCCACAGTCAGCTCCCAGTCTTGTTTTTGCTGACTGTATACAGCTTCTCCATCTTTGGCTGCAAAGAATATAATCAATCTGATTTCAGTGTTGACCGTCTGGTGATGTCCATGTGTAGAGTCTTCTCTTGTGTTGTTGGAAGAGGGTGTTTGCTATGATCAGTGCATTTTCTTGGCAAAACTCTATTAGCCTTTGCCCTGTTTCATTCTGTACTCCAAGGCCAAATTTGCCTGTTACTCCAGGTGTTTCTTGACTTCCTACTTTTGCATTCCAGTCCCTTATAATGAAAAGGACATCTTTTTTGGGTGTTAGTTCTAAAAGGTCTTGTAAGTCTTCACAGAACCGTTCAACTTCAGCTTCTTCAGTGTTACTGATTGGGGCATAGACTTGGATTACTGTGATATTGAATGGTTTGCCTTTGAAACGAACAGAGATCATTCTGTCGTTGCTGAGATTGCATCCAAGTACTGCATTTCAGACTCTTTTGTTGACTATGATGGCTATTCCATTTCTTCTAAGGGATTCCTGCCCACAGTAGTGGATATAATGTATATGTTACTGAAGGCAAATTGTTTCTCAGTTAAAAATTTTAAAAATGAAGATGAAACAAATATATTTTCAGATAAAGGGAAACAGACAGAATATATTGCCAGAAGATCTGCCCTAAAAGATGCTACTAGATGGGAACTTAGATCTTCAGGAAGGAAACAAGTGCACTGAAAATGGTGAATATGAGGATAAATATAAATACATTTCCTCAGTTTTCCCTTCATTTAGATTTAGGTGGGGGCAGGTTGAATAGAAAGCACCTTTGCTAAGAATGGGGTCGGTGGGGGGATTTTTTTAGGAAACAAGCAGAAAGCCACCAAACCAATTAAGGATTCCTAGCTCCTCAAAACTTGGTTCTAGCTTAATGCCATGATGCAGAGTAGATTCAAACTAGGTCTTCATGATGCCAAATAACCTGGTGAATAAAACAAATTTGAGTCAATTATTCCCAAACACTGCTAGTTGGCTGTTTGGTGTCCATGGCTTGCTGTAAGCAGACACTAAAAAATGTTTGTTAGGTAATTATAACTTCTAAGTGACCCACTCCAATATTCTTGCCTAGAGAATACAGTCCATGGGGTCACAAAGAGTTGGACATGACTGACTGACTAAGAACATATATAACTTCTAATTCCAGTGTTTCAAGAATTATTCTACAAACATTAGAACTGATAAGTTGAAGCCCACTGTGGTTTGGAAATGCTGAAGTCATGGGCCAAGATTTAAGTCAAGGTAAGTTTGTTTCCAAATTCTGCTTCACTATTGACACTGCACTGACTTTAACCCTGACTGAGTTTCTTATAAATGAAGATGGTGATAATAGCATTGTAATGGGGATTAAATGAGAAAATATCTACAAAGTACCTGGGATATAATACAAACTTCAATAAGTGGGAATGAGTCCACAAAGATATGAGCTCTAGTTAATACATCTTAGAGCTGGCCAAGACTTCAGTGAGGAAGAGGCTGCAAAATGCCATCCTTTTTGGACTGACCACTGCACTGTTTGTGACCAGAAATACTTTTTATTCCTGACAGGCTTCTAATCAACCATACCTTCAGGTTATCATGGGCTGTTTAAAGGAGCAACAGTAATGTTCTCCTTGTAACTCACTACATTACATATTGGAAAGTGGAGTGAATTTCAACAATCTTCGGGTTGTCTCTGGGCACTCTTAATTAGCAATGGTTACCTCCAAGTGCCGAAAAATTGATGCTTTTGAACTGTGGTGTTGCAGAAGACTCTTGAGAGTCCCTTGGACTGCAAGGAGATCCAACCAGTCCATCCTAAAGGAAATAAGTCCTGAATATTCATTGGAAGGACTGGTGTTGAAACTGAAACTCCAATAGTTTGGCCACCTGATGTGAAGAACTGACTCATCAGAAAAGACCCTGATGCTGGGAAAAATTGAAGGTGGGAGGAGAAGAGGGCGACAGAAGATGAGATGGTTGGATGGCATCACTGACTCGATGGGCATGAGTTTGAATAGGCTCTGGGAGTTGGTGATGGACAGGGAAGCCTGGCATTCTGCAGTCCATGGGGTCACAAAAGAGTTGGACACGACTGAGCGACTGAACTGAACTGATCTCTGAGGCTTACCCCAGCCACATTTTGGGATATTTCTGCTCTGAAGCAAAGGGCTGTAGGATAATGCTTTGTATTAAATATGGATTAAAGGATTGCACTGGATTCCCCTAACACTTGTTGAGTTTCTACTGTTTGCTGGACATCATGGCGGACCCTTTCTTATATATATTTATTCTAATTCATTTTGAAAAGAATACTCTTTAATGCAGCTGCTGAATTTCCCACAGATGGCTTCCTCGGTGTTTCAAAATATATGAAAAACCCAAGAAGTATTTGTGAGGGTTCTGTGATCAATATTTAAACAACTGATGAAAATTGTGTCTCTTATTTGGATATTCATTTTTTCTTCAGTATCTCAGAGATCAATCCTATTCATCCCAAAATAGTGACTGTGAATCTTCTTTGGCAGGATGGCTCAAATCCCATGATAAACACAGATATTCTGCACCCCCCACACCATGATCAAAGTGGGGGGATTTATGTGTTTGTGCACAAAGTTAAAGAAACAAATAATTCTGAATTTTCCAAAGGGTACTATAAATTATATATTAGCTTTAGGGTGGAGGGGACCTGTTTACAACTCTTCTGATCATTGGTTTCTCCCTTCTATGACATGCCATAGTTTAAATCATCCAATTTAACGCCTGATGGGTCATTCTGAGCCACTTGCTCTGTCTTCCATACAGCTCACTCTGACTCAGAAAACGGCAAAATGTTTAGTGTTGTCTTTCTTCACTCTTTTAGCTCCTTGTCCTCTCTTTACTGTCCTGTCTTACCCACTGTCCATTTCAATGACTTATCTCCCCTGCAAACTGCCTCTACAAACACACAAATACAATTTGGTGCTTCCCAGCTTTGTCTGTTTCAAACTGACTTCTTTTGGCCACCTCCTCAATACCTTTCTCCCCATGACACGCCTATGTCCTCTGGGTTCTCAGGAGACAAGTCCTCCCTTCTTGAATACCACCAGGAAAGGGAGGAGAGGAGCTCACTGTATGCCAGTCCTCACGTTCCCCAGACATGATCTGCTAGCAAGAGCTCTGGAAGAAGGCAATGTTGTCTCCATCTTCTAGGACGAGTGTCAGAAAGCGGATGCAATTTGCCCAAGTTCACAAAGCCAAGCAAATGTAGAATTGAGATTTACACCCAGGTCCCTCTGACCACAGAAGTCATGCCATTTCACCATGTTATCCTGTTCTCTGTGACCTACGGGATCACACTCAAAGTCGATCAGTTCAGCACTCACATATATTCTAGATCAGAATCCAGTTTTGTACAGCTAGTTTTATATTAGCCCAAACTCCATCCAGGCTCTACTGATTTATGTCTTAAGGTTTATGTCTTAAGGTTTCCCTCTTGGAATCTTTCATTTTATGCAAGGAATAGTTGAGATGAACAGAACATTATTTCAAATTCTCTTACTACAATGTACTGTAAATCACCAGCTGTCCGGATTGTGGCCAGTAGCCATTCGACCGTACTTAATTCAGAGACTGTTGCTATGACATGTTTCTGAGGTCAGCTACAAGTTTCTAGGCATCCATATTTTAATTCCTTCAAGTTTTGGACTGTATGTGTTAAGGAAAAACAAAGCTGGATGTTAGTTGAAGGTAGTAAGAACAGCCTTTCTTCAGTAACTACTGCAGTGGGGGAAAAGGACTTCACTAGAAAACCAAACTCAACTCTGATCCATGTAGGGATGTAGAGATGGAGTGGGGACTTGAGCAAAGTCAGGGAAGTGGAAAATTACAAAGAGCAAGTGAGGCAGTGGGCGTGGATTAATGTGATTAGGCCATCTGGGATTATTAACTGGCCCTGTGGAAGTGAGACTCTTACCCTCCCACAGACACTGGAGAAAAGGGGCCCTATTCAGGTATTGGCTGGAACAGATGGTGAATTCTTTAGTAAGCCTTGAGATTCCCCAGACAGGAACTTAAGGGGGACTGTGTCATTTCAGGGACATGGCCTTGAGCTGTTAGAAGGCATGTCAGTGTTTGTTCAAGATCTTAGTGTGTGTGTGTGTTGGGGGGCGGGGGTAGACAAAATCATTTGTGATGAGAGTAAAGAACAGTTTTCAGATGTAACCTAAAGAAATCATGCCATAGTAATGATCTTAATATATACAGCTATTTGCATATCATTTTTTGGTCACTAAATTTAAATTTTCATTTACTAATATAAAGTCAAATGAATACTACATATGAACTATGTAATTGAGTAAAGGACTAATTGCACATTTTGCCCCAGCAGCCCCTGAAAACATTCCTAAGTAACAGCATAATATGTTCATAAGCATCTCCAAAGGATAGCCCTGAGTCAGCCATCTGAATCAGTCTTTTAAGTGGAGGAGCAACGTTTTGTGGGTGTATAACTCAAAGAGTCTACTTTTACCCACCAACTTTAACAAAATCAAGGAATTAGTCATAAAAGCCTATAAACAGGCACTTGAACAAGTAAATATAGAATGGAAATTTTTATGATTCCTTTCATTGTAGAAAAAATATTGAAGCAACTGACAATAAATGATCTATGTTCTCTCTGAAGCTGTTAGAATATATGCCAACAGGCTGGATGCAAGGGGAGGGGGTCGGGGAAGAATGGATGCATGTATATGTAAGGCTGAGTCCTTTCACTGTTCACTTGGAACTATCGTAACATTGTTAACCAGCTATACCCCAATTCAAAATGAAAAGTTCAAAGTTTGAAAAAAATAAATAAAAAATAAAATAAAAACAATATGTACCAAAGTATTTATCAGAAAGTTTTTCTGGTACACACACAAACACACATATACACTATATACATATACACACACACACATTTTTACACATATATATGAAAATGTGAAAACCTCCATAAAGCTAACAAAAATGAAAAACAATTCTAGAAAAATTGCCCATCATTCATTCATTACTGGTTGTAAAACTCTTATCTTTGCAGTAACAAGAAGTATTAGATGGGAGAATATGTTATTGGAAAAGGAATAAATATTTCACTAAATCACATATTCCCCTGATGAGGTTGGTTCTGCACTATATGCTAAAGGTTCAATAGGAAGAAAAAAAAAAAGCCTCTACAGATCACATTTGGACTTAGATGACGGCAGGAGATCTGGGAGAAAACTGAACAAAGCGGTTCTGGGTAGGAATTTGCAAACCTGTAGTAAAATACCTAGTGCCGAGAACACAGCAGGTGTTCAGGACGTATATGTTAAGTGGAGTTTTCAAAGTATGTATTTTGGCCACATGTAAATAAAGTATTTAAGATATTGAGTGATACTTACATTTCAAACTGTTGAATCACCCTGAACAAGCATCTGTTTCAAAGAAATGATAAAGAAAAAGAACCTCTGTTTGTTCAGTTGCAAAGAAGCCATATTGTTAATATCATCCTTTCTCACTGTTGCACAGAAGCACTGAATTTCATGGAATATCCTGGCGCCAAATCTTCCCTCGAAGAAACAGAGCTGAGACAGGAGAAAGAAGCCCGAGTGCCCTGTACAGAGCCAGCTGAAGCTTCTGGAGTCAGAGCTGGCAGGTTTAAAGCCCTTATCACAGAAGAAGCACCCCGAGCCCCAAATCAAACTTTATTTAATCTCATTTAGCACAGACTAAGACTTAAACAATTGTATCTGGTTTCTATGCCACAAGTTAGAAGGGCTATATACAATGTTAATTTCCTGGGGTAGAATTTTAGAGTCATCAAGCTTTAAGAAATAGGAGGCCCCTCTTTGGGGGTTTCCCTGGTGGCTCAGACAGTAAAGAATCTGCCTACAATGCAGGAGACCCGGGTTTGATCCCTGGGTCAGGAAGAGCCCTTGGAGAAGGGAATGGTTACCCACTCCAGTATTCTTGCCTGGAGAATTCCATGGACAAAGGACCCTGGAGGGCTACAGTCCATGGGGTTGTGAGGAGCTGGACATGACTGAGCACCTAAGCACACAGCACACAGGTCCCTCTTTGGAGCCTATTTTTATTGAGACCTATATCAGGGCTTCTGCCTCTGTCCCCCAGTTGCTTCCTTTGTATAGTCGGTTATATCTCTAGTTTCTCTTGTAAGGTAGGTACTTACTATGTCCAATTAATGTTTGTATTTCTTGTTCATTTAAAACTTTTCCCCAAACCTTGACACAGGGTATACAATAAATGCTTGTTAAACACAATGAATCAAAACAGAGAATGAGAAAAGATGATGTCTTGTTGGATGAAGCAAGAAGTCACATATGGTGGGTGACAGTGTAGGAAGAAAGGAAATCAAAGGGCTGATGTATAAGGAAGCCCAAACACAAACACGTGGAGCCCTTCAGTGTAAGAAGAAAGAGCTCCAAGCATGCAGAGCTCAGGAGCCCTGGGGAACTGCATGGAGATTCAGAGGTTGCGGTACCTGCTGCTCAGACAGAAGGGTCATAGCTGGAATCAAGATTGCCGGGAGAAATATCAACAACCTCAGATATGCAGATGATATCACCCTAGTCGCAGAAAGTGAAGAGGAACTAAAGAGCCTCTTGAGAGGGTCAAAGAGGAGAGTGAAAAAGCTGCCTTGAAACTCAACATTAAAAAGGTGAAGATCATTGCATCTGGTCCATCACATCATGGCAAATAGATGGGGAAAAAAATGGAAACAGTGGCAGATTTTATTTTCTTGGGCTCCAAAATCACTGCAGATGGTGACTGCAGCTATGAAGTTAAAAGATGCTTGCTCCTTGGAAGGAAAGCTATGGCAAACCTAGACAGCATGTTAAAAAGCAGAGACATCACTTTGCCAACAAAGGTCCATATGGTCAAAGCTATGGTTTCTCCAGTAGTCTTGTAGGGTTGTGAGAGTTGGACCAAAAAGAAGGCTAGGCACTGAAGAATTGATGCTTTTGAATTGTGGTGCTGAAGAAGATACTTGAGAGTTCCTCGACCTGCAAGGCTATCAAACCAGTCAATCCTAAAGGAAATCGACCCTGAATATTCATCAGAAGGACTGCTCTGAACCTGAAGCTCCAATACTTTGCCCACCTGATGTGAAGAGCCGACTCACTGGAAAAGACCCTGATGTTAGGAAAGATGGAGGGCAGAAGGAGGAGTGGGCGACAGGGAATGAAATGGTTAGACAGCATCACCGACTGCATGGACATGAATCTGAGCAAACTCTGGGAGATAGTGGAGGGCAGTGGAGCTTGGTGTGCTACAATCTATGGGGTTGTAAAGAGTCGGACAGGACTTGACTGAATGACAACAACATAAACTCTTGGGTTGTGCAAATAGTTTTGTTTCAAAAATCTTTACATTGTTTAAAAGCAACTTTTAAAAGTTTTAACCACAATGCAAGATGCTGGCAAAAATGTATGACATGGGATGTTTATTGCAGCATTAACACTAAGAAATAGAAAAATACTCATCAACAAAGATTTGTAAAAAATAAAATTGGAATATTTCTACGTAATATAAATGTATACATATGCATTAAAAGGATGCATGTGCACGTGAAAGGATATAGATTAATGTATTAACAGTGGATGGGAGGCTCATAGATGGCTTTTATTCCTTCTTTATAATTCTGGTTTCTACATTTTCACCAATAGATATGAATCCATTTACTAATTAGAAACAAGAAGAAACTTTCTATGTGTGTGTTCAGGGGTAGGCTTTAGCTATATGTAAAATTCATTTACGTATAGAAACCCATTGCTTGACCATACTGTTATAGACTCGTAGGAATGTACTTCTATGTGTCTGAAGTTATGCTGCTGTATGCTGTTTGTTAGGTCCGTAAGAAGATAAAAGACATGGTCCCTGCCCTCACTGAACTTAGACTTTACAAGAAGAAAAATTTTCACTCTAACATTTACTGAATATTCATTGGTGCTAGGTATTTAACTTAGATTATTGCATTAAATCTTCATGATGATTCTTTGAAGTAAATATTTTTCATCTCATAAGGAGAAGTTGAAGCTTAGAGAGGTCAAGTGACTTGCCCACGATCACAGCTAGTAAGTAATACAGGAGAGCTTCAAACCCAGGTAGACCAGTTCTAGACACTCTTCAGCAAGACTGCCTCAAACAACTGTAATAAAGGAAATACAAGCTAGTTCAGTTCAGTTCAGTCACTCAGTTGTGTCTGACTCTTTGCAACCCCGTGGACTCCAGGCTTCCCTGTCCATCACCAACTCCCAGAGCTCGCTCAAACTCACGTCCATCGAGTCAGTGATGCCATCCAACCATCTCATCCTCTGTCGTCCCCTTCTCCTCCTGCCTTCAATCTTTCCCAGCTCAAACACTCACAGGCAGGTCTGGCTCAGTCTCTGTGGGGCCTCCTGGTACGCACAAGGTTTTGTTTGAGCCCTCCAAGCGTCTCTGGTGGGTATGGGGTTTGATTCTAAATGCAATTTTGCCCCTCCTACCATCTTGCGGGGGCTTCTCCTTTGCCCTCGGACATGGGGTATCCAACAGTCTCCTGTCGATGACTTTAATTTTGGAGTTCTTACAGGAGAAAATGAATACATGTCCTTCTACTCCACCATCTTGTAAACTAATTATTGTTTACAAGTTTCCCCCACAGTCAGTCTCTCCCATCAGGAAGCTTCCATAAGCCTCTTATCCTTCTCCATCAGAAGACAGACAGAATGAAAACCACAATAACAGAAAACTAATCAAACTGATTACATGGACCACAGCTTTGTCTAACTCAACGAAACTATGAGCCATACATTGTAGGGCCACCTAAGACGGATGGGTCATGGTAGAGATTTCTGACAAAATATAGTCAGAGGTTAAAGTGTCTGCCTCCAATGCGGGAGACCTGGGTTCGATCCCTGGGTCGGGAAGATCCCCTGGAGAAGGAAATGGCAACCCACTCCAGTATTCTTGCCTGGAGAATCCCATGGACGGAGGAGCCTGGTAGGCTACAGTCCACGGGGTCACAGAGTTGGACACGACTGAGCGACTTCACCTTCACCTTCAACTTCATGGTCCACTGGAGAAGGGAATGGCAAACCACTTCAGTATTCTTGCCTTGAGAACCCCATGAACAGTATGAAAAGGCAAAAAGATAGGACACTGAAAGATGAACTCCCCAGGTTGGTAGGTGCCTAATATGCTACTGGAGAAGAGTGAAGAAATAAAATGCAAGCTAGGATGGAGGTAAATTCAGAGTGTTACTGGAACACTTAGGACATGTTTCTAACTGATAGTGGAGAAAAGGATGGGAAGGCTTCCTGGAGGAGGTGTCATTTTCATGGAGTAGAATGTATAAAGGAGTTGGGGCCTATAGATAGGAGCAAAAGTTGGTTCCAGGCAGAAGAAGCCACATGTACTTGTACTCAGAGGGCAGAGAGAGCAGGGCACACTCAGGGAATGCACATGGCTCCTTACAGTTGGAGCAGGGGTGCAAGAGGGTGTGAGGATCCAGTGAGCAAGGCTGGGACCTCAGAACAAAGGGACATTCTTGCCTAATCCCACACTACTGCACAAAATGGAATCTTTCTTTAAGTTTGCACTAATGGGTAAGAAAAAGGGTTAAGTAGCTTTTAAAACTCCCATGCTTGTTTGACTGATTACTGCCATGGTAACCCAGCAGCAGCCAACACTTTTCAAGGCCTCTTCTTTAGATACAATAATAAACAGTGATAAAACATTATCTCAAGACTTTATATTTTTGCCATCAGTTAAAATTCTGTTCTTAGCTATGGTGAAGACTTCTTCAAATCACAACCAAAAAAATTAAAAAAAAAGGAATGGGAAAGAAAAGAAAGCAAGCAAGAGAAAGGTATATTTAAAAATAATGTACTAGAAATGCTTTATGCATATGCTTTAAGAATTCAAAGCCCTTAACATTTTAAGCCCTTGAAAAGGCCAAAAACCTTATGAAGGCAGAGAGTTCCGAAAGGGCTTTCTCCTTCCCAAGAATGAAGACTTGACAGAGGATAAACAATGACACTGCATTTTGTAGCTTCGCAAAGCATTAGCCCCATTATGTCTGTAATGATTTCTGTGGAGGTGAACAGCCACCCCCTCACCCTTCCTTTCCCTGGTAACTCTTGCTGAAAGAGAGGAGCACAATCTCCCCATTATTGCTGTGTGACAGCTGTGTGATGGGTGGGAACTTGTTTCTAAAACAATCCACAAATATTTAGATTTGGTACCATTCTGAAAGCTACTCTCAACTCAGGCAGCTTCCAAGAGGCAACTCCTCAGAGTAACTGTGGGCTTCTGAGCTGCAAAGGAGACATAGCTGGGTGCAAATCATCGCTCCCACTCCTTCTAGCATCCTCCCCTTCAAACCTTACCTAAAATCCAGGAGCTCAGTTTTTTGCTGTGTGAATGGGTTTTCTACCTCTTCTATGCAATAGAGGCAGAAAAGTAGAGTTAAAAGGTCTGGGGCGCATGAATACACACATATATCTTCTACAATTGGTAGCAATGGCACCCCACTCCAGCACTCTTGCCTGGAAAATCCCATGGATGGAGGAGCCTGGAAGGCTGCAGTCCATGGGGTCGCTGAGGGTCGGACACGACTGAGCGACTTCACTTTCACTTTTCACTTTCCTGCATTGGAGAAGGAAATGGCAACCCACGCCAGTGTTCTTGCCTGGATAATCCCAGGGATGGGGGAGCCTGGTGGGCTGCCGTCTATGGGGTTGCACAGAGTCAGACATGACTGAAGTGACTTAGCAGTTACCATTATGCATTTAGAGTCACAAACTCAAACAATATGTCAGATAATAAAGCACTGAAATAGCTTAGGCAAAAAGTTTGCAACCCCTAATTCATGTATCATAGTTCATAAATTTTTAGCTATGCTGCTTCTCATGTTTTAATATTTCTGAAATTGGGGTATGTCTTGCAATTGGCAATACTTTTTCTTTCTTAGAAGATCACAAAACAGTGGAGCATCTTACTGTTGAGGAAGTCTGAGATTAGACGATTAGGTAGGCCCCTTCAGCATATGGAGCGTTTGACTTTGGTTCAAGGCCAACAGATAAGAAGAAGCCAACCCCTAGTCCTATTCAATAAATCTCTGACAGAGAAGGTAAGATTCATGGCAAGGACCCACCTCATCTTTCTGAGCTGTTGCAACCCGGCAACACATCTGTTCCTAAGAGAAGACACATCAGAATCATCCATCTACTCAGTCTCCTGTGATCCATACCACCTGCAGCACCTTTTGGTATCTCAACTGTCCTCCCCACCGCACACGCTGCTGCTAAAACTAAACCAAACAGAAAAACACTTAGTGTGAGATTTTCAAAGCTCTTTTTAAAATAAAACCAGGCAAGAGTGTGATGAATGTAATTTTCCAGGCTTGTAGAAACATGTTGATCATAGCAGCAAGGCTTACTGTTGGGGGAGGAAGTAGGAGAATGTTCATGTACACACACACATATACAAGGATCCCTCTGTCCCATAATATGGAGCTCTGCCTGAAGGCTTCAAGAACCCCCAGAAACAGCATTCTAAGGGAATGTAGGTGGGTAGGACCTTAGAGTAGGTGGTTTTCCGAAACAGTTCACCTGTTTCGGAAAAGGAGGTACACACACACACACACACACACACATACATACATATTCTTATAGGTGACAGAACCAGAGTGTGAAATGGGTTAGGAGGTACTTGTCTGGAAAACCAATCTACAAGGGTGCTAAAATATCACTCAGAACTAGGAGACCTGCTAATTCAGGTGCTTGAGAGCAGCTCTACATGGTGGCTGAAACACAAGTTGGTTCTGTGCCCACTAAAACAGACACTGACTTCTAGGATAAACAGTTCAAAAACAAAAACTCCCTACAGGTGCTAAACTTGTTTGAAATGTGTATTTGGGTGGTGCTCATGGGCAAATTACGTAGTGCAGCTGTGGGTGGAGCACCAGTCCTAACAGCCCATGCCCGAAAGTAGGACTTGGCATCAGTAAGTTCAAATGACTATCAAGAACTACCAAGGGCATGAGATTTCACCTTCCTTGACAGCTAGAGAGTTAGCCTGCCACTGTTTCATGGATGCGAGTTGATGACACATGCAGTCTATGTGTGTCAGATGGTTTGGAACAAAGAGCAGTCAATGCCTGGCTTACAAGAGGTGTAGAAACGGGAGAGACCCTGGAGAACTGTCTCCCAGCAACAACACAGCAATGTCACACAGTGGAATATGGAGAGTCGCTCCCACTCCACTAAACAAACATAGTGAACAGTGTATTAGAACAAATGAAACATATGCTGAAAGAAGATCCATGTGAAGAGGCACAGATTACAGCCTGCCTAGGAAGTCCACGTGGTCCAGCTTTGGTCTGGAGCAGTGCAGGCTAAGTCTTTTCATGGGAATGAACTTGAATGAAAGGTCAATTCATGGAGAAGGAAATAGGACAAAGGAAACAATGAATAGTTCTTTCTCCTTTTTATTCAGAGACATTTCTATTATGTAAGTCATGGGAAGAATAAAGTTGGATGCTTAAAAGGAGTTCGAAAAATCTTAGTCTAAAGGCAATACAAAGTTTCAAAGTTCAGCTATGAAGAGTTGTCCTTTTTCCTCTTTCAGCACAGATGGCTTTCTCTTTCTTTTGGCTATAGCTAGACTGCTATAGCGGTCAAGCCTGGTCCTTGTGTTATACTTAAAGGACTTGAATTAGTAGATAACCAGTTATCACATTTGAGATGACTGGAACTCCAATCATTTTGAATTTATGTATTAAGATATCTGGGGCTTCCCCAGTGGCTCAGATGTAAAGAATCTGCCTGCCATGAAGGAGATGCAGGAGACAAAGGTTCGATCCCTGGGTTGGGAGGATCCCTTGGAGGAGGGCATGGCAACCCACTCCAGTATCTCCGCCTGGAAAATCTCATGGACAGAGGAGCCTGGTGAGCTCAAGTCCACAAGGTCACAAAGAGTTGGACACAACTGAAGCAACTGAGCACACACATATGCATCATGTTATCTCTAAAATATATGCAGAGAACATTTTGTATAAAGTGTGTAATTAAACTTTAACTTCAATTTCTAAATTCTAAGCATTTTCTCCTTTTCCTAGAATAAGTACATTTGGTTATAGTCCTCTATGTAACAATCATTTTCTTTATAACTTTTATTAATTGGCTGCCGCTGCTAAGTCGCTTCAGTCGTGTCCGACTCTATGTGACCCCATAGACGGCAGCCCGCCAGGCTCCCCCATCCCTGGGATTCTCCAGGCAAGAACACTGGAGTGGGTTGCCATTTCCTTCTTCAATGCATGAAAGTGAAAAGTGAAGGTGAAGTCGCTCAGTCGTGTCCGACCCTCAGCGATCCCATGGACTGCAGCCTTCCAGGCTCCTCCGTCCACAGGATTTTCCAGGCACGAGTACTGGAGTGGGGTGCCATTGCCTTCTCCTATTAACTGGCAGTCTAATGTTATTTGAGAAGGTCACATTGATAGAGTAGTCCTCTCTCAGTAACTGTAGAGGTTGGTTCCAGGACTCCCCTGGGATACCAAAATCTGTAGATGCTCAAGTCACTTACAGAAAACGGCATAGTTTGTGCATATAGCTTAAGCACATCCTTCTTATACCTAATACAATATAACTGCTATATAAATCATTGCTAGCACACGGCAAATTTGGGTTTTCCTGTTGGGGATTTTCTGGAATTTTTTCTCCAAATATTTTCAATCCACAGTTAGTAGAATCCACAGATATGGAACCTGTGGATCTGGAGCACAGACTGCACAGTTAACTAATTTTCAGACCTTTTTCCAGTATCTCCAATTGTCCTCTTTCAGGTCCAAACTTCAATTCAGGATCTCATTTTGCAAATAGTTTTCATGTTTCCTTAGTCTTCTCCAATCTGAAACAATTCTTCAGTTAAAAAAGAAAATTTCCATGACCTTGTTATATTGAAGAGTTCTTCAGTTTGAGTTGGTTTAATGCTTTTTTTTATGATTATAGAGATTATTCATTTTTGTCAAGAAGACTATAGAAGTGATAATACACCTTCTTAGTGCAGCATATTGGAGAAGGCAATGGCTCCCCACTCCATTACTCCTGCCTGGAAAATCCCATGGACGGAGGAGCCTTGAGGGCTACAGTCCACGGAGTCACTAAGAGCTGGACACGACTGAGTGACCTCACTTTCACTTTTCACTTTCATGCATTGGAGAAGGAAATGGCAACCCACTCCAGTGTTCTTGCCTGGGGAATCCCAGGGACAGGGGAGCCTGGCGGGCTGCTATCTATGGGGTCACACAGAGTCGGACATGACTGAAGCAACTTAGCCGCAGCCACAGCAGCAGTGCAGCATATAAGGAGGTTTATGATGCCTCCTAATTGACGATGTTGACTTTGATCCTTCAGTTATGATTTCTCCACTATAAAATTACGATTTTTCCCATGTAACTAATAAGTATTAATATCTTGTAGGGAGATACTTTGAGACTATGCAAACATCTTATTTCTCATTATAACTTTGCCCACTAATTTTGCATCTATCAACGTTGCTAGCCTGCAACAGTTGTTGCTGTTTACTTTGCTGTTTACCAAAGAGTGATTTTCTATTTCCATTTTCCCCCCAGCATTTATTAATTGGAATTCTACTATAAAGAATAACGGAGTAATTTATTTATTTATACTCAGTGCATACTCAGATATATTTATTTTCTTGCTCAATTTGTTCTATATTTGGCCCTTGGTAGCTCCTTCAAATTGGCTCCTATGGTCTTTTGACATGCTCTCATCATTTTTTTAAAGCACTGCCATAATTTCTGAGACCACAGATAGTCCAGGCTCATCCTTTATTTCTTCCTTCCAGCCCTGGAATTGACCATTTTTCCGAGGATCCTTGGCTCCTTTTATTAGAGAATGATGGTTAGAAATAAAAATCTTGTGGGTGTCAGGTGTGCTCATTATTACTGGGTGTCATCACTCCCAGGCCCTTTCAGCAAACAGAACTAGGATTCATGGACAAAGGTCCGTATAGTCAAAGCTATGGTTTCGCCATTAGTTATGTATGGATGGGAGAGTTGGACCATAAAGAAGGCTGAGTGCCAAAGAGTTGATGCTTTCAAACTACAGTGCTAGAGAAGACTCTTCAGAGTCCCCTGAACAGCAAGGAGATCAATCCAATCAATTCTAAAGGAAATCAACTGTGAATATTCATTGGAAGGACTGAAACTGAAGTTCCAATACTTTGGCCACCTGATGAAAAGAGCTGACTCATTAGAAAAGACCCTGATGATGGGAAAGATTGAGAGCAAGAGGAGAAGGGGGTGACAGAGGATGAAATAACTGTTTGATGGCATCACCGACTCAATGGACATGAGTTTGAGCAAACTCTGAGAGATGGTGAAGGAGAGAAGCCTGGCATGCTGCAGTCCATGGGGGTCACAAAAAGTCAGACACAACTTAGTGACTGAACAAAAACAATACACACACACATCTACTTATCTATCCATTTATCTATCTAATCTAGAACCACGATTCTCATTGGTATCCCAGTGAGAATTGGTACTGCTTCTAGTACATGGCAAGTTTCCTTATAGCCGCCCGCTTTTCCTTATTTGTAACTTCTTTCCCCTTGGGTGGGGAAGATCCTCTGGAGAAGGGAATGGCAACCCATTCCAATATTTTTGTCTGGAAAACTCCTTTGGACAAGAGGAGCCTGGAGGGCTACAGTCCATGGGGTGGCAAAGAGTCAGACGTGATTGAGTGACTTAATACACACACACACACACACACACACACTCTCTCTCTTTCTCTCTCTCTCTCCCCCCTTAATTAAGATAGCTCATTCCCATTACTTCTAATCTAGACATTTAAAAAAATTCATTTATTTAATTGCAGGCTAATTACTTTACAATATTGTAGCGGTTTTTGGCATACGCTGACATGAATCAGCCATGGGTATACATGTGTCCCCCATCCTGAACCCCCTCCCACCTCCCTGCCATCCCATCCCTCAGGGTTGTCCCAGTGCACTGGCCCTGAGTGCCCTGTCTCATGCATTGAACCTGGACTGGTGATCTATTTCACATACGGTAATATACATGTTTCAGTGCTATTCTCTCAAATCATCCCACCCTCTCCTTCTCCCACAGAGTCCAAACGTTTGTTCTTAATATCTGTGTCTCTTTTGCTGTCTCAAATATAGGGTCAACATTACCATCTTTCTAAATTCCATATATATGCGTTAATACTGGTGTTTTTCTTTCTGACTTACTTCACCCTGTATAATAGGCTCCAGTTTCATCCACCTCATTAGAACTGATTCAAGTGCATTCTTTTTAATAGCTGAGAAATATAATCTAGACATTTATTTGCACAATCTTATAATGCAAAGAAAGAAATTTCAGAGTTACTTAATCCATACTTCTGAGAAAAACAAATTTATCAATTCAAATAAAATATTTCTGCATAGTTATGATGGCTAATTTTATGTATCAATTTGACTAGGCCACACATGGGGTAAGGAGATATGATTTCTAGGTTGTCTGTGAGGGTATTTCTGAAGGAGATTAACATTTGAATTAGTAGACTGAGCAAAGCAAACTGCCCTCCCCAGTGTAGAGGCCAGATGCAATCTGTTAAAGGCCTGAACAGGGCAAAGAGCTGAGAGAAAGAATCCTTCCTCACTGCCTATCTTTTAGCTGACTCATTGGTTTTCTCCTGCCTTTAGACTGAGACTCAGACTAGAACTTACAGCATCAGCTCTCCTGGTTCTTGGACCCTTGCACTCAGACTGGACCTGTACCACTGTTTTTCCTGGGTCTCCAAGTTGTGGGCTACAGGTCCTGGCCTTCTCAGCCTCCATAATCACATGAGCCAATTCCTGATAACAAAGGATGGATAGGTAGATAGACCTCATGGTAGCTAGCTATCTATATCTATCTCCTATTGATTCTGTTTCTCTGGAGAACCCAGATTACTAATATTCAGTATATAGTCAAAATGCTATCTTCCAAAATCACTTAGGTTAATACTCTTCTTTTGTATTCCCTTCATTGTGGTTCTATTGTTCATCTGTAATTGTACATTTCGTACCTTTTATATTCCTTTAAAAAAGTGAGATCATATCTGCACAAATCCCTCTAGGACGTTCCCTCTCACTCCAAGTCAAACTGGAAGGCCTTTCCTGACATAAGTCGCACATGACCTGGCCTTCTGCTGCCTCTCTGACTTTATCTTCTTACCCTCCAAACATCTGCTCACTCCTGTGTAGTCACACTGGCCTCCTCGCTGTTCTGCCAACACCCCCATCTGCTCCCACCTCACTGTGCTTGCGTGTGCTCTCCTGCAGACATCAGCGTGGCTGAGGTCTCACTTCCTTCGGGCTCCTGAAGGCACTTTAACTACCGATTTCTTTGCATCTCAGTTATAAGAACGTGAGTTCCTTGAGGGCTTTTTCTGGTCACTGCCATGCTTCCTGACCTAGGACATTACCTGGAACTTAGTAGGAACTTCTCTCTATATATGCATATGTGTATATATATATACACATATATATTTGCAGGGCTTCCCTGGTGGCTCAGACAGTAAAGAATCCGCCTGCAATGCAGGAGACCTGGGTTTGATCCCTGGGTCGGGAAGATCCCCTGGAGAAGGGAATGACTACCAACTCCAGCATTCCTGCCTGGAGAATCCCCATGGACATAGGAGCCTGGTGGGCTACAGTCCACAGGGTTGCAAAGAGACATACTGAGAGACTAACACACACACATATATTTCTGTATATTTGTACTGAGTGTTTGTTGAATTAACCTGCTTCGTGTTTCTTTAAGAAAATATCTTCAGTACTTTAGATGTCAATGATGAGTGTCAACTGATGATGAATTGCCAGCATAAGGACTAACAATCTGTATTTCTGCCACACAATCATGTTCCAGTAACCGTGCCAGTGCAGACTGTGATTCAGTCTTATTCATTAGAATGTTTGCCTTCAATATACTCCTCCACATCTCTTCTAATAGCTGCCTGTCCTTATATAAAGGAAATATGTTTTTTATCCCTCCAAATTCTCTGCAATAAACATATATTACTTTAAAATCAGAAAAAAGAAAAACAGAAACGCTATTTAAACAAGCAACTCATAATGTTAAAGTGTTAAGTCCTCACCGTAGAATTATTGTGATGCCCCTCCCCTCTTTTCACGCCCCTGAGGACTCTTTTCAGCTGACAGGCTCCAATATCAACTTTTAAAGCATCTGTCTGAGAAAATGATCCTAAAGCATATTTGCTCCTACAGATAGGCCACCTACTATTGTGCAAGCCAGCTTATAACAAGACAGTTATCCCCAATCATTCATTAGGGAGTGGCAGAATAAGGAAATAATAACAGATAGGAGAAAGTATGAGACCACTATTGTGCCAGTTCTCAGGCAACCTGACAGAGAGAGACAGGTGCGAAGAAAAAGCAGCTGAGCACTAATGGCAGGTGAGGATGTCAACATCGCCTCCTCTACCGACACACGATGACTCGCGGGGAGCACTCTGGAGGGCAAGCACTTAAGAAAAGGGAAATGTATGGTCAGCTCTAGGTTTAGCGTGTTTGGAAGCCAGGTACAAAATACCAAATTATGAAAGCAATTGAGTGAGGTCTAAACTGAGAAATAATAGCTGGAAAGTTGTTCCCACCACTTGAGAAAGCACATTTATTTCTGTAAATTGAAAAGACCGGGAAGAGCCAAAGGGATTGTTAGATTCATGGACTCTTCCACTGAGTTCCCTGGGGGAAGACTCTCAGCAAACTCCATTTCCTGATGGCATGTTACCAGACCTTAAGGTGTGTGGACAATGGAAAATGAAAGGGGCCAGGGGAAGAGAAAAGGGGGACAGAAAGCTCTAACTGTGTAAAATCTTGTGGGATAAGGGAAAGACTCTTAAGGGAACAGATGTCGAAAACCACTGTGGTCTGTCTGGTAGCAGAGAAATGTCTGAGATTTAAGGAACTTGAGTCAGCTGCAGGAGAATCTGGCCAATGAGGTAGGCACATCTGAATTAATGATGAAGAAATCTGTGAAACGAAGTAGAGGGCTTTCTCTTAGGGAGGACACCTGGATAAAAGTGGGGAAATAGAGCTTCTGTGGGGCTTCCCTGGTGGCTCAGTGGTAAAGAATCCATCTGCCAATGCAGGTGACACAAGAGATGTGGGTTTGATCCCTGGGTCCGGAAGATTCCTTGGAGGAGGAAATGGCAACCCACTCCAGCATTCTTGCCTGGGAAATGCCATGGACAGAGGAGCCAGGTGGGCTATAGTCCATGGGGTTGCAAAGAGTCGAACATGAGTTAGTGACTGAGCATGTGCACAAAAGCATATGTGAGCACAAACACAGCTCTTCAGGACGTTTTTCTTTTCTTTTTTGGGGGGCTGTGCCCAGGCCATGTGGGATCTTGGTTTCCCAACCAGGGATCAAACCCATGTCCCCTGCAGTGGACTACTAGACTGCCATGGAATTCCCCAGGACTGTTTTTTTTTTTTTCTCTCCTAGGAATCAATTAGTTCCGGGAAACTGAGGCAACACAAATGACCCCTGGGGTTCCCCATGAAGACTAGGGGTTTCAGAAGCTGCAGACAATTGCCTCTGCTGTGCTTTCTACTTGGGAATTTGCTACAGCAGACAGCTCTGGTTGCCTATCCAATAGTGATGCCCTACTCAGTGTTTCCCTGGTGGCTCAGATGGTAAAGAATCTACCTGCAGTGAAGACTGGGGTTCGAGCTATGCATCAGGAAAACACCCTGGAGAAGGGAATGGCTACTCACTCCAGTATTCTTGCCTGGAGAATTCTATGGAAAGACGAGCTTGGCGGGCTACAGTCCACGGGGTCCCAAAGAGTCGGACATGACTGAACAACTTTGACTTTCACTTTCACTCAATATTTTCTCATCGGCCCTGAATTTGACCTTGAACGGTTTTCCAAGAAACCATAGGCTTTAGGTAATGCTATTCCCACTCTCAGTCCTGTGTTTGATTATATTAACCCAGTGCGGAAAAAATTTCTTTGTTTAACAGTGATTAGGAAGAGGCAGTTTTGGCCAGCGGGATAGAGGAAGCTGATAAAGGAGGCTTCTGGGAAAGGTTTCTTAACTCTCTAAGAGACACAAGGAAAAGTCCCATTTTTGTGTCTGCATGATAGCAACTGAACAACAATAACAACAACAATGGAATGTGACAATATGATGCCTGACCCTGCTATAGCCAGTTTTTCTTTTATCTTGAAAATGTGTTTTTTAAATTTTTATACAGTTTCTTGGTAGCTCCATCAGTAAAGAATCTACCAGCAGTGCAGGAGACCCGGATTCGATCCTTGGCCTGGAGAAAGAAATGGCAACCCACTCCAATATTCTTGCCTGGGAAATCTCAGGAACAGAAGAGCCTGGAGGGCTACAGTCCATAGGGTCGTAAGAGTCAGACATGACTTGGTGACTAAACAACCGGCAGAAAGGTTACTTTCCACTTCCAGTTACTACAGAATATTCGTTATCGTCCCCGTGTTGTGCAACACATCCTGCAGCCTATCTCACCCCCGGTAGTTTGTACCGCCCACTCCGCCACCCCCGTATTGTCCTCTGCCCCACACCACACACACACACACACACACACACCACACACATAACACACAGTGGTAACCACTATCGTTTGTTCTTGCTGCAGCCATTTTTTAACCATCAGGAAATCTAACCAACAGGCCCAGGATGGAAGAGTTGGAGAAAGAACTTGGGTGTTTGATATGGTTGTCAAGGTGCTGAGCTGAACAACCTTGGGGCTGTGCTCCCTTGGGACCTCTTGTTATACGAGATGATAAATCCATTAGCTTTTCAGTTATGTTGAGTTTTTTGTTGCATGAGTCCTACCTATTTCTTACTCTAATAACGAAATTTTGAACATGCTAGCAAGAGAATCCTTACTTCAGAGTAGATTGTTAAGGCCTCTCTACTTTTCACTCTGGAGGCCTCCCAGAGTGAAGGCAGTGCAATGTTCCCAGAAGTGAGAAAGGGCCCAGAGTCAAGACAACAGCTCCCAACACCACCAGGATCTAAGGCATACCTTCCTGGTTCCTGTAACCCATTGCAAACACTGAAATACCCATTGGCTCAGAGGACTGATGCATGGACCAGATTTAGAAATTGGTTCTCATTTGGGCTGAATCTGCCTCTGAGTTGCCTCTGGCTGTACTCTAATATCTTCAGGAGGCCCAGATACTATGCCTCAGCTTTGCAGTGGAGAATTAGCTCAGTAGAGTTGGTGTGCTCAAACCTTGCACATTCTGAAGAAAGGATTGGCCTTAACTGGCCCCTGGGAGATAACCTGAGAGCCCTTGGAATATCCTTGCTGATAAGAGTATCTTTATGTTAACAGGGTGATTTATGGAGAATGCCTGCTTTGTTGACCTGTGGCCTTAAACCACAGGTATCAGTGTGACCTGTGGAAGCTGAACAGTGGGTGGTTCAGGTCAGCCACTCAGGTGCTCCACGCCTATGTGACTGATCTCCAATAACAACCTTGGACACCAAGGCTCAGGTGGGCCCTTTGGTCGGCGACGGTACTTTGAGTGTTGTCACATATTGTTGCTGGGAGAATTCAGGGCTGCCTGTCTAACAACTCTGAGAGAGGACCACTGGAAGCCCGTGCCTAATTTTCCTTGGACTCTGCCCTTGGCCTTTAGTAATTTTAATATGTACCCTTTCACTGTAATAAACCAGTACCATGTGTGTAACAGCTTTTCTGAGTCATTCTAGAACAGTGGTCCCCAACCATCTTGGCACTAGGGACAAGTTTCATGGAAGACAATTCTTCCATGGACTGGTGGCGGGGGGTGGAAGAGGAGGGATGGTTTCAGTATGATTCAAGCACATTACATTTACTGTACACTTTATTTCTATTATTATTACATTGTGATATATAATGAAATAATTATACAACTCACTATAATGCAGAATCAGTGGGAGCCCTGATTTTCCTGCAACCAGACAGTCCCATCTAGGGGTGATGGGAGACAGTGACACCCAAAGGGCATTGCTTATGTCCAATCTACTTACTTGCCACTACAAAACCTGCTACTTGATGCAGCTGAATTGTCATTTGCCACTCACTGATAGAGTTTTGATATGCGTCTAAAAGCAACTGATTTATTATGGTCTCTGTGCAAACCTCTCCACTAATGATGATCTGCATTTGCCACCACTCCCCACTGCTAGCATCACCGCCTCAGCTCTGCCTCAAGTCATCAGGCATTAGCTTCTCATAAGGAGCACACACCCTAGATGGGGAGCAGCTGTAAGTACGGCAGCTATAAATACAGCAACCTTCACTCACTTGCCTACTGCTCACTTCCTGCTGTGGGGTTTGATGCCTAAGAGGCCACACAGACTGCTTCTGGTCTGTGGTCCAGAGGTTGGAGACTCCTGTTCTAGTGAATCACTGAACCTGAGGGTGGTCTTGCAGGATCCCCAAAACTCCTGCTACACCAAAATTAAAAAATTTCTTTTGGAATCTCTTATATTCTTTTCAGAGTATTCATTTCAGTATTATACTGGGTTAACTGGTTTACTGGAAAGAGCACTGGGTCACAGCAGACCTGAATTCACATCCTGGTTCCATGACATGGTGGTGGCGGGGGGCCCTGGGGGAGGTACAGATCTTCTCTAATAGGCCCTCTTTTGCCAAACCGGACAATCTCTCTCTATTACAGTGGCTTGTTGTGTGGAACACATCAGATAAATGCATGTGATAACTGCATGGATTTTTAATTGTTAGGTGTTCTATATACTTTTAATACTTGACACAAAAGCGGAATCTTAACAGCTAACATTGAAGGCTGAATTTGTGCCAGATATTTTCATACAGTGACTCATTTAATCCCCACTCTACCATCAGCCTCATGTTATATTTGTGAGAAACTTTGTGAGGAGGATATTAAACAACCTTTCCAAGGCTCTATAACTGGTAAAGAGCAAACAAGAACTGAAAACAGTCTTCTGATTGCAGAGCTCAAGTGATCAACCACTTTACAGTGAAATTCCATCCTTTCAAGTACCTCCAGCGAATTCAGTTCAGTCTTTTAAATATGAAACTCCTTAGAGATGTGGAGTCTGTCATCTGAAAGTACTGAGAATGTCTTCGAAACCACCTCTAGATCAAGGTCACTTTAGGAAACACACCAGTCTCACTTAAGAAAGTTGTGTTTTGCTCTGGGTAATGATACTTAGCAAGTAACCATATGGAAAATTTTGGCTCAGTTAGGGACACACCAGTCAACAACATTACAGGAGAAGGGGGACTTGCTGCCTTTGCTCCCTTTTCCTGTTTATCCAGGGTATTTTGGACAGATTTTTCTTTTTGCATACAACTGCCACAATCACGACAAGGGGAAAAATCTGTTAGATCATCTGTCAAATATGTGAAGCATTTTCCACTGTCTTCTGACATAACTGAAGTCTCGACTGTGAAACATTTTCAATCTTTCAATCTTGGTTGTGTTTTCTATGTGAGCCTAGACGGAGACTACATATCACTGCATTTCACTGACTAAATGAGGAAAGAGGTTTTGGGTACAGATATTAATGCATAAAACAGAGCTGAAAGTGACAACTTATTTTGTTGTTCCTGACACTATAGTACAAATTTCTTGGCAGCCCAAGATGCCAGGGGCATAAGAGACTACATAAGGTCAAGAATCCTTCGGCTTTCAAACACACATGTTAGCCAGAATTAAAAGCAAGTCGATTTTAAAACTCTCTACTTCTTTAAAATGTATTACTGATTTGTTTTGGAATCTGTGCTTTGCTGCATTATGTGTTGAAAATGTTGTCAGGCATTAAATTTCAGTGATTATGATGATGTAGCAGAAGCAAAAGTGTTCTTTTTCAGAAAGCATCAATGAACTATTGAAAACTTGGATTGTTCAATAAGTAAAATTCCTTATTAGCATGGGCTTCCCAGGTGACGAGTGATAAAGAACCCGCAGGAGACATAAGAGATGCAGGTTCAATCCCTGGCATGGAAAGATTGCCTGGAGAAGGAAATGGCAACCCACTTCAGGATTCTTGCCTGGGAAATCTCATGGACAGAGGAACCTAGTGGGCTACAGCCCATGGGGTCGCAAGAGTCAGACATGACTTAGCAACTAAAACAACAGAGACAACATGCAGTAACATAGCAAGGTGGTCTTTCAATCCTGTGAGCTTGTCAGAAGCAAACAATCAGAAAAAGAACGTTTCTTTGCTTTTCAGGCTGAGGTTTTCAAACACCCTGGCTGGGTGAAGTTTGACGAGGTTTTGCTGCAATAAGAGTAGTAATTTTAATACACGTATGTACCACCACGCACACACAGGTCCCCCTTTGTATATTCCCATCACACCAAACACACCTGCATATATGACACACCATACACACACCACACCACATGCATACACACACAACACAGACACACACATCACACAAACACAAGACTTCTCCACACATGCACCACACCACACACACCTTCCCTCTCACACCAAGCACCGCTCCCACACTCTTCACAACCCCGGACCTGATTTCCAACTCTCTCTTCCTTGTTTACTGTACTTCAGGTACACCCTCCTCCTTAGCACTTCTTGAACATGCCAGATATACGCCTGTCTTTGCATCTGCAGTTTCCTCTGCTGAGTTTCTCTTTCCTGGACTTAACCTGGCTTACTTAGCTTTCCTCAGAAAGCCCTTCCCTGACCCCTTGACCAGAGTAGCACACAGATTTCTGTGTTGTCTCAAATAAGAAACTTGAACAAAATTACACAAATCATTCATTCATCCATTCAGCAAATATCTAGTTAACTTCATGTGCCTGACTCTGTTCTAAGTACTAGTTATCAGAAGGGTATAAAAAGGGGCAAGGAAACTTACATTCTATTCAGGGAGGTAGGTAATAGACAAATAACACATACTGTAATGTTAGTAGTGATAAATGCTTTTTAAAAGAAAGAAAACTAGGAGGGAGGAAAAAGGAGCCAGATGTAAGAAAGAGCCAGGAACAGTTGAGAAACATTATCCCAAAGGCACATGTTAAAACATCTATTCATTCAAGAAGGTAGCCAGGTAGTAGGCTAAAGTATGAATACAGAAGGTTTAGCAAGAGGCTCCTTTGCATTTGAAAAGGAGGCATAGCTTCTGAATCTACCTTCAAGGCAAGAATAGTATAAAAGACCCTTAGATAGTCTAATGATTTTCTCTGTAGCAATAATTGCAGTTAAGATAGTGGTGGAATCTGGAGTGAATCCATTCAAAACACAGTGCAGAACGAACCACCGTGGATACTCTTGTTAACGTCAATTACTGATAGTGACTAGAGCTGACTTGGAATCCAGCAACACAGAAACATCTGAGAAAATAATCATCAGTCTAAAAGTGGGAGCCAGGCTACTGAAAGGTGGGAACTCAAAGGTGATCATGTACAAGGCAAGATCAAAATCAGACTACTCATCTAGGAATGTCCCAATATACACTCATTCTGGAAGATAAAACTGGCGCCACCATAAGATGCGACAAAGTCATATAAAGGCTGAGAATGAAGACAAGATCTGGAAAAAAAAAAAAAAGACCAAGACGCAATGAAAAATAACCTCTTTCTCTCCTCATGCTTGAGGTTCTGTAAAGGACATACGCACTAAATAGAATCATCTGAGCGTGTGGGTGCACCTGCGGCTGTGGGCACATGTGCGCACAAGTGCATGTGTGTGTGTGCGTGTGTGTAAAACAAGCACGTGTGTGTGTGCGTGCGTGTAAAAGAGAGGAAGGAACAGACATATTTTGGAGGAGTCCCTACATGCTTAATGATATGTCCTGTCTGCCATGTCTGGCACGCTTAACCCAAATCACTATCTTTCGGAGAAAAGAATGGTAGCCTGGACTTTTATGCTACGTGAACCTCCAGAATGAGAGCTGCTTCTCGTATCATCAGAATGGGCAATTTCAACAAAATAGGCCATTTGCACCTAAATTACAGGGCCCTCTTCAGTGACAAGATTTGAGGGTTTCTAAATAAAGTTTCAAATCTCTGAAGTGGCTCAAATCTCTTGGCTTCAGTATAAACATGTCTGGGTACAATGTAGATTTTGGGACTATATAATCCTTGTAATTTTATTAAAATGATTCCTTTTTTGAAAGATGGAAAAGCTTTCCCTAAATGTTTAGGAATTAGAATAGGAGCATCTTAGAAATAATTTTTATATAGAAATTTATCTAACAGCACTAAATATTTTATTTCTCATAACAGATCAAACATTTTTGAAAAGGACTGTTTTGAATTTGTTGATGATTCTAATTCTGATCATTCCTGTATTTGAAGATATATATTGAATATAATAATATAAGTGAAAATGTGCACATTTGATCAAAATATGCCATTGCTTAAATATGAAGAAAATAAAATGAAATTAAAGCAATGTTGATAACTATTTCAAGAAAAAAAAATTTGAACTAAGTTTTGTAATCAGTACCACAATTTTTCACAAATCAGAGAATCATTAGGAAGCCAATGAGACATTGTAGAACATAATCCACAGATCTGTTATTTTCCAAGTTAAAGTAATTCAGAGTGTTATATGGATTACAAAATGCTTTACCATGAATTCTTTTTTAAAATTGATTTTTACTGGAGTATAGTTGCTTTATAATGCTGTGTTAGTTTCTACTGTACAGCAAAGTGAATCAGCTATACATATACAGAATATCTCCTCTGTTTTGGATTTCCTTCCCACTTAGGTCACCATTGAATACTGAGTAGGGTTCCATGAGTTCTTTTAATTTACAAAATGATCTATTTGATATGTAGAAAGTTATTATTTTCATTTTGGAGATGAGAAAACTGACACAGAGAACCCGAAGGAGTTTCCCAAGCTTCCATGGCAAGAAAGTGACAGAGACATGTCCAGAACCTAAGCTTACCGACCCTAATCATGACAGCCATCCTTCACCCTGCCTGTCTTGCTCTACTAGGCCTTATCTTCCAGTGCAAGTTGATACTACTTTAACTTAAGGAATTGCTTAAAATGATTTTACAAAGATACCAAGATGCTCAAAATAGAACTTAAAATTTGCCAGAAACATTACTTAAAATTTGGAACATTCAGGTTTCTGAAAGATACTGGAGAGCTACATGAAAGATACTCTTTGAAGTTATGGTGTGCATGTTTTATGCAGATTATAAAGGCATGACTATTTGGTTGTGTTCCCAACTCTGATGGATCAAATTTGCCTTGGGGACATCATACTGCCTTCTTATTGCTTACTTATCCTTTAAAGTAAGTGATAGTTTGGCTTTTGTCATCTCCCATATCTCATTTTTAAGTGGCATCAGGCTGAAATTCTTTTTTTTTTTAAAGAGGGTTTAATAATTCCATCTGCTAAGAGGAAGGAAGATAATTTATTTTTACCATTAAAACTTTTGACAGATGGACAGCCTAATTTTCTAGATTTATAAAGAACTCATTCAGAAAAATTAAAAGGTGAGCAAACCAGTAGAAAAATGGACAAAAGACATGATCATGAATCTTACAGTACAAGAACACAAATGGCCAATAGATATATGAAAGATGCTTGTAATAAAGGAAATGAATAGCGAAACAATGAGGTACCTATCGACTTGAAAAAAAAGAGTTGGCTAGTACTCACTCCTGGTGAAGGTATGAGGGGAAAAAAAGTCTTGAATCCTATTGATGAAAGTGTAAATTTGAATGCCCTTCTGGTGGGCAATTTGTCATTATCTCTAAATTGCATGTATCTTTTAAAGGAACAATCCCATTGCATGCATCTTACTATATGACTATACTGATGGAAGTTCATCTAGATCTACGGATCTCGCACTTCATTAATACAGCATTACTTTGGCTTCCCTGGTGGCTCAGATGGTAAAGAATCTGCCTGCAATGCAGGAGACCTGGGCTCGATCCCTGGGTTGGGAAGATCCCATGGAGAAGTGAATGGCATCCCACTCCAGTATTCTTGCCAGTATTCTTGTCCAGTATTCATGGACAGAGGAGCCTGGTGGGCTATAGCCCACGGGGTCACAATGACTTAGACACAACTGAGTGACTAACACTTTCACTTTCACTTTGGAATGGCAAAACCCCCTAAACAACCAATTCTTATCAGTAGAGTTGGTGAAATAAAAAAGAGATAAATCCATGGAATTCCCTGGTGGTGCAGTGGTTTCACTGTCCTGTGTTTTCACTGCCAAGGGCCTGGGTTCAGTCCCTGGTCAGGGAACGAAGATCTCCCAAGTCTTCAAATCCATCAATCAATCAATCCATAGATGCAAATGTGCATGCATGTTCAGTCACTCAGTCATGTTCGACTCTTTGCAACTCATGGACTGTAGCCCACCAGGGTCCTCAGTCCATGGAATCTTCCAGGTAAGAATACTGGAGTGGTTTCAATAGCAGTTACACTTGGGGTCAAAGATTGGGTGAAAGAAGAAAGTGACCTGGCTCAGTCATGTCTAAATTACAAGATATTATTCAATAGCAGTTACCCTTGGGGTCAAAGACTGGGTGAAAGAAGAAAGTGACCTGGCTCAGTCATGTCTGACTCTTTGCAACGCTATAGACTGTAGCCCACCAGGCTCCTCTGTCCATGGGATTTTCCAGGCAAGAATACTGGAGTGGGTTGCCATTCCCTTCTCCAGGGGATCTTCCTGACTCGGGGATCGAACCTGAATCTCCTGGATTGCAGGCAGACTCTTCACTGTCTGAACCACCAGGAAAGCAAAAGATTAGATGGGAAGGAGTCAGTTTAGAAGAGGAGATTTTCATTTTGTGTAGTTTTTGTCCTGTTTTAATTTTGTATTTTCTAACCAGACATATGTGTTATTTTCTGTTTGGTTTAAGTGTTAGTAAGAGAGGTCTTCTCTACAATTACCTGAATTGGAAAAAAGAGAAAAAAGGAAGGTAGCAAAAAAGAAAAGAAGGAAAGCATTCTATGTTGATAAGGAAAACAAACATATAAACAGCTCTATCTACAAAGTAAATCTGAAGTCTCTCCTGTCCTAAATCTCCTTTTTATTTCCTAAATCTCCTCTGTATTTTCCCACAAAATATTTTCCCACATGATGGGCACAACATGCCCATCATATTCTGGAACACATCCTTGAGCACCTGAAGACATTCTCACTTCTGGATTGACCATTCACACTGTGAAACAGTCAGGGATCTGCTGGAAATTATATCTTGAAAGTCACCACAAGGATTTTCTTTCTTTTCCTTTCCATGATAACTAAGATGCCTGCTGGGAGGCATCCTATGCTAGAACTGTGATACTGGTCTTCAAGGAACAGTGGTGTACTTCATGTGCAACAGGATTTTTTTAGTGGAAACTCTGAGCCATGACAAGGACTGTCTGCTTGACCAACCTGTGGTCAAGCTCCTCTGATGCCTCTTCTCAACTGGACTGCAACATTGGCCTATAAAACCCACAGATTCTCGGCATGGATGATTTTGTCCACTCCGGCCCTGCCCCTCCCAGCACCAAGAGACTGAAGCAAACACTAGCACAATTTCTAACAGCTCAAGCCTGCGCTCCTTAAATTATCTGTCTGAAAAAGCCCAATGGTTCCAGAAGAATTTACTGTTTGCTACTGGCTCAATGGATGTGAGTCTGAGTGAACTCCGGGAGTTGGTGATGGACAGGGAGGCCTGGCGTGCTGCGATTCATGGGGTCGCAAAGAGTCAGACACGACTGAGCGACTGAACTGAACTGAACTGAAGAGGGTGGCAGGGGATGAGATGGTTAGATGGCATCACTGTGGATTAGATGGCATCACTGTGGACAAGAATCTGAGCAAACTCTGGGAGACAGTGAAGGAGAAGGAAGCCTGGTGTGCTGCAAACTATGGGGTCGCAAAGAGTCAGACACGACTGAGCGACTGAACTGAACTGAACTGAAGAGGGTGGCAGGGGATGAGATGGTTAGATGGCATCACTGTGGATTAGATGGCATCACTGTGGACAAGAATCTGAGCAAACTCTGGGAGACAGTGAAGGAGAAGGAAGCCTGGTGTGCTGCAAACTATGGGGTCGCAAAGAGTTGGACACGACTTAGCTGCGGAACCACAAAACCTGGTAATAAGCAGATGGGCTCTTGCACCCTCTCTTGGAGCAGATACTTTCTTCTCTTAGTACAATCCCAGCTTGAGAAATCATGGCCCTTGAGGTCCCTGGAAAGTGTGTTTGCTGATGTCATGTTGTCTTACTCAGTTTAACTAATCAAGAATGAATTCCACACACGTGTAGACGTATAAGTAGGAGAAAATAGTCAGAAAATGATTTTGGTATCGTAGTGATATAAATTAACTTTGTACTATTTTATGAAACTACACATAAAGAAACATATCTTCTAAAGTCTCCTTTATAAAAAGATATGGAAATTAATTTTAAACTGTCTTCTTAAGCTTTAAATATGAAAAGTTTTAAACACATATAAAAGTAGAATAGTATATACTCATCAGTGTTATGGGATTACCATATTGTCTTTACTATTTCTTTCACTTCCACCACCCCCCCTGCCCCGAACGTGCTCTATTTCTAATGATTTGTTGCTGTTCAGTTGCTCAGTCAATAATCTTCAACAAAAGAACTTCTAACTCACATTCCACAGATGTTGATTGTGTGCCAGCTGGGTATGGTTCTCCTTTGGTACTAATGCTGTTATTCAACTTCAAGAGGATATTACTTGCCACCCTTAGGTCATGGTTTGGGGTTTTTTTTTTCTAGTAACAAGAGGACTGAGTCCCCGCCAGGCTCCCTTCGAACTGACAGCACAGATTCTGACATAGTTGGGTACCTGAAGAGTGTAGTTAAGACCATCTGGAAACTGACTTGCAACACACGACAGTGACGGAACTGACTTCACTGTCAGTTGAAGGCTGCCCCTTAGCCTAACAACCTCACATGGATCGTGCTGTGTGTGAATGCCGTTCTCCTGTATAAAGATGGCTTCAAGCTTTGAACTATAAACTCAAGGGTAAGTCATTTAATTCTTCCTTTGCACTGGGACATTTTTATAGGGGTATTTATGTCAGAGGGAAAAATCTTACCACAGTTATATTAAGGTCTTATTTTTAGTTTGGATAAACTAGGTCCAAGCTCCAGACTGCAGGCTTAAGCACACATAGGAATAAAAATTAATTAGTGTAATATGTTTATGGCATGGTTATTTTTTCCCATAACAATGTTTATGCATATCCACTTCAATAAATCAAGTCTCCATCTCACCTGATTGTTTAGAAGCTCATATGCAAATAAGAGTTCATACAAAAGAAAGGGGTGATTAATTATTTACTAATGTGAAGACTGGCAGCCAGTTATTCTTTTATTAAAAAAGAAAACACATTGGAAAAAATCTCAATGTTTCCACTGTTGTTAGTTGTCCTTGATGCCAATGACTTTCCATGTAAAGTTCATTATTGCCCAGGACACTTACTTTCACCCTAACTTCCTCATTTTTCATGTAAATATGAAGTAAAACATGACAAGAAGGTCAGCACAATCAGGAAGTTGAATAAAACTGGAAATGAGCCATGGAGAAGAAAATAACCCATGCCCAAGTTGCTCCCTGCAAATGTCCTTCCCTTTTGCTCTTAGTGGTTTCTGCAGTGAGAATTCTCTGGTGTAATCCTGGTCAGGACAGATGACACACACACAACACAGTGCCCATATCTGGGTATTTTAAAACGTTCACTCTTAACAGTTCGATCCCTGGGTCGGGAAGATCCGCTGGAGAAGGAAATGGCAATCCACTCCAGTACTATTGCCTGGAAAATCCCATGGACAGAGGAGCCTGATAGGTTACAGTTCATGGGGTCGCAAAGAGTCGGACATGACTGAGCAACTTCACTTTCACTTCACTCTAACAGTTAAGTTTCTAGGAAATAAAACTAGTTGAATAGTTTTCTGCTTAAACCAGAGACACACTAAGACGTTCAGAGGAAGAAAAAGAAGGCTGTGGTCCTGCATCAGTTTAACAGGGCAATAGAAGAGCATTCTGAAGAGAAGAATCTGTGTATTTGCTCAGTCTATGGTGTGAAATGCTTAGGAGAAAATTTCAGATAATTTTGTCATTTTAACAAGTAACAGTGGCTTGACATCTTATTGGATGAATCAGTCCTCTTTTAAGTAAGTAACAGATATTGGCATGTCCCAAGTCATAGAATAAGGATATGGTTCCTCAGTTATAATTGTAATTCGTGTTTATAAATACCATCAAGCTGCCTTCAGTTAAAAAAAAAAAAATTTCTTGCCAAATGACCATTCTATGCTACAGATATGGATTGTGCACCAGCTGGGTGTGGATCTTCTTTGGTACTGATATTATTATTCAACTTCAAGAGGATGTTACTTTCCAGCCTCAGGTCATGGTTTGGGTTTAATTCTAGTAACTGGAGGGCTGAGTCCCCTCCAGTCTCCCTTCTAACTGAGAGCACAGTTTCTGACATAGTTGGGTAGGGTTGGGTAGTCTTCATTAAGACTGAGCATAACAAATACAATTGTCATGATAAAATAAAATGTATGCCTTGATTTAACATATAAGGCATGTGTGTGATAGCTGTGATGCATCCCGTATGGCTGTTAGCGTAACTGATGCCATCTTGGGCCCTTACAGTTTCTCCTTCCTTTCACTGACTTGATCCAGGACTGCACTGTGTAGTAAATCACTTCTCCAAAGTCAAGAGCCTTGTAGTTGAAAGATAATGTTTAATAATCATTAGGACCAGATGGCTTCTATTCTCTGTTAGTCCCCAAACAATGAGGAAAATCTTCGCTGACCTATTCCCAGCGCTTACAAGACTAGTGACCAATTCATGAATCTTATGAATGCACACCCTATTTCCAAGTGCCTACCCCCATACCCTGAGTTAACTATAAAATTGTCCTAATGGCTCCTTGACTGTTTGGAGTGCATCTGCAAAGGCATCCAGATCTTTGTCTGTTGGATCCTGATCCCAACTTTTGAGTAAGTTACCCTATAAAAAACCGGTCCATTGATTACACAGAGCTGCCTGTCTCATTTTTCCATCTCAAGATGCCTTCTCAGTTCAGTGGACACTTATTGTTTCCTCTGTCCTCCAACACATCCCCATTGATCACAAGTGAAAGTGAAAGTGAAGTCGCTCAGTCGTGTCCGACTCTTTGCGACCCCATGGACTGTAGCCCACCAGGCTCCTCCGTCCATGGGATTCTCCAGGCAAGAATACTGGAGTGGGTTGCCATTTTCTTCTCCAGGGGATCTTCCCGACCCAGGGATCGAACCCAGGTCTCCTGCAATGCAGGCAGACGCTTTAACCTCTGAGCCACCAGGGAAGCCCATTGATCACAAGCAGTTAACTGTTAATGCAACTAGCACTTAATATAGACTTTTCTGTATCTGTAAACTAAATCAACCAAGATAGCTTTAATAATATGCTGCTTTTAACCCTTTGAGTTTGTAATCTAGTTGTTGGTATAAAAATTTTTATCCTACTGATGAAATATTTAAAATCATAATTAAATACTTTCTAATGATAATATCTAAGACAAAAAAATTGGGATGAAGAAAGTAATGTTAAATAATCTTGTTCTATTTTCCTGTTACCCTTCTCAGAAGCCTTTCATAGAAAACTGGGTAAATACTTCATTCATATTTTATATTTCATTGTATATCTTAGTAACATTTATTCTTTAAAAATTAAAGTGTCACTATTTAAAAAAAAATTATCCAAACAAAAGTTTTTCTGTTCCTATAGCTCAGTGGCTCTCAATTCACTATTTGTTAACAAAGGAAGGTTCGTTTCAAGTAAAACTTTACTTAAAATTCCAACATGTAAAAATAAATGACATGAAATTGCTATGGTTGAAAAAGGGCATAGGGAGCCTACCTACTAAGCTTTTCCTTTGGGCAAAGCTTAAGACTGCCTGCTAAGCATGTTGGAAAACCACCGCTTTAGCCCATCATAAGGATGCTTGTTCTTTATGTGGCACCAAGCAAGTCCAGTTGGTGTTCACCACGCTGTGGGGCAGGGTTGTTGTGATGCACAGGCTACGTCTCATGCCTGCCAGGCACACTGCCTCCTGCTGGACTCCTTCCGAGTTCCTGTCAGACACGTGGCTCCTTCTCCATCCTTCGTACCTTGTGATTCATCCACCTTAGTCATGCACAGTTAGACTAGGGGTGCATACCTGATCTAAGGACAGTTATCTGTAAGTTTCCCAAGGACATGTAAGTAACCTGCCTTGAGAATTCTGCCCAAGAGAACACTCCATTCTGGAATGACAGTTGACCTGTCACCCTCTGTGGGGGGTTTGAACTTGAGATGTAAAGAAAGGAATGGAACCATGACATATACAGAAAGAAGGCAGAATGCGGAAGTCTTGAGGTAAAGAGAATAGAGTTTGTTAAGGCTGGAGCAGTGAAAGAGAAAGAGCAGCTAAGTTATCATGTTGGTGGAGCGCTGGAGAAGTGGGCAGCAGGTCCCTGGTTCAGAGTCCCCTTGACAGGTCACTAGGACTTTTGACGTGTTGTGAAGGAAGTTCAAGGAGGACAGCTTGTGCTTCCTCACTGTCCCATGTCACTTACACTAATCTTTATCCTGCAAGGCTACCTAAGGATTCTCTGTTGATTTCAATTTGGAAAAGTCTGATGATTGTCACTGTATAGTTTTCCTAGTTTGTCAAACATATTCAATTCAGGACATGTCATGTGAAACCAGATTTAGACACTAGATTTGTCAATATCTCAGATCCAAGAATATCAAATGGGTGGCATGTACTCTTCCAGTTTCCACACCTGTGCCCTTGGCAGACATCAGTGATTAAAATGGCCCTTTGAGTTATTCATGAGACAGAAATAAATTTCAGACAATTTTTTCTGATAGTTCACTAGGCTGGTTATCAGTTTCTATTGTTGACTCTCCAATACTTTGGCCACCTGATGCGAAGAGCTGACTCACTGGAAAAGACCCTGATGCTGGGCAAGATTGAGGTTAGGAGGAGAAGGAGGTGACAGAGGATAGGATGGTTGGATGGCATCACTGACTCAATGGCTGTGAGTTTGAGCAAACTTCGGGAGATAGTGAAGAACAGGGAAGCCGGGCGTGCTATAGTCTATGAGGTTGCAAAGAGTCAGACATGGCTTAGCGACTGAACAACAACAAATTGTTGATGCAAGTTGAAATCTATTTACAATATCACTTCAGTAAATATTTTGAATCGGGTCATCTATTTTTCATTTTGGTTAGTATTTAGTCAGGTCTTTGGTTTTCAATATTCTCCATGATGTCTGAAGCCTGCAGCTGAGGTACCAAAGCTGGTATCCCTGGGGGAAGGAGAGCGAGGCCTGGAGTGAGGCTGAATAATTGAAGTCCAAATAAAAGAGGAGCTATTTCATCTTTATATCTGCATTGAAGTTCTGATAAAGTTTTATTTGATGGAAGTTTTCTACAGCTGAGAAAACAATTTTTGAAATCACTAAATTATACCTCATCATTTGGATCAAAGTCTTCATACATAGCATTTAAGTCACGCAAAGTAACTTCTGTTACTACAGTGAAATTAAATGAGAAATCAGTAACAGAAAGATAATTAGAAACTACCCAAATGTTTGGAAATGAAATAACACATCTCTAAATAACCCCTGGGTAACAAAATAAGTCAAGGGAAATCAGAAAGCATTTTGCACTAAATGCAAATGCAATCAAAACATATCAAAATTTGTGGGATTGAGTTGACACAGTTATTAAAGGATAGTTTCTAGAAATAAAATGCCTGTATTCAAAAAGAAGTTTCTGAAACCACTGACTTCGGCTTCCACTTTGAATATTAGAAAATAAACAGCAAAGAAAACCAAAAGGGAGCAGAAGAAATGAAACAGTAAAGATGAGAGTGAAAATCAGTGAACTGGAAAACAAAAATAAGAGAGAATATGAATGAAACAAAAAAACCCAGTTCTTTGAGAAAATCATTAAAATCAACAAACACTCTAGCTACTCCAATTGAGAGAGGAAAAAAATGAGAGAATAAATAAGTGACTAACATTAGAGCAGAGACAGGTAATAACACTATGGAATCGGTGGATAGTGACAAGGATAATAAGGGACTATTATGAAAAACTTTATGCCAATAAATTTGATAACATAGATGGGATGTATGAATTCTTCAAAAGACACAAACTATGAAAGCCAATTCTGCAAGAAATAATAACCTAAGTTATCCTACATCTATTAAAGTAATTGAATTTAAAATTAAAACTTTCTCACAAAAAAACTCCATGTTCACACGACTTTTCTGGTGAATCTTAACAAGTATTTAAGGAAGAAATAAAATTGACACAAATTCTACAAAAAATTCTTCAAGAGAATTGCACCCCAATATCCTTCATGAAACTTAGTGTCAACACTCTTAACAAAAGTTTAGCAAATTGAATTCAACATTACATAAACAGCATAATACATCTTGACAAGTGGGGTATATCTCAGGAATGAACAGTTGTTTTAATATTAGAAACCAATCAATATAATTTACTATATTAATAGACTAAAATGAAAAGCATCTGATCATCTCAGCAGATACAGAGAAAACATGTGGCAAAATTCAACATACATTCCTTATTTAAAAAATACTCACAGTAAAGTATAAATAGGACTTCCCCAGTGGCTCAGTGGTAAAGAATCTGCCTGCAATGCAGGAGACATAGGAGATACAAGTTCAATTCCTGGGTTAGGAAGATCCCCTGGAGGAGGAAATGGCAAGCCGGTACTACAGTATTCTTGCCTGGAGAATTCCATGGATGAGAAGCCTGGCGGGCTACAGTCATAAGGTTGCAAAGAGTTAGACATGACTGAGTGCACACAGATGCAACTGTTAAAACTGTATGTATAAGGATGTTCATTGCACTCACTAACAGCAGTCCAAAATGGTAACACCAAAATGTCTAACAGTAGGAAAATGGTTAAATTAATAATAATGTATTCATAAAATATAATTATCTTGCAAGCATTAAAATACTTTCAGAAGAAATTACATAGCACAAGAAGAGTCATGTTACAAGTCAAATGTTAATAAAAACATGAATTCAAAATTACAGATAAGCATTATCATGATAATCCTGATTTTATAAGCTAAAATATAAAAGAAACAAAACAGCAAGAAAAATGTTGTTTAACACCTATGATTCTTTGAATCTATGGCTTTTGACCACCTATATTCAAGCTTGTTCTTGTTTTCTTATATGTGCCTAGAAATTATATTAAGGGAGGGGAAAAGAACTGACATTAATTTTTGGATATCTTAGTGAATTTATAGAATTTGGGTGCACTGTTTTATTGATTCTAATGAAAGTAGAACCAATATCTTAACCATAGATTAAATATGCTCTTTAAAGGGCAACGGACATGAGTTTGAGCAAATTCCGAAAGATAGTGAAAGTCAGGGAAGGCTGGGGTGCTGCAGTCCATGGGGTTGCAAAGAGTCGGACATGACAGAGCAACTGAACAACAACAAAAATGGCAAGGCTTTCCCAATCTCTATTCTCCGTAGATAACTGATGTTCAAAAATTAAGCATCTTTTTTTGACTCTCCATGAATAAAATTCAACTATGCCTGGAGAAATATATATATATATGGGCTGTGCTCACACACTATTTAGAAGGAATCATGCTAGAACTCAAATAATGCTGTCATACCTTAACTGCAGTGTTCAGAAACAGGAAAGCACTTTTAACCTAATAAAAGACATTTTCTTTTTTCTTCTACAAGAACATTTTTTTAGCACTAATTGTAATGGAATATGGATCCCTTTGGGCTTCCCAGCTGGCTCAGCTGGTAAAGAACACACTTGTCAATGCAGGAGTCCTAAAAGCTGTGGGTTTGATCCCTGGGTGGGGAAGATCCTCTGAAGGAGGGAATGGCTGCCCACTCCAGTATTCTTGCCTGGAGAATCCCATGGACAGAAGAGCCTGGCAGGTTACAGTCCATGGGGTTGCAAAGAGTCAGACACGACTGGGGCAACTTAGCATGTGAATGTGCATGGTAGCATCTTGTTTTGTGGAAAACTATTTGGTCAAATAATCTACGCTACAACATAACTATAATTATTCTAGAAAGTAAGATTTCTCAGTCAGCAATGTTAAATTCTTCATTCTAATCTAATGACCCAATCTGCTATATTCTGCTTCCTATACTGTGTTAGGCTTCCCATGAAACAAAAATGTCTCCCACTAATGAGAAAATAGGAAAACAAAATGAGTGTATGTTATTTGCTTTTGATTTACGGGGTTATAATCTCTAGGTCAGTGACTAATTCTTTCATTACTTCTCAAAAATGGACAGGACATTTCAGAGCTCTTGGTAAATCTGTAATCATAGAATTGATTTTTGACAAGACTTGCTCTGTACAGCCAAGCTCTAACAAAGGGACAAGATAAACTTGTAAATCATTTATCCAAGCACCAAGGATTGTAACCATCTCCAAATTCTCATTTTCCAGATCCGAGGGACATAACTAGAACCTACAGGGAAGCCCTGAGGAAAATGTTCATTTTCTAAAGAAGAATGGTAGATGCTGAGGGCAGAGGTTGCAAGGAGAGAAACACCATCAGTCTAACTTTCTGTACCATATATCTTGACTAAAACATTAAGGTGTTACAAGATGTTTAATGACTTTCTATTCCCGGGGACACAAGGAAAGCATTTATTTTTCACACTTAACAAAATATGGCTTGAGCAATTATGATGTAAGTCACACTCTGACAAAGTGAAATACTAAGTTCTGGAACCAAGTAAATGTGGTTGGCTTTCTGCCCATCTTCAGGGAAACATCATGTTGGCTCCGGTTACAAATGAAGCACATTTTCTGTGGTGTAAACACTTAAGTCCATGGCAAATCTGCTGTGATACTTAAAAAAAAAAAGAGGGCCAGTGTGGTTCACTAGATTATACATAGTCCTCCAATAGAATGCTTATTATGCCAAGTGAAAAATGCCTAATCCAAAAAAAAAACCAAAAATGAGACACATTTAAAATGATTATGGGTATGCTAAATATACCCATTTTATTGTTTCGATTAATTATATCTTCACTGAAGACTGAATTATAATCATATCCATTTTACAGATCAAGATAGAAAGAAGCTGAAAGCAGCTTTTCGCAATTTGTCTTCACAGAGTCAAGACAGATACCTAAGTCAATGGTGCTCTAAACCACTTCTCTACCACCCCCAGTCAGCAAGAACTTCCTGAGGCAGGCTAGCCAACTTATCTCAAATATTCTCTTTGGACATTCAATTAGACTAAATTGTTGTATTAGACATTCCATAAGAACATGTTAAGTATGCATTTTTGTTCTTGTACATTGAGTAAAAATTACAAAGGAAGTTTTCTTCAAAAACAAAACTCCAATATTTTGCAGTTATTAAAAAATTCAAATTACTGGGCTTCCCAGGTGGCTTAGTGGCAAAGAATCCACCTGCCAATGCAGGAGACTCAGGTTTGTGTGGCTTAGTGGCAAAGAATCCACCTGCCAATGCAGGAGACTCAGGTTTGATCCTTAATCCGGGAATATCCCACATGCCACAGAGCAACTAAGCCCAAGTGCCATAATTACTGAGTCTGCGCTCTGAAGCCTGGGAGCCAGAACTAATGAAGCCCTCATTCCAAGAGACTGAGCTCTGCAAAAAGAGAAGGCTCTGCAACAAGAAGCCCACACTGCAACTAGAGAGTAGCCTGCTTCAACTAGAGAAAAGCCTGGGCAGAAACAAAGACCTCACATAGCCAAAAAAACACAAGATTACTATGGGCTTCAGTTGTATGTATACATACATACATACATACATATAAGTGTATGTATATATTTTCTTTTTCAGATTCTTTGCCATTATGTGTTATTCCAAGATATTGAGTAGAATTGTTGTTGTTAAGTTGCCAAGTCATATTCAACTCTGCAACCCTGTGGACTGTAGTCTGCCAGACTCCTCTGTCCACGGAATTTCCCAGGCAGGAATACTGTAGTGGGTTGCCATTTCCTTCTCCAGGAGATCTTCCTAACCCAGGGATCAAACCTTTGTCTCCTGCACTGGCAGGTGGATTCTTTACTGCTGAGCCACCAGGGAAGCCTATTGAGTAGAATCCCCTGTGCTATATAGTAGAGAAGGCAATGGCACCCCACTCCAGTACTCTTGCCTGGAAAATCCCATTGATGGAGGAGCCTCATGGGCTGCAGTCCTGGGGTTGCAAAAAGGCCTCTGTTATTCATATAGTTTATATCTAGCAGCTTGCATGTGTTAATCCCAAACTCCTAATTTATCCCCTCCCCCACCTCCTGCCCTGCTATTTGATGGTGTTCTTTGAGGCACAAAGGTTTTGGTTTTGATGAAGTCTAAGTTATCTGCTTTTACTTTATGGCTTGTGCTTTTGGTGCTATATCCAAGAATCCATTGCCAGATATGAGGTCATAAGAATTTAACCCTCTGTTTTCTTCTAAAAGTTTTACGGTTTGGTGGTTTAGTCACTAAGTCATGTCTGACTCTTGTGACTCCATGGACTGTAACCTGCCAAGCTCCTCTGTCCATGGAATTCTTCAGGCAAGAATCCTGGAGTGGGTTACCATTTCCTTCTCCAAAAGTTTTATAGTTTTACCTTTTTAGTTTAGATCTTTGATCAACTTTGAATTAATTTTTGTATATGGTGAGAGGTGAGGTTCCAGCTTCATTCTTTTGCATGTGACTATCTAGGTGTTCCAGTACCATTGTTTGAAAAGATTATTCTTTCTTTTTGAATTGTCTTGACATCCTTGCCAAAAATAAGTTGACAATAGACACATTGATTTATTTCTCGATTCTCAATTCTATTCCATTGATTTTTATATATGTCTATCACTGTACAATGCCAGTACTGAAGTTTTTCAAAGAATAAAATTTTATAAATATTCGTGATTGTCACAGTCCAGGATCTCACAATTCCAATATTTTTAATAAAAAATTACCTAGCCTTGAGATTGGCAAATTATTTGGCTCAAATAATCCAACTACTTATTAAGACTTACACTATATCAGTAGTGAACTGTTAAAAAGTCACCTGCCATCTACTATGTTTAGGATGAAAATCTATATGACAAAAATAAGTCACATTTTCTGATCTGACTGTGCTTTTTGAAAATGAAAATCTCAAAATAAAGTATATTACAGAATTTTGGAACTGAAAAAACAGACCAATCTAGGCCAACCTATTTGTGTTTGTTTTACAGATTACAAATTAAACCTTGGCTCTTTTCATAATAAAGATGTCACCTTTCCCAAACTGTGACCTATAAAGCTTCTCCTTCATTAAGGTTATTTGCAAACTAGAAATAATTCAGGTGTTCTGACAGACTGTGTACCTCACCAAAGGGAACAAACAGTTATTGGTGTGCACAGAGCTTAATCAACGTCACTTTTGTAGTCAAGACTTGCCACACAGAGGTTGTCAGTAAATATTTAGATGAAAGAATTTTGCGTTTGCCTTCTGGATACTTGGCATTATGTAGACTCAAAAAAAAAAATCTTATTAGTAAAGATTACTTTAAAATGGAAACACTGAGAAAACATCATGTTTTGAAACAAAATGCTGAAGAAATCAACTAATAAATCACAGAATGATTGATTCAGAAATAATTTTATACATATCTTATACATTTAAATTTTGTTAATATAATTAATGTAGATTCATAGTGTGTTACTTAATAGGAATGTGGCTTTACTGATGTTTAATAAAAGTTCAAGCACTCTGTTAAGGACTGAATTGTGTCTCCTCAAAATCCATGTGTTGAAGCCATAACCTGCAATGTGACTATATCTAATGACAGGGCTTGTGAGGAGGTGACTGATACAGGTTAAATGAGGTGGAGCCCTAGTCCAATAGGGCTGGTGTCCCTCTAAGAAGAACAGGCACTGGAGCTCTCTTTTCACCATGTGAGGACACAGCCAAAAGACAGCCATCAGAGAGACAGGAAGGGAGTCCTCACCAGAAACTAAATCAGCCAGCAACAAGATATGGACTTCCTTGCCTCCTGACTGGCAGAAATACATTCCTGTTGTTAAAGTCACTCAGTCTTATGGCAGTTTGCTAAGGCAGTCCAAGCTCACTAACACATACTCTTACTGCTGAAAATCAGTCTATACAATTTATTGGGATTGGACCCTAGCATGGCAGTTCACACTGTATATACAATTGTTTTTCACTGAAGTTACACATAAAAGGATTATAAGAAGATGTAAGAGGTATAAATCTGTTTTAAAGGGATACTCCCAACCACTATAGAAAATCATCACGTCACTTAGAGAATAAATGCTTTCACAGTAGATCAGTACCAAGCTTGGTCTCTAAGATGAATAAGGAGGTTCAATCCATACCACATTTTTAATAGCAAAGAAACAGATTACTCCCTAATGGGAATCTTTCTGGAAGAAGGAGAGGGATAAGAATAAGATTAAGGAAAAGAAGACTAGGAAGAAGTAGAAGAGAAGGAGGAGACCAAGAGAGAAAGGAGAGAAAACAAACTGCCGCGAGCTAGCATGAGGAATCCCGCCCGTGGCAAAGGTCTTGAGGAAGGAAGCCCGACAAAACACAAAGGTGTGATCTGGCTTCAGGGGTTCCCCCTGGGTTTTCCTGAACATCTACCCAAAAAAACCAGAGTCTGCCTGCTTTATTGTACTGTGCTTTCCACTCTTCTGACATTCTCTGGAAAAAAGTTAACTCAGGGCTTCAGTCTCCTGCATATGAAAGGAATGTTTCAGCTCAAACCCCTTTGATGGCTCTCTAACTTGCCTAACAGGTTCCCCCAGACTTTTACAATTTGTGAATTGCTTACAGCCCCCCAACCTCGAGAGGCACAAAGCTTAAAGTATCTTAAAGATACAGAGCCTTTTCTAAAGAGCTAAAAATTATATTGGTGACAGGTTTTACTGTTGACTCAATGACTGCTGCCAGGCCTCCATATTCTTTATCTTTTAGGCACTTGAAGGACATTAATCAATGTAATTGAGATATAGGAAAAGGAATACAGCAGTTTTGATGTTAGCAACACTAGACTTTTGAGTTAATTACTTTTCTCTTTGTTATAAATCACTGTACTTCTTTCATTGTTATAAATTGTTGTGTCCTTGCTATGTAAGAATGTAACTTTATTTAGTGCTTTCTGAGAGTGGCACCAGACTTTGGGAAGAACAACACTTTTAAGACAAATAAGTCTTCTGGTGGACAAACCCTTATCAGAAAAGGGCCGTAAAATGTTATTTGGCCTTCTGGCCAGAAGATGATGTAAATCACCTAAGACTTGTGTATACGACTAAGTATGCAGAGAGAAAGCCTGGTCTCAATAAGAGTCAGGGCTGCTGACGCTGCATAATTTTGTATTATCCATTGATCTCTATGTACAACCAAAAAGTATAAAAAGCCTGCCAGACAATAGAGGAGGGGCCAGTCACTGGACTGGTTTCCCCCGTGTCTTCTTTACTCTATTTTCAGGCTGAATTCCTATCTGGGGCATGGAGGTTCACCATGTCTACTTTCTTGCCCTGGCTTTTAAGATCCATGCGAGAGGGAGCCCAAGGTGGGGCACCCCCTGCTATTCAAGAGGACGCCAGTGGCCTAATGTAGATGGTGCAAGCTCCTTGTCTTGGAACTTTATTGGTTTTCCACGTAAACCAAGTTATTCAGCATCTTTTCTCCACTAAATTTTCCTACTACACTATTCTTTCCTAATCTCTTTTTATATTTCTAAATAAATAAGTTTTTCCTCGCCTACGCCATCTCCCCTTCGAATTATCCTGGATCCACCGGGGCAGGACCCCGGCAACAAATAAAGCAAATAACTTTGTTTCTTGTTCGTTCATTTGTAAATATCAGAGGGCTATACCTTGGAAAAAGTTTAAAAGTACATTGAATATTTAATCAGAAATAGAAAAGCTGATTCAATAATATTAATGCTATGTATACACTTAGGCTGAGAACTTAAATGTTTCACATGAGATTATGCGTGGTTGAAATAAAAGAGCCCCAAGACTGGATATTCTTAAAGAAATTTAATCAATACTAAGAAAAACAATTTTAATCTTAAAAAAGGATGCTATTTCTGGAACTTCTACAATGTACTTGCATGAGTGTAAACCAAGGAATAATCTTAATAATCAAAACTCTGGGAGCTAAACGCCGTTTAAAAGTTCTTTAAAATATCAAAGAGTTTAAATTCTCAGCCAAGTTGTCCTTAAAAGGAATTTAAGACTGTACAGGCCAGTTGAATAAAGCTATCCTATATACATTCCTTAAAAGCTTAATTCATTTATGTGTTAATCCATCTGCTTACCAATTGTTCTGGGAGACTTTGGTTAAATTCCCCCTCAGAGACCTGACTCCTCTAATACCCAATGAGTGAGAAACATGATCTTCCTCTGTGAGAAACAACCAGGATTAACAAATGGGATCTGTAATTGCATTAAAGTTTCATTAACACATTTCTGGAGGACATTAAAGCATACGCTACTTGTGATAGAGCTTATGGTCCTTTAATATGTCCACTAAAACTCTTTCAGTGTCCACGAGAGGGGCTTGCTCCTTGAGCTCATCTCCAAGGAGGTTAGAGAATTCTGACCAGTTGACTTAGACCTCATCATTCTGCCAAGAGGTGGTAATCAGTGTTGACAATACCTTCCTGTTTTGAAGCAGTTTCTAGTTGTTCCTTGTGAGCATGACTCTACGGCTTTAGGACAAACCCTTCTGTTTGCCTCCTTAAATGGAAAGTTTTGTAATTTTTGCAATACAAATTTTGTATTACAAAATTACAAAAAGTCACAGACATTGAAGGAGTGGAGGAGAATGGGAAGTCAGAAGAAACCACACCAGCAGAGGCCAGAATCCAGAGCAGATGTCACCAGAAAGTGGTTTAATATTGGTTTTGGTGGAGAATAAAGGAGCACTGTGGGCTTGCCAGATGGTGTTTGTGGTAAAGAACCCTCTTGCCAATGCAGGAGACGTAAGACACGGGTCTGATCCCTGGGTTGGGAAGATCCCCTGGAGGAGGGCATAGCAACCCTCTCCAGTATTTTTGCCTGGAGAATCCCATGGACAGAGGAGCCTGGTGGGCTACATGGTGGGTGTCCATGGGGTTGCAAAGAGTCAGCCACGACGGAAGCAACTTAGCACGCACACACACACAAAGGAGCACCAGAAGAAGACTAACTGTTCCCTGATTCTTCTGTCTGAAAATTCCTCTATCATTATTGTATTTCAAATTAAGCCTAATCCAAAGAAGTCTGACCCCGTTGATCTTCACAAGGTCTTAAAACCACCATCCATTTGTTCACTTATATTGTAAACTAATACAAACACACATTGATAACCTAAGTGCCAGGCTTTACTATGCTCCTTAAAATACTTAAACTGGTAACATCATATTATATTTAGATCACAGAGATTAAGATTTGGACTGACTTATTGTGCAATATTTCTTATTATTTTTGAAGATGATATCAACTTTAGAGTAATTTCAACAGTGTCACAGTTTTCACTGGCACAGTCTAACATCCCAAACCTTGCTCCCACCTGTATCTTCAGATTCTGTGATCAAACTTTGCTTAACGAACTTCAGGAAACATGAAAGAAGAGTCTCTTAAAACTTGCTGGGTCTTGGAGTAAAATGCTCACAATGGAAAGCCAGATGCTGGCAAGATCCAGCTCATAAAGGTTTACCCTCAGGCCTGTTGCTTGGTGGCAGTCTCTGGTAATAGGCGCCTCCATCCCTGCTGTTCCTGGAGGGCTGGGTGGCAATGACCTTAAGCCTTCTGAGATAAGAACATTTGCTTTTTTCTTGAGAAAGTTCTACGGGTCAAGTGATGGCAGGAGTAGAATGGAGGCAGCCTCTGCTAATCCAGGGCAACATAATCTTGAGCTGGAATCAAGGTCTGTGCATATATCCTATGGGCCGGACACAGATGTGTTCCCAGGGGTAATGTTCTCTGTCTCTTATTCAGTGTGCTAAGGAGACAGAATATAGTCTAGAGAAAGCTGCATGTCCAGCTTTGTTGGACCAGACTGTAATCAGCTGCAAAGCTTCTGTCGAGATCTCTGCTTCTAAATCAGAAGCCGCCTGTGGAGGCAGAGGGCCTTAGTGTGAATCTAGGTTCATCACACTATTGGGTTGGCCAACAGGTTCCTTTGGGTTTTTCTATGTGAACTTATGGAAAAGCCCAAATGAGTTTTTGGCTGACCCAATCATTATCTGGGCCTCAGTTCTGTCATACGTCAGTTGGAGGAGATTAGCATCTGCCTCCCAGGTTTGCTATGAACATAAAATGGTAGAAGACAAGCCTCAAAGGTAACAGTATGTGGTGGGTGCTTAGGAAGGCATGCTGAATCTGAAATTTGGTAGCTGCTCTCTCCACCGAAGAGTATCCCTCTCTTTATTTTGGCTTTGTGTCTCTTCTTACCTCCAGCAGATCTTCAGTAAAATCACTAATGTCTCAAGCTTAGTTTTTTCCTTTGTAATTGGAATCACAGGAGAAGACAGAATTATACAAACATACAAAGGGCTTTCTCTGTGTGATTCTCAAAATAAAATATATGACTCTCAAAAGCAAACCCTTAAAAAAAAATTCAATTTTTAACTATCCTTTGAACACGTGCATTTCCTCTGCCTACAGGTCCCACAAATTTCTGACGCCAACTAGAAGGTAGTTCAAATCTAGTAAAAGCTGACTGAAGCCTTCCAATCTTTCTCCTAATTTGGGGGGGTTGGGATCAGGGTCAGGACAGGACATGAGGTAGGAAGTGTTACCAGCATGGATTAGTGCAATGAAAAGGACAAAAGCTGAGTGAACATTCATATATGGACAAGTCTTGGTGTCCTCACTTCTAAATTAGGGGTTAAATGCCTAATCATATGAGGGATGTGAGAACTGAACTAGATAATTCATGAAAGCTGCCTAACACAGTGCCAGATACATAGTATGTGTTCAAGTCAGTTGAGATTTGCCCATCTTCTGAGTTCCCACAGCCTTCTCTTTTCCATGCTTTATGTCATGATTTGCATAATAACAGAATAGACATCCTCTCCCTGGTCCTTAAGGACAAGGACTCTCTCTGATTCCTCAGTACATTCCAGAGAATTAACCCAGTCATGAAAAACATTTACTTACGGAATGAATAAGACATCCCATATAATTCAGAGGGGACTGTGTAGGATTTTAGAGAAAGCTAATTCTATTTGCCAGTTATCAGTATTAGACTGTAAAGGCAAATGTACCAGAGAGCAGGAATATTAGTTAAGAGGAAAGGGAAGGATTTTCTATCTGGTTTTGCAGCCAGCAGGGCAGGAGGTTGTGCCGGGAGCAGATCAAAGACTGTCTCTTTCCTAGGAAGCTCACTGCAGACTGAGGCTCTCTACTGTAGAAATGAAACTTAAGTCCCCCAGTTGAAGGGAGCATGCTTGCGTGCTCAGTCACTTCAGCTGTGTCCGACTCTGCAACCCTGTGGACCATAGCCTGCCAGGCTCCTCTGTCCATGGAATTCTTCAGGCAAGAATACTGGAGTGGGTTGCCATGCCCTCCTCCAGGGGATCTTCTTGATCCAGGGATAGAACCCGTGCCTCTTGCATCTCCTGCACTGCAGGTGAGCCACAGGGGAAGCCCCATTGAAGGGGGAAGGTGATTGCATACTCCAGTACTCCCTGGAGCCCAGGGGAGAATGTGGACCCTTTCAAAAGGCATAAGAGAAAGGAAAGCATTATGTCTGTTATAAATATTGGCAAGCAATGCGATATTACCAACTTTTCAGTTAAAGGATTACAACATTGGGAGATAGTCTGGTAAAATAATGTACTCCAAAGTGACTTTCATATGAAGAAAACACAGATTTCTATTTGCTAATGTCTAACACATAGACTGTGATTAAAATCACTAGATAAACTTTCAGCCAAAATTACTATTTTGTTAAATAGAAACCACAAGGGATGTAGTGAGTAGAAATGGTTGCTTCATTTTCTAACCCCGTAGAATATGGAGGGATATATTCTCCTCCAAGACAGACCTAATGAACTACAGTGAAATGTGCCTCGAGACTCTTACTGAAATAGCACTTAAAAAAAATGCTATACCAGAGCTTTCAGAATTTAAACAATCATGACTGTATTTGAAAGGCGTGAGGAAATGAGACTACTGTTCATTGGCCTGGAGGAACTGATCCCCTGTAGCAAGTTTGGCAGAAGTGTCTCTTGTATAACAGAGACTTTTTCAAATAAGTCCAGGTTTATGCTGGGCTTGGTGCAGTGTTGGCCACATAACAAGTGTTAAATAAAATAATAGCAACATGTGACATGGGAGCCTGATTCTCTCATTCTTACTGCTAAACCCACATACCAGATGGTTATACACACCCGTAATCAAGTGCAGAGCCGTGTGGGTTGGGGGCTGGCGTGGCAGCTCTGAGTCAGACCGGCTGCCTTTTCTCTCCCTTTTGTGGAAGAGCTTCACGACCTCCACGAACAGTTATTAGGAGCCACGCTGGGGTCCTTGAGAGCTCATAGAGCCTTGTGCTGTGCTGTGGTTGGTCCCTTAGTCATGTCTGATTCTTCTGTGACCCCATGAACTGTAGCCTGCGCCCCTGTCCATGGGATTTCTCAGGCAAGACGACTGGAGTGGGTTGTCATTTCCTTCTCCAGGAGATCTTTCCAACCCAGGGATCAAATGTGAATTTCCTGTGTTTCCTGCATTGCAGGCAAATTCTTTACCCTTGGAGCCACTGGGGAAGCTTTGGATGGGTTCAGACAGTTTCTGGGTGAGGCCAGTTTCCCTCAGCTATGCACAGAGGATCTTATCAGTACCTCTTACCATTGAGAAGCAGCTTCCTATTAAGATGTGTAGCCACCTTGGCTAGGACAAGTACAATTGATTGTTTATGAGTACTTGAAAATATTAGCTCTCTAAAAAAACTCAACCTTGAGGACACTGCTGCTGCTGCTGCTGCTGCTGCTGCTAAGTCGCTTCAGTCGTGTCTGACTCTGTGTGACCCCATAGACAGCAGCCAACCAGGCTCCCCACTACACTGAATGAAATAAATCTGCTGTGAAAGGACAAATACTAAATGATTCCACTAATATGAGGTCCCCAGAACAGTCAAATTCATAGAGACACAGAGCAGGATGGTGGTTGCCAGAACCTGGGGAAGGAGCAATGGGGAGTTATTGCTGAATGGATGCAGAGTTTCAGTTTTACAAAATGAAAAAGAGTTTTGTGGATGGATGGTGGTGATGGCTGCACAACAGTGTGAATGTTCTAATGCCACTAAAGAAAATGAAAGTGAAAGTCGCTCAGTTGTGTCTCTTTGTGACCCCATGGAGTATACAGTCCATAGAATTCTCCAGGCCAGAATACTGGAGTGGGTAGCCTTTCCCTTCTCCAGGGGTTCTTCCTCACCCAGGAATCAAATCCAGGTCTCCCGCATTGCAGGTGGATTCTTTACCAGCTGAGCCACAAGGGAGCCCTAATGCCACTAAACTGTACACTTAAAAATGGCTAGAATGATGAACTTCATCATGTATATTTTGCCACAATTCAACAAAATATAAAATAGATTAAATTGAAAGATTCACTGACATAGAAAACAAATTTATGGTTACGAAAAGGGAAAGGGCAAATTATTATTGTTCAGTCACTAAACTGTTTGCGACCAACTCTTTGCGACCCCATGGACTGCAGCACAGCAGGCTTCCCTGTCCTTCACCAAACCCTGGAGTTTGCTCAAACTCATGTCCATTGAGTTGGTAATGCCATTCAACCATCTTGTCCTCTATCTCCCCATTCTCCTCCTGTCCTTAATTTTTCCCAGCATTGGGGTCTTTTTCAATGAGTCAGTGCTTCACATCAGGTGGCCAAAGTATCACAAAGAGAAAATTAGGAATTTGAGATTAACAGATACACACTACTATGTACAAAGTGGATGAGCAACAAGGGCCTACTGAATAGCACAGGGAGCTATGTTCAATGTCTTGCAATAACCTATAATGGAAAAGAATCTGAAATTTATATAGAGAGCTGAATCACTTTGCTATATGCCTGAAACATTGTAAATCAGCTATACTTCAATTAAAATAAATATAAAAAAATATATACATATAAATAAAAATCTAATAAGCATTTATTTCCTCTGAGGGTCAGTGAAAACCATAGAGATGTTCCTTCTATCATAAAAAGCCAGCAGAGGCATGTTGAAGCATTTAAGAGGCGGTCTTTCACAACACTCTTTTGTGTGGGAGCTGATTCTCCCTACAGCGAGTCCTTCTAGGTCAATGTGATACCATCTTCATCTTTGTGTCCTTGTGGCTCAAAATATGAGGTTCACAGTGTCCCTGGGTTTATATTACTAAGATAACCCAAATGCTAAGTGGACTCTTCAGTTCTACCAAAATTTAATTAAAAAAAAAAAATCAGATTGCTTCTAAAGCAACTGAATTCAGTGGGAGGAAAAATGCATTTCTCTTTGAAATTTGAAGTTATATAAGTCAAACTTCAAAGAACACTAGCACATTCTTTCATGCTGCATTTTTTTTTTTTTTTTTTTTTTGGGTGGAGGGGGAGCTGAAGAGCTTAAACCTTTGCTGCTCTGACCTCATGTTTCACTGAAACTATATAGCCTGGGAAATCAAACTTCACACCGGACCAACCTCTGCCATGTGCTGGGTATTGACTCACCAGAGAGCAGCCTGGTCAATAATTACCTGAAAGAAAATGCTAGTTTGATTTAAAATTGAAGCTCATGTTTTCATGCTCAAGGCAGCTTCTCAGGGAGCAGCGTACCCTCGCATTGGTTTTACTCCCAAATGGAGAGGCAGAAGGCTCCCGAAACCTTCCTCACTTGACTTTTACGTGAGGCTGCTTCTCTTACATTTATAAGTCTCTGTCGTGTAGTCATGTCCGACTCTTTGCGACCCTGTGGACTGTAGCCCACCAGGCTCCTCTGTCCATGGGATTCTCCAGGCAAGAATACTGAAGTGGGTTGTCATGCCCTCCTCTAGGGGATCTTCCCAACCCAGGGATTGAACCCAGGTCTCCCACATTGCAGGCGGATTCTTTACTGTCTTTAGCCACCAGGGAAACCCTTTGAAGTCTCTACCAGGCAATAAAGAGGAATGTTATGGAGTATCTTTGTGTCTTCAAGGTCTGGTCTCCCCAGTAATACTCGAAGTTCCTTGCACAGAGAGTATCATATTTTGGTAGTAAAGTTGGGTCAGAGCCTATACTGGACACATTACCCAATACCACGCAAGCTATTACCCAATACTTTCTGGGTGAAATGTGCTTGCAACTCATAATCAAGTGATTGGCTGAATGTCTACTGATTGTTTATCGAAGTGGATCTTAATGCAAACACAACTTCCCTCTTCATTGACAACCTTACCTGCAAAATTCACTTTACACGCTCTAAACTCAACTAAGTGGGGACAGAAGAAGTGGTTGTAGGCCATTCTCTGAATCAGTGATTTACATGATAGATTGTTCATCTGCTTATCTCTCTTTGTTCATCTACTTAAAAAATGTTTTCTATTGGAGTAAAATACACATATACGTAACATTTACCATCTTAACCATTTTTAAGTGTGCAACTGAGAGGCGTTAAACACATCCATCATGCTGTGCAGCCAATACCAACATCCATGCACAGAACTCTTTTCATCTTGCAAAAGTGAAACTATGTACCCATCGAACAATACCTCCTCCCATCCCCACTATCCCCCCAGCCCCTGGCAACCACAATTCTACTTTCTGTCTCTACGACTGTAACTATTCTAAGTACTTCATGTAAGTGGAATGCAGTTTTTTTCTTTTTGTAACTGACATTTAATGTAGAAAACGTCCTCAGGTTCATATAGTAACATATGAAGGAAACAGAATTTCCTCCCTTTTTAAGGCTGAATAATATTCCATTATATGTATATACCACATTTTGCTTATCCATTCTTCTGTTGATGGGACATCTGGGTTACTTCCATGTTTTTGCTATTATGAATAATATTGCTATGAACTTGAATGTGTGTTTATCTACTTTTTAGCTCAACAAGAGCCCATAGTAACAATTCATTTGGAGGCATGAACACCATAAGAGGATGTGTAAAAGCAAAAGGATTCATGAACTATTTCAGCCACTAGCAAATATCCTTCAAGCCATTTTTTAAGCTAGTTCTAAACTCCATTCCATTATGTGGAAAATAAAGTAGAATATCCATTTTACTTGGTTAAAAGTCACTCAAGGGTTCCACACACTGCTCAACTGTTTTAGGATCATAGAAATGCTTACTAGAAGGGATATACACAAGACCATTTAGTGACTCCCATTCTTCGTGTCCATCAGAACCACTTGAGGTTCTTGATAAAAATACTGATGCATAGATCCTATGCCCAGAGATTCTGATTTAACTGGCCAGTGGATAGGCATCAGTAGTTTTCAAAGTTTTTTAGGTAACTAATGTGTAGCCAGAGTTGACAATCACTGATACAGCTTAACCCTCCTCCTCACTCCCATTGTGAGAGAAAAAGGGGAACAATTTGCTGAAAGTAATACAGAAATTGGCGGAATGATGCACACAGGAATTTTAAAATCCTAAATCTAGTACTCTAAACCTTTTGAAACTCCTTTATCCAGTACTCTGCCTTCAACTCTGATCTTTACAAAGTGCGAACACATCAAATACTATCAAGTGGATGATTTTTATCCAACCAAGAAAGATTTAAATTGAGGTTAAAGCCAAACTGGCAAATTTATTTTAGTTTTCATTTCAGTATCTGAATGGTGATGAAGCCAAAAGATGAAAGGATTCTACCTATGACCGGAAATCTGCCAAAGGAAGACAAAGTCTGTGTGTGCTTCGAGGTATGATACACTCCTAAAAGAGGTTCATCAGAGACAACGTTTAAAGCAGAGGAGAAAACAGAAATGAAACAACAGGAGAGATCCTAAAGATGATTATATTCTGTTGTAAAAGTCAAGTAATGGAAATCTAAGAGGACATACAAATGCCCAATAAACATTTGAAAAGAGCCTCAGTGGTCAGGAAGCTGAAAGTTAAACCACAGCTTGATTTATCAGATTAGGAAAAGTGAAAAATGGATAACATGCAGGGTTGGCAAAGATATGGGGAAAAGGGAACCCAAGGCATATTTGGGACATGTGTTGCTTCCAAACAGCCTCTGAGGAGGAATGTACAAAAGGTCCTGGCAAGGAAGTCGTTGGGAAAGACTTACTGTTCTTCATTAACTCCGTTATTTTGCCTTCCACTCAGTTCCTCAACAAAGAGAATATCAAGGAGGGAGTTCCTAGCTTTGGATCAGGCTTCTGTTGCTTCTTCCATGCTTCAGATACAGGAGACTTAAATTCCTATTTCCAGCTTAAGTGACTTTGAATCCATTTTGCTACGTGCTGTTGATGAGTCCACATTAATACAGAAAGTCAGCTCTTCATGTAAAAGTTTCTTAGGTTGACTGGGGTGCTGGGGCGTATTTTCCAATGAACCCACTGAAGCTCTGATTTTCTTCCTCAATCTCCCTGAAGCAAAATTTCTGTACACCAAGTACCTAACTCTTGTCTTAGGTCTCTGCCGAGTGTGTGTGGATCACCTCCCGAGAAGCTCAGCAGTGTTTGGGCTGCTCTCCCTCCATGCGCTCCAGAGCCCACTCCAGCAATGGATCTGTGTTCTCAACTGCAGACAGCAACGCTCGACCCACTCCCCACCCTGGATTCCTCGGCACCAGGTAGCAAGTCCTCAGGTTCTGTGCTCCTGGGTGGTAACCTTTTCACCAGCTCGGCTGCAGGCTGTGCATCTCACACTATTTCTTGAGTACTTGCTGGTACCAGGCTAGCACTTCATTCTCTCATATTTGCATTTTAACTTCCAACAATCCAGTAAGGTAATTATTATTTTTATTCCTATTTACATATGAGAAAGATGAGGTTTAGCGAGTTCGGATGTCTTTCGTGAGGACACGTAGCTTGTAACTGGCAGAACGGTGTCACCTGCATGTAAATGAGTTTTGAGGAGTGAAAACATATTCTTCCACCAGCTTCCTCTTTTAGGAGACACTGCGTCTGAACACATCCCTGAGGTACCAGCTTAAGTATGGGATGCTGACCCCAGGCTGCTGACTCCAATGACTAAGCCGAAATCCCTGCGCTACCTTCACTGGAGGAAGAGGCCTCTGCTGTCACTACTGCCCCCTGCTGGAACCTGGTCTCTCTGCCAAGCTGAAGTCAGGGGCCATGCCGCGCCTGTCCCTGGTGCTCTAACGGGGTCCATCGCACCCTCTCTTTCTTCTGGGAAAATGGTCAAAACCTCAGGGAGTCTGCCCCCAATATATCTGCTGAAATTGGGACCCTAAAGGCCAGCTATCAGTTACCCCTATATCCCTTTGGGAAGAAGAGAGAACAACCCCCTTCCTCCTGCTGCTGCTGTTGCTGCTAAGTCGCTTCAGTCGTGTCCGACCCTGTGTGACCCCATAGACAGCAGCCCACCAGGCTCTCCCGTCCCTGGGATTCTCCAGGCAAGAACACTGGAGAGGGTTGCCACTTCCTTCTCCAATGCATGAAAAGAAAAGTCAAGTGAAGTTGCTCAGTCGTGTCCAACTCTTAGCGACCCCATGGACTGTAGCCTACCGGGCTCCTCCGTCCATGGGGTTTTCCAAGCAAGAGTACTGGAGTGGGTTGCCATTGCCTTCTCCGTCCTTCCTCCTAGAGCAGCATATTTGCAATCCTGTCCCATAGACTGTCCCAGAAAGGCAGGCAATGTTCCATGGAGATGAGCAAGACTTGGACTCCACGAAGACCCCAGCCTCCAGGGAGAAGGTCGGGGGTGGAAAGGGATAGTTAGGAGGTTTGGGATGGACATGTACACACCGCAGTATGTAAAATGGATAACAAACAAAGATCTACTGTACCGCATATGGAACTCTGCTCAATGTTACATGGCAGCCCGAATGGGAGGGGAATTTGAGGGAGAATGGATACATGTATATGAATGGCTGAGTCCCTCTGCTGTTCACAGGAAACTAGCACAACACTGTTCATCAATTAGCTATATCCCAATACAAAATACAAAGTTAAAAAAAGATCCCCAGCCTCTTCATATGATGCAATATGGTAACTCCTTTGACATCTGGCATGGGCATTCACCAATCAGAACTTCAGGAATCTCTCATGAATATGAATCAACAATGAAGACTTGATCATCAAGACTGATGGCATCCCCTTTCTCCCACTGCCCTCAGACAAAGAATTTGTGTACACTGTGTATAGAAATGTTGCTTTAAGGAGATTAAGGAAGGAAATCAGAACTTCAATGGATTCATTGGAAGATATGCCCAGGCAGCCCAGCCACCTTAAGACAATTTTACAGCATGAAATGCTTGCTTTCTGTTAATGTGGACTCATCATTAGCAAGTGGCAGAAATGGACTCGAATTCACTAAAGCTGGAAATAGGAATTTGCAGTCTGTATCTGAACCATGGAAAAATCCATGAAGACTGATCCAAGGCCAGGAACCTCCACTGGGATTCTCTTGTCTTTGCCTATCTCTGCAGGCTGGCTTCACTCTGCACAACTTTAGAGGTGCCAGTAGAGAACTTGAGGGGAGAAGAGCATGGAAAACAGCATCTCAAACTCACATCCCCTCCCCTCTGAGATCAACATGGAGAAAGTCTTCCCAGCAGCAAATCCTGCAGAAGGATTCAAATTGTCCTCTTTTGGATCACATCACCATTCCTGAGAGCTGCAGTGGGCTTTGTTACCATAAGAAATAGAAAGAAGTGCTGGGCAGAAAATGAAAAATGGCCATTACAGTATAATGAAAATGTGTTTGTAAGATTTATATTTGTTTTGGTTTTCATCAATTTTAGTTTTTAAAAAAATAGTGTAAATAGATTCCCAAAGACAGAATCCTAACTAGTAACATTGTAACCACTGGAAATTAGGTCTTAACTTACCGGTAATTTTTTCCTTTATCCCATTTGTTACTATTTTCATGCTTATTGTATGATCATTTGATAATTGCTTGCTGCCCAACTGGAATGTAAACTTCATGAAGGCAGGGCTATTTTTTTTTATTCACCATGATTTCCATAGCACTTAGAACATTGCTGGCATACAGCTGGCATCCAACACATCCTGTGAAGGTCTGAATAAAGAATCAACTCAACCTTTTCCGGGCTCAGTGTAAGTCACCACCAGATGATTCCAAAGTTAGCCGAGGAATCATAGGTTAAGAAACACTGAGAGAAAGAAAGAGGAAGTGAGATGAATACCTGGAATTAGAAGATCCAACTCGCCTCACCATTTATGGTCTGACAGGAAACTGCCAGAACAGAAACACGATAATACCGAAAAATAATGATCTGATGAGCAAACAATAAAAATTTAAGGTGGTCATAAAAGATTCAAAATTCTAGCTAATTCTGAAAATTTAGTTTACAGAAAAAGCTAATATTTATAACATGTGAAAACCTGAATTTGGCTTAAGAAACCTACTACCTATCATTATATTTCTATTTGATCCAATTTTTGGATGGAAATACCATCAAGCCAGACATCCAGAGAGATCTCATTACTGGCCTGTGTTGAATGGAGCAACACACTCATGAAAACACACCACTTGGGTACTTCACTGGGTTGTGCTAAAAATTAAAGCCTTTCAAAGATTCTTGAATACACATGCTCTTGCCCTATGTACACTTTAATAAAACATTTTAATAAAATACAACTGTTTGAGTTTCTGTTAATTAAGCTTACAGCTTCTGGTGGCCAGGACTTCCTGTGCCTGAGGTCAGGCCAGGACACTGGCTACTCAGTGTGGCTGTTAACACGCAGAGAGAAGCATGTTAAGAAAGGTGGAGAATGAGGAATTTTGAGGCCTATGGGTACTCTGTAGGAAACCAAGATTTCTGTGAGGTCAGAGGAGGGGCCCAATGATATTGCGATTTATAATAGGAAATACACATTTGGCTTTTTTCCCCATCCCTGACACAGGGCTCCTAAAACCCTCGTAAATTCGTAAGTGACAGGCACACTAGGGGCATCTTTATTTCTAATGAGGCGACTCTGGGTGGCTCCTGAATGGAGACTGGTCACCAGAAAGAGCAAGCCATGAGTAGAAGCTTTGAATTTCCAGCCCACCCACCACTTCTCTAGAGAGGGAAGCAGGGCTGGAAGTGGAGTTAATCATTGATCTTGTTATGTGAGTAAGCCTCCACAATATAAAAGCCTACTCATATAAAAACAGTAGAGGGCTTGAAGAGCTTCCAGGTGGGTGAGCATGTAGCGATGAGGGGAGAGTAGCAGCCTTGGAGGGGGCACGGAAGGTCTGCGCTTTTTCTCCATATCTTGCCCTAAGCATTTCTTCCATTGGGCTTTTCCTGAGTTATATCCTTTTATAATAAACTGGTGATCTAGCAAGTAAAGTGTGTCTCTGAGTTCTGTAAGCCACTTTAGCAAATTAATCGAACCCAAGCAAATTAATCGAACCCAAGGAGAGGGTAGTTGGAATCTCAATCTACAGCCGATGCTTCAGAAGCCCAGCGGACAACCTGGACCTGTAACTGCCATCTGGAGAAGATGAGTGGGACGTGGGGAGTGGCAGTCTTGTAGGACTCAGCCCTTAGCTGTGGGGTCTCATGCTATCTCCAGGGAAATAGTGTCAGAATTGAGTTGTAGGACCTCCAGAGGGTGACTAAGAATTGCCTGGTGGTATGGGCTTCCCAGGTGGCACTTGTGGTAAAGAACTTGCCTACCAATGTGGGTTCGATCCCTGGGTCAGGAAGACCCCCTGGAGGAGGGCATGGTACCCACTCTAGTATTCTTGCCTGGAGAAGCCCATGGATAGAGGAGCCTAGCTAGTTACAGTCCACAGAGTTGAAAAGGGTTGGACCTGACGGAAGCAACTTAGCACACACATACGCACACAAGGGAAACCCCATCCCATGTTGGAATTGGTACTAGAATCATCTTAGGTCCCCATCCCCTTCCCGCTAGAGACTCACGCAGAGGGGAGGGGGCAGTGATTGACTCATGTGACTCGCTGGCGGGCAGTTCCATGCTTCCCTCCAAGGAACTGGGAGGACAATCAGCGTGGACACAGGTAAGTTCAGGGCCAGCATTTTGCTGATGCTTTGTCACCTTGCCTGACCTCAAACACCAGTTGAGAGGGCTGGCCAAGACAGTGTCCCATTCGATTCCACTTTCCATCCCACTGTAACACCTCCATAAGTCAAGGTATGTTCAACACAAGGGTTACCTCGCAATGAAAGACTTAATTCCATGAACAGGAAAAAAGTATGCAGTAAGGAAAAATGTGAGGAATTTATCTGATAAAAGAGTTCTTGACTTTAGAAAGAGAAAATGGAAAGCACCAACTCTTCCGTATCAGCAATAAAATGGTCTTTGGGGATTCAGGCAGCAAAGCAGAAAGAGCTCAGACCATGCAGCAAAGCAGTTACCTTGAGTGATGGGCCTGGTGCACACAGCTCAGTGGCTTTCCTGGTGGGTTGCCTTCTGGTTCCGTCTCTCCGTCTGTAAAAGAATGAAAGGTTATCTAAGTTCTCGTCCAGGTTTAATTTTCTAAGTTTTTCAGTTAAAAATTATAAAACTTGCTAACTGTATCATTGTTCAGATGTTTTTCTACTCTTTAAGGGACGACACAGGGAGTATTTCCCAACATTGATGAGGGAATGAAATGACTATGAGATTGTACTTGTCTCATCAAAGCAACAACTCATAATGTGTTTTTTCAAAAGACACCTGTACTGTGTCGCTCTCTCAATCACTTGTACTCCACTCACTTTCCCCTTGTGACCTTTATTCCTCCGGAAGCAGTTTTAGAGCTGCTTCTTGTGAGAACTTTTTAAAGGAGAAAAGTATTCTTGGATAAATTTGACTAAAGCATGACAAAATTTGGCTTCCCTCGTGGCTTAGTGATAAAAGAATCTGCCAGCCACTGCAGGAGACAGGGTTAGATCCTTGGGTGGGTAAGATCCCCTGGACAGTGGCAACCCACTCAAGTATTCTTGCCTGGGAAATCCCATGGACAGAGGAGACTGGTGGGCTACAAGCCCATGGGGTTGTTAAAAACTCAGACATGACTTAGCGAATAAAACAGCAATAATGACTGACAAAATCAGTTTTTAAATTTAGTGTTGAGCAGTGGTCTCCATCACCTTTGCATATAATCACATTAGCATCCCAGTGTCTCTTATTTTCTTTTTCACTCCCAGGTCATAGTTACCCCAGACCCCAGGCTCCTCCCACCAAGCTTAGCCCCGCCCATTGCACATGCACATCCCAACACACTTTGCTTCCACACTCCAATGTCTGTATCCTGACTGTAGGGCAAAGTCTAAAGATTCGACTCAACCCTGGAATCCATGCTCACTGGTTCATGTCTGTCTGAGCACCCCAGCTACCATTACTCCCTTACACAATCCATGGTCCTGTCTCTGGGAAGATTCCCAGTTCCAGGCACATCCCAGACCCTTCCTACTTTGCTTATTTTCTTTACTGACGTGGACCATCTTCCCTCTTTTTTTTTCTGGCATCTGAATCCTATCAGTTTTTCAAAACCCAGTGGAGATCACCTTTTCTCTATGGAACTTTCCCAGAACTCTACATCTTGGAGAGCACTATCCTTACCTTGTATAGTCCACTGCCTGGCACAGCAAGAAAAACTAGCTCAATCATCTCGAAAGTATTCCTCATGGGGCCGTGATTTCCTTAGTAGGGCTAGTCTACTTTTAGTCAGCACTTAAAAGCTTATAGGCCCCCTAAGCATGGTTGGGTGAGAGAGGACTCTAACTACAAAGGTAGTCTCCTGACTAGTCTCAACAGAACAGGACTAGGAGGCCCAAGGGTGAGCCAACTTCCAGTAAGATGAAGAACCCCAAGAAGGGCCAGAGGCACCTTCTCTCACCAGGTGCAATCTTCTGAGTCCTGAAATCAGTGTCCTTCTATTTTTTACCACCGTCTCCTTCCCTCTCTCTCCTAATCTTTTGGAGTAATTAGAAGGGGATGGGTAAAAGTTGAATTCCCTAAGACCTGGGTTTTTTCTCCTGAGCCTAAGGCAATTAAACCTAATTTTTGCCCCAGTGGGTCAAAGTAAACTTTTGACCCAGGTGTGAGCAAGGTCTCTGCAAGGAGAGGTTTGATGGAGGCCTGATAACCACAACATTCAGAAGGTGATTTGCTCAGGGTGATACTGAAAGTGATAACATAATTCATTCCCATTGTTTTTGTTTTTGTTTTTTTTTGCCACACCACAGCATGCAGGATCTTAGTTCCCTGACCAGGGATTGAACCTAGGCCCTTGGTGGCAAAAGCAGGGAGTCCTAACCACTGGACCACCAGGGAAGTCCTCTAATTCATTCACATTGATTGAACTCTTACCCTGTGGCAGGTCTTCTTGTTTGTACCTTTCATTCATGCATTTAACTTAAAACAGTTGTCTAAGCTGGACATTATTCTCTCCCTTTTACAATGAGAGAAACTTTCATGTCCAAAGGTGAGCTGCCTTTCCCCAAGTCACACAGCTAGTGAGTGGCAAAGTTGTTTTCATTTAGGGGAAGAACCTTAGCTTAGCTTTGCTGTTGTTGCTAAGTCACTTCAGTCGTGTCCGACTCTGTGTGACCCCATAGACGGCAGCCCACCAGGCTCCCCGGTCCCTGGGATTCTCCAGGCAAGAACACTGGAGTGGATTGCCATTTACCATAAAACCAGAGGAAAGAAACTCACGTGTCTGCAGGAAGCAGAGTCCTCAACACATCCCAGGCTTCTCGAATGGTACCTCTGGGATCTCAGGGCCTCTCATTACCTGAAATAAGAAAATGGCAAAAGTTTAATTATTCATTTTCCATCACCCTTAATGAGGGGATTAACTGCCATGTGAAACAAAAGGAAATAGCCTGACCTTCCGGCTGTCAGGAAGTGATAATTAACTAAAACCTCTAGTCAGTGGAAACAGACAAATGAGTGTTTTACTGATCTTGATGCAAATGAGCTGTCAGGGTCACTAATTGAAGTCACATAACAGAGCAATGACAATGAAAAATAAACACATGCCCCAAATAGACATTTTCTGAAGTACAGTTTGTTTACAGACACTCTTCAGGAGTTTCCAAAACGCCGCTGACTCACTTTATGTCTTAGGGTTCTGAATATTTTGAAGGGATAGGGTTTGCAGGGCCCTAGTTTGCTGGGAGGGCAGCGGAGGGGAGGCTGTGTGCATGGGCAGGGAGGGGAGTTGTCAACTAAAACAATCAACAATAAGAATAGAAAAGAGTTTTATTTGAACCAAACTAGCCCAGAAGTCAGCTTCCCAGATTACTCTGGAAAAACTGCTCCAGAAAAGCAAGGTTTCCCACACAGTTTTTTATCTTGTCAGAACAAAGAACATTAAACAAATCAGGGTTACATTTTTTTCAAGGTTTTTTTTTTTAAAAAAAGAACAGACCAGCATGTACACAATGAGTCAGTATGGCCTTGGCTCCTGGGAAGGCAGTCTTATCAGGGACGGAAGACCAGAACTGCATCCTAGGATGGAGGGCATTAGGCCTTAATTTCTAACATGGACATTCTTTACCTTTGGTCAATGTGCCCTTTTCCTTAATAATTAAAGTCCATGTGCAGTGAACATTTGATAGGCTACAAACAAGCTATTTTGGTTAGCCTCAAGTTTAAATTAAATCATGGGTAAGGCAGAATGACTTCCCCAAACCTCAACATGTGAACATTTGTCAGAGTCTGTTTAGCCTCAGATTTGAGGAGCATCAAGTAAGTGGAGACTAATTTGGAGACCTGTTCATCTCAGCCTCAGGATCAACTGGTTGGTTTTTCATTACTTGGTTGATTGGTTTGACCAAAAGTTACTGCAGGAATGATTCACAGAACCATTCTGCTGCACGGCATGTAAACACAGCCTTCTAATCTAGACTTTAGCTATTAAAATGGTCATAAATAGCTGCAAATTACTACTGTTGCGTAACTGGTGACTTCATCATGGCTCTGGCCAAGCAGATGGAGCTGCATTCCAGGCAGCGCTGCAGGGCCTGGCTGGTCCTCAGCCTGTGACGAGTGCAGCCTGGCAGATGTGACACGGATGACAACATGGCATCCTCCTTGTTCCAGAGGAACACATTTTCCAAAAGGCCATCGAGCCTTCAAAGCCTCACACATGCTGCATGATATATAACTGCCCCAAATATGGCAAAACGAGTCGCTATTAATAACCCTAAGAGTCATGGGGATTTGGGTAGTCCAGTTCCTCTGCCAAAAGTTAAGAATGTTTGCTCAATGTTTTGATTTTTTTTTTTTAACTCTGTTCTTGATTTGCTTCAGTACATTTCCTATTTAGCTACTCCACTAAGTATATGTCACACTTTATCTGTGACCTTACTAGGACATACCAATGCATATAGGACGGGAATGGAAGGCCTTTTAAAGCTATTGGGGCTTTCAAAATCGTGTCTAGTAAACATTTTCCATTTCTCTCTACCATAGCAACTATCGCCTTTGCCATATATGTGGAAATTACTAAAGGGCCAGGGAAGAAACTCCCTAAGTTACTTACATTGATTATAATATTGTACCATTAATTATTTCTTGAACATTTATTCTCACCAGACAGTGTTTCTATACATTGCTAAGCTTTGCATCAACCTTCCAAAGTGGGCGTTATTCCTACTTCACAAACCAAGACTCAGACATTGAGTAACTGCCCTGAGATGATATGCAAGTGACTCTCAGGGCTGGAATACAAACTCAAAGCTCCTTGACTCGAGCCATATGAAACTGTCAGCGGTCAATCATTTCTGACCACCAGTGGCGATTTTATGGTTTAGCCCATTACGTGTTGGTTCTGAAAGGAAATCTAGAATCTCCTTCTGACATCACCGCTCATGTGACTGGAATGTTTTCAATGCAGAATTGGGAGGAGAGGGAGGGGAAATGGTCAAATGATCTATTTTCCTTCCACTGATGATTATTTTTATGACAGTAAAGACATGTGAAACTGCACCAAAAAAAAAAAAAAAAAGGGGCATAACATGTCAAAAGCTCTCTGTTCTACTCACATTGTCTGATACATTCTATCTGAAAATCTCCACATGGAAATATGCTCATCTTTTGGTAAGAGCAATTAAAGTTTCTTGGGAATAACCAGAAAGTCAGTAGCATAGTGGCTTAGATAGGAGCTATTGTCTATAACAAATTATTTCTCTGAGTTTTTTTAGAAATAATTCATAATAAACTCTTTTTAACTCAGTTTTCTCCAATGATAAAGAAAAGGAAATATTATGGCAACCAATAATAATTATTGCATTTAATACAAGATAGCTGCTGCTGCTGCTAAGTCGTGTCAGTCATGTCCGACTCTGTGCGACCCCATAGACGGAAGCCCACCAGACTCCCCCATCCCTGGGATTCTCCAGGCAAGAACTCTGGAGTGGGTTGCCATTTCCTTCTCCAATACATGAAAGTGAAAAGTGAAAGTGAAGTCGCTCAGTCGTATCAGGCTCTTAGCAACCCCATGGACTGCAGCCCACCAGGCTCCTCCATCCATGGGATTTCCCAGGCAAGAGTACTACTGAATAGTAAATTGTTAAATGTATCATAATTGGGATGTTTAGTGTCACACATGTGGGTCAAAAGAGAAACAATAAAAAAAAAGGTTAATGAGCCTTAGAGTGAGATTTCAGTCAGAGGAAGAATCTCATTTTACTGAAGGGGAAACTGAGGCAGAAGAAAACCAAATTAAACAGCAGAACCATTCAACTCATTGGCAATACCTTAGTGACTAGCATTCAGTTCTCTTCTCAATTAATGCGTTCCCTCCCTAAAATCACAGTCTGGCTCTATGTAATATTGTTTATTGTACTCTACATTTCTTTTCCTTGAAGATATCTGGAACAAATAATGAGATGTGCCTAACAAGTTAATACATTAAAATGAACTCAATATCCTGGGTGATTATATTCTAAGATGGGATAAACTAGATTCTTGTTGAAACAAGATGATCAAATAACTTTAAAAGTAGATTCCTATAGGTCTACTACTAGACTTCAAAGTCTGACTGGCCTTTCTCATGGTCAGAAGAAGTTTCCTTTCTATCTGACCCTTTCCAGACTCTCTGTTTACCTCTCATGTGGGAGGCATCTGATTTCAGATATTGAAGGATTTAACATGACTCAAGGTTTTGACTCAATATTATGAATAGAAATATGAAACATCACAAAGTTTATAACAGCTTTACCATATTACTTGTGAACCAGATGACACAACCAAATGGGAGAAGTACCCACAATGAAAGAACTCCTAATATTTTTCTAATATAATGATAAACATATAGAGAAAGGAAAGGAAAATAAGTGTATTAACTGATGGATGAATGATTCAGCTTCTACATTAACAATGACTGAGTCTGTAAAAACTGGCATGTTAACAAAATAAATCATATTACTGAACCAGAAAAGACAGGTGCATAATATGCAAGTGAACCAAACACGCTCACAAAACAATTTTCATTTATTTCCATATGATTTTCTTGAGTGTTCTGAATATTACTCTAGCCTTTAATGACATGCAAAAGGGAAATAAAATGTTAATGATTGCTAGAAAAAACAGTCCTTTATGCCCGAAAATAACTTGCCTTAAAGAGTATTTATGAATAGCACTGGATTCAAGAGTTTCTATTAATAATCCTTCATTGGCCATAGGTCAAGTCTGTGAGAATGGCCCCTTTTCCAAGGAAGGAGTGGAAAATTGCACAGTGTAGCCCTTCCTTCGCAGCCGCTGGGTTTATGTGCTGACACTTGCATTGATGAACATGTGCTGAATGTCCTCATCGGAAATTCAGCTTTATGACTGGCAGGTAATGGACGTGACCTTGTGGATTTATGGACTGATGTTGGGAGTGTACAGATGGAACAGGAGGTTGTGCTGGCTCAGAAAATCCCTTCAAATACCTATATTGGCCTCATTAATCATGACCTTGTGACTATGACTGGGACACCTCTAAATCTTCTTTTCCTGGGCTAAGTAAACGCTGCTTTCCTGTCTTTCTCATCCTCTTCAAACCATTCTAGCAAAGTTCACATGGAAGTCCAGAAAGAGTAGCAAAAGGGGAAAGGAAAGTTTCTGAGAATGTCAGTTCTGACATTCTAAAATTTAAGATAGGTGGAGAAAAAGTATTTGTTCAATTTATGTATATAATAAGTATCCATCCAAGTGAATGCTATAGGGGTCAGCCTTCATAAAATACATTCATATACTAAGGTGCCAAGTATGCAAAGATGGTGAGAACATAATCCTTTCCTATTCTCAGGCACTTACAATTTGATAGAAGAGTTTCGTATGTGTGTGAGTGTGCGTGTGTTGTAGGGGAATAGAAAAATGTTTCTGCATAATGATAAGCAGCTCTTTTAGGCAGAGAGCATGGTCAGCTACTGAGATAAAAGAACTTGCTCTGGGAAGATTCCAAAATATATTCTAACCAATGCCCAAAATGGTATTGGGAATTATTATTCCTTGGTGCCTAATGCTGCACTCTCACAGCAGTGCTTTTTAAAGATATTGCTGGAGAAGCCAGACAATTTGATATGGGGGAGTTTTTCAGGTCATGTTCTTTCCTCACAGGAGAGAGAAGGACTGCATCAAAGCAGGGTGCCGGTCGGGAAGGGAGACCCATCAGTCAAGAGGCTGTTGGTTGCCAGGAATCTAATCTCACGTGAATTAACTCAAATTAAAAAGAGGAGTTACCTGTAAAGATAAAACTGGCAATCTTATGGACATCCAGAGGCAGGAAGCAAAGTCCAGGTGGATGTCATAGCAACCTAAGCTGGGAACTAGAATGTCAGTGGGTCTCTGATTCTCTCTCTCTCTCTTTCACTCTTTCTCTTTTGACTCTTTTCCTTGTGTGGCTTTTTTTTTTTAAAGCATATCTAATGCCTTCCCTCTAAAGAGTTGGCTTCCTCTGATTATTTATAATTTGGCTTTCAAGTCACTTTGGTTGTATTTCACTTCGGCATGCACTGGTGCCAACCTCGGTCCAGACGTGAGCTCTGAGTAGGAGCCCACAGCCACTGACGGCCATGTCTGTGATTCGGGTCAGATTTTGAGAGCGGCCGTCCGTGAGGCTCCTCCTGGTCTATTCAGATTGGGGCGAGATGGACATGGGGTGGGGTCAGAGCCATTTAGGCCTGTCCTTTACAGCAGAGACTGTGAACAGCAGGAATTCTCAGAGGTAGGAACTGGGGAGAAGGCACACGTGTCCGGCCGAGTGTCAACCACGACTCCAAATCAAATGCTTCCTTCTCACAGCGTGGCAGGGGGCGAGCCTCACCTGGAGAGGAGAGGAAGCCTGTCTGCTATGACACAAAGCTGAGCAGCACAGCATTTGGGGCATGGATAATAACGTGGTTTCTGAGTCTGCATCCTTTTCTTCCTCGACTACAAATTTAACAGAAAGTAATTGCTGTTTCAGTGGTGGTGCTGCCATCTCTGTGAATGGGGCCAAGAGAATCTTCGGGTAAATTGAGGAGACACAGCTAGATAAGTAAGCAAGTAGGTGTCAGCTGCTCAGTCTTGTCTGACTCGTTGCGATCCCATGGGCTGTAGCCCGCCAGGCTCCTCTGTCCATAGAATTCTCCAGGCAAGAATACTGGAGTGGGTTGCCATGCCCTTCTCCAGGGGATCTTTACCTAGGGATCGAACCCAGGTCTCCTGCATTGCAGGGAGATTCTTCACTGTCTGAGCCACCAAGGAAGCCCCCATGCAGCTACATACTGAGGTACTTTTCATTAATTCATTCAGTTAGTTAATGTTAGTAAGTACCTATTCTATCTTGTTGTAGAAGAGCAGGAGAGCCGTATATACTCCAGAGGCTTATTTTATTAATGGCTCTTTGGGGTATGTGTTTGTTGACTTTCCATTGAATACAATCTAGATATCACCAGTGAGAAGTTCCCAAAATACTCATGGGATTTTTGTATCTAAAAATTTCTAAAAGCAAAATACTAATAGATACAGATATATAAGCAATGCTCACTACAGGTTCTTAAAACTAAGTTCAGTCCAGGGCCTGGAAAGGAAAACTAAACAGAAAGACTAAAATAAACATAATCCGCCTCACTTTCCCTTTCTTGCTTCTGCGTGCCTTTAATGTGAGCTTCTAACTGGGAGGAAACTTACTATGTTTGCTACAGGCAGATGTTTATGTGTGTTCTGAGTTTTAAGAATCTAGATAAGGAGCTATAAAAAGAAGGAAGAGGGTGTTCATTTAGGAAGTCGTCCTTAAATTGTATATTTTGAGGGGTGTATTTTCCATAGCCATACTTTTCTTTATAGACATATGAGTTATCTTAGGTATTCCTAGTTGATACAATAGTCAGAAACCTGACCCAGGCATCAGGGGACTTGGGTTCAGTGTAACGTGTGTAAATCTAAAGGAGTCTCTTTCCTTCCATGATCCCCAGTGTTTTGTCTTTTTTGGCTTATCTATCAAGTTAGTGGGGGCGCCCCAATGACTTAATGGGAAAGAATTATCTATCAAGTTAGTGGGGGCGTCCCCAGTGACTTAATGGGAAAGAATTATCTATCAAGTTGGTGGGGGTGCCCCAGTGACTTAATGGGAAAGAATTATCTATCAAGTTGCTGGGGGTGCCCCCATGACTTAAGGGGGTGCCCCAATGACTTAATGGGAAAGAATTATCTATCAAGTTAGTGGGGGCACCCCAATGACTTAATGGGAAAGAATTATCTATCAAGTTAGTGGGGGCGCCCCAGTGACTTAATGGGAAAGAATTATCTATCAAGTTAGTGGGGGCGCCCCAATGACTTAATGGGAAAGAATTATCTATCAAGTTAGTGGGGGCGCCCCAGTGACTTAACGGGAAAGAATCTGCTTGCAGTATAGGAGATGCAGGAGACTTGGGTTCAATCCTTGGGTCAGGAAAATCCCCTGGAGGAGGACATGGCAATCCACTCCAATATTCTTGCCTGAAAAATCACATGGACCGAGGAGCCTGGCGGGTTACAAAAGGAGAAGTCAAAAGAAGAAGGGGTGGCAGAGGATGAGCTGGTTAGATAGCACCACCGACTCAATGGACAGGAATTTGAGCAAACTCTGAAAGATAGTGGAGGATAGGGGAGCCTGACAGGCTTCAGTCTATAAGGCTGCGAAGAGTCTGACTCAACTTAGTGACTGAAGAGTGAAAGTGAAAGCTGCTCAGTGGTGTCCGACTCTTTGTGACCCTATGGAACCGTACAGTCCATGGAATTCTCCAGGCCAGAATACTGGGGTGGGTAGCCTTTCCCTTATCCAGGGGATCTTCCCAACCCAGGGATTTAGTGATTGAACACCACCACAATCAAGTTATTAGCAGTATCAACTGAGAGGTAGCTGTTAACACTCTCTGAAAACTGGAGAACACCATTCAGTAAGCATTTGAATTTGACGGAGTAAACTCAGAACTTTACTGAAAAATCAGTATTATTGCCTGACCTTGACACTAAAGTTGTCTTACCCAAACTTACACTCTATTTTTGGTGATTGTATAATCAAAATTCCACCTCAAATATACTTAAACTAACATACTTAACTCATAGTGGCTTCATTGCAAGTCTATTTTCAGAAAAAAAAAATGCTGGAAGGAACAAAAAACATTGAAAAGGGTAAGTACATGGATATTTATAAATTCCTATTAACTGTGCAAAACAATAATTTTAATTTTTTTGGAGAGTAAAAATCTATGTACAACGAAAATGCAAAACAAGAACAGAAAAGGCAGGAAGGTTAAACAGCTTGGAAGGTTTAAGGATATAAAAATATCAGAGGAGTGGTAAAAATAATAATCTTTATAATTCTGTAATAAACCTATGTTTTGTAATCTCTAGGATAACTATTATCAGCATAAGAAACTAATGTATTATTTATAAATTAGAATAAAAAAATTCAATAATTTAAAATTTTAAATAATCTAAAAAAGGCAAATAAGAGGGACAAAAGCATAAAACAAGGAAAAAAGGAATATGAAAGAGCTTAATAGAAAATGAAAAATAAGATAATATCTAGAAACCTAATTATGCCAGCAACTACACTGAATGTAACTGAACTAAATTTGAAGCAAAAGACTATGATTTTCAGACTAGGTTTAAAAAAACCCAACTGTATGCTTTAAATATATTAACAAAGAAATGTTTAATGTAAAAGGAAAGATAAATATATCATGCAACACTAACAACAATGAAAATAATTATGTGAATCTACCAGTATAAGGCAATGTGAACTTTAAAGTAAGAAATATTATCAGAGATAAAGAGAGGTCAGTCCAATAGGAAGATATTACAGCCCTAAGTTTCTATACACCCAATAGCATTGTTTCAAAATAAATCAAACCAAAATGGACAGAATGAAAAGGAAAAATGTTCAAATCAACAATAATAATGGACAGTATTAGCATAACTTTCTCAACAGCTGATAGAATAAGCTAAAAATAAAAAATCAGTAAGGATATAGAAGATAATAATGGTATAATTTGCAAACCCAATTTAATTACTTTGCATACAAAATTACACCTACTAATGACCATTTCATATTCATTTCAAGTATACCTGGAACATTTATTAAAACCAGTGTATTATAATATCAGTTCAGTTCACTTCAGTCACTCAGTCGTGTCCGATTCTTTGTGACCCCATGAACCGCAGCACGCCAGGCCTCCCTGTCCATCACCAACTCCCGGAGTCCACCCAAACCCATGTCCATTGAGTCGGTGATGCCATTCAACCATCTCATCCTCTGTTGTCCCCTTCTCCTGCGCTCAATCTTTCCCGGCATCAGGGTCTTTTCAAATGAGTCAGCTCTTGGCATCAGGTGGCCAAAGTTTTGGAGTTTCAGCTTCAGCATCAGTCCTTCCAATGAACAATAGTCTCAGCAATTTCAAAATGTTGAAATACTTAAGAATATCTTCTCTTACCACCTTGAATTGAACTAGAGATTAATAATGGAAACAGAAAAAAACTCAACTTATTCACGTATTAATCTCAAGAAACTAGAAAAAGAGTAGCAGTCAAACCTAAGGAAATAAATGAGAGATAAAAACCAAATCAAGGAAATAATAATCCAACATATATAATACAGAAAATCAACAAACTCAAAAATTGGTTTTGAAAAGATTAGCAAACTTAATAAAACCAAGACTGATCAAGAAGAGTAAAAAAAAAAAACCCCAAATCAGCAACAAGAGCAATGAAAGGGAGCTCTCACTATAGATGGCACAATAAAAGCATGCTAAAAATAACTGTATTCAGAAAAACTTGACAATTTAGGTGATATAGACAAATTTGTTAAAAAACACAACTTACCAAAGCTGAGAGGAAAAAGAAATAGAATATATGACTAGTTCTGTGTATGTTTTAAAAATTTGAACCCATTATTTAAAAGCCTTTTCCCAAAGAAAAATCTAGGCCCAGAGAGCTTATCAATGAATTTTCTGAAAATTTAAGGAAAAATAACCCTTATATAATTTAAACAGAAGCAAAACTTCTCAGACTTAAAAAAAAAAAAAAAAGCATAAACTTGATTTAAAAACTCTGATAAGCATTCTGAGAAAACTGCAAACCCACCTTTCTCATAAACATTGCTGAAAAATTCTTAACAAAATATTAGGAAAGCAAACCCAGTGATATAGTAAGCTGAGTGCTGTTTAGTCTAGGTTTGCAAGTAGGTTTAACATTTAAAAATCATAAACTTAGTTAACCACATTCACAAAGAGAGTAAAATCACATGATCATCTTGAATGCAGAAAAAGTTTTTGATAAATTAATTCAACATTCACTTGTGATGAAAATTTTTAGCCAACCAAAAATAGAACCTCCTTAATGTGATAAACAATATCTACAAATTACCCACAGCAAACATTATTCTCACTGGTAGAATACTGAAATCTTCTCCTTAATACTAGGACTGGGTTAAGCATGCCCACATTGTAACTGGGCTTCCCTGGTGGTTCAGCGGTAGAGTCAGCCTGCCATTGCAGGAGATGAGAATTCAAGCCCTGGGGCAGGAAGGTCCCCTGGAGGAGGAAACGGCAAACCACTCCAGTATTCTTGCCTGGAGAATCCCATGGACAGAGGAGCCTGGCGGGCTACAATCCATGGGGTCACAAAGAATCAGACGCAATTTAGCAACTCAGCAAAACAAAACCACAAATAACGTTATAACTAGAGGTCTAGCCAGAGCAAAAGGCAAGTGAAAGTGAAAGTCGCACAGTCCTGTCTGACTCTTTGCCATCCTTTGGACTATACAGTCCATAGAATTCTCTAGGCCAGAACACTGGAGCGAGTAGCCTTTCCCTTCTCCAGGGGATCTTCCCAACCCAGGGATTGAAACCCGGTCTCCCACATTGCAGGCAGATTCTTTACCAGCTGAGGCACAAGGAAAGCCCACAAAAGGGAAGAGGAAGAAAGAAAAGTCATGGAGATTGAAAAGGAAGAAATGAAACTGTCATTTTTAGACAATAAGATCATGTACATAGAAAATTTCTAAAGAATTTAAGATAAATTCTTAGAATTAATAAGAAATACAAGAAGGACACTGGATATAAAATCAACATACAAAAATTAGTTGCTGTAGAATGAATGTTTGTGTTCCCTCCAAAATTTGTATTTTAAAATCCTAACTTCAACGATGAAGGTATTCGGAGATGGAGTCTTTGGGCTCTGACCCCATGAATGGGATTAGTGCCCCTACAAAAGTGTCCAGAGGAATCCCTGACCCTTTCTACCACGTGAGAACACAGAAAAAAAGCCACTGTGTATGTATGAAGAAGATAGCCCTCACCAGACACCAAATCTGCCAGTACCTTGATCTTGGACTTTTCAGCTTCTAGAATGGTGAGATATAAATTTATGTTATAAATTTACAGCTCAGTGGGTAAAGAATCTGCCTGCAATGCAAGAGACCCTGGTTCAGTTCCTGGGTTGGGACGATCCACTGGAGAAGGGATAGACTGCCCACGCCAGTATTCTTGGGCTTCCCTTGTGGCTCAGCTGGTGAAGAATCCACCTGCGACTTGGGAGACCTAGGTTAGATCCCTGGGTTGGGAGGATCCCCTGGAGAAGGGAACGGCTACCCACTCGAGTATTCTAGCCTGGAGAATTTCATGGACTGTATAATCCATGAGGTCACAAAGAATTGGACACAACTGAGTGACTTTCACTTTCATAAGCCACTCAGTTTATGGTATTTTATTTAGCAATCTGAGCTATGACATAAGCGATATTTACTTGTATATACTGGCAATAAACAAATAGAAAATAAAACGTTTATAATAGTATCCCCAAACTCAAACACTTAGAAATAAATCTAATTGAAGATGTATAGGACTAACAGTTAGAAAATTATATTGAGAAAAAATAAAGGAAAGCTAAACGAGTGGACTTGTTATGGAATGGATGACTCGGAATTACAGATATAAGTTTTTCTTCGGATTATTACATACTTCCATGCAATCTCAACCAAAATCCAAGATGTAGGCTTATTTTTTCCCCCCAGCAATGTACAAATCAATACAAATCAATTCTAAAGTTCATATGGAAATGCAAAGGCCAAGAAAAGCCAAGCTTTTCTTGAAGAAGAACAAATACGAAGGACTCACATTATAGCAGGAACTATTATTATAAAGCTATGGATAATCAGAACTGTGTGATACTAGCGTAAGAACAGATAACTGTCCAACAGAATAGATCCATACATATATGATCACATGATCTATGACAAAATGACCATGAAATTCAGCATGGAAAAGGGTCTTTTCAATAAATCATGCTGGGTCAGTGGGATATCCGTATGGAAAAAAATGTCTATTGACTTCTACTTCACATTACACACAACAATCAATTCCAGATGTGTCTTAGTCCTTTTGGGTTGCTGTAACAAAAATACCATAAAAATTGGCATCTGGTGAGGGCCTGCTTCCTCATTCATGAATGATGTCTTGTTGCTATGACCCCCCTTGCCAGAAAAGGGTCTCTCCTGAGTTTAATCTCATTCAGGAGGGTTCTGCCTTTATGAACTAATCATCTCTGCAATGCCCCATCTCTAATACCACTACCTTGGGGATTAAGATTTCAAGATATGAGTTCAGGGCAGAATACAGATATTCAGACCATAGCAATATTGGGTTGGAGAGATAAATTGAAAGATAAAGCAATACCCTTTTGGATGGAACACATTTTCATAACCTTAGACTAGGCAATGCTTTTTAAAATAGGAAAAAAATTATGATTGAGTCACAGAGTGGAATATTATATAGCTGTGAGATTAATTGATGCCTACATTCAAAAATATAGATGAAACTCTCAAGCACAGAGTTGAGCAATTAAGAGCCAGACAAGAAGAGTATATATTTCATGTATATAATGTATCATCTATTTCTGCTTTATTGACTATGCCAAAGCCTTTGACTGTGTGGATCACAATAAACTGTGGAAAATTCTGAAAGAGATGGGAATACCAGACCACCCGACCTGCCTCTTGAGAAACCTGTATGCAGGTCAGGAAGCAACAGTTAGAACTGGACATGGAACAACAGACTGGTTCCAAATAGGAAAAGGAGTATGTCAAGGATGTATATTGTCACCCTGCTTATTTAAGTTATATGCAGAAGACATCATGAGAAACGCTGGGCTGGAAGAAACACAAGCTGGAATCAAGATTGCCGGGAGAAATACCAATAACCTCAGATATGCAGATGACACCACCCTTATGGCAGAAAGTGAAGAAGAACTAAAAAGCCTCTTGAGGGAAGAGAAAGACGAGAGTGAAAAAGTTGACTTAAAGCTCAACATTCAGAAAACTAAGATCATGGCATCCGGTCCCATCACTTCATGGGAAAGAGATGGGGAAACAGTGGAAACAGTGTCAGACTTTATTTTTGGGGCTCCAAAATCACTGCAGATGGTGATTGCAGCCATGAAATTAAAAGACGCTTACTCCTTGGAAGGAAAGTTATGACCAACCTAGATAGTATATTCAAAAGCAGAGACATTACTTTGCCAACAAAGGTCCGTCTAGTCAAGGCTATGGTTTTTCCAGTGGTCATGTATGGATGTGAGAGTTGGACTGTGAAGAAAGCTCAGCGCCGAAGAACTGATGCTTTTGAACTGTGATGTTGGAGAAGACTCTTGAGAGTCCCTTGGACTGTAAGGAGATCCAACCAGTCCATTCTAAAGGATATCAGCCTTGGGTGTTCATTGGAAGGACTGATGTTAAAGCTGAAGCTCCAGTACTTTGGCCACCTCATGTGAAGAGTTGACTCATTGGAAAAGACTCTGATGCTGGGAGGGATTTGGGGGCAGGAGGGGAACGGGACGACAAAGGATGAGATGGCTGAATGGCATCACCAACTCAATGGACATGAGTCTGAGTGAACTCTGGGAGTTGGTGATGGACAGGGAGGCCTGGCGTGCTGCGATTCATGGGTGGCAAAGAGTCGGACACGACTGAGCGACTGAACTGAACTGAACTGAACGTATCATAACAGGCAGAACAAATCCAGAAGTCAGGAGAGCGGTTGTCACTGGGTAGTTAGTGACCAGAAGGGAACGCGGAACCTAGTGGGTGCTGGTAAATGTTCTGTTCTTTGATTTGGGGGACTTTGCCCCTGTTTTGTTAATTCTCTTCTCTCTGCGCTACAAGATTCTTATCTCAAACTGTCTTTGCTGGAACCTTTTTTCTTCAAAATTGTTGGACAGACCTCAGTTTCTGCTTGTGTAGTTATTCGGTTTACTTTCAATATACATGATGTTTCATTATCTTTTATTGAGGTTCTGCAAAATGCCTGCCTCTCAGGATTGTTTCTGGAGACTGATGTTTTTTCTTCCAGGTAGTTCTGTAGCTTTCTGAGAACTCTTTCTGATAAGAGCTCTGTGTTCTCTGTCCCGCTGCCTCTCTGATGAACGATCGCCACTCTGCCTTCTTTACGATGTTGTTCTGCTTTTGCTGCTGTTATTATTATACTGTTGAAGAAAGAGGAAGAGATCCTCTTGAATAGAAAGTGTAATTTTCTGATTGGGGCAGCATCATGATGCCGCTGTACTTCTTGTGTAACTGAAGATTTCACTGGTTAATGGCTTTAATAGCCTGCCCAGGAATGACAGTGTTGTTTCCAGCCAACCTGAATACGTGGTCTTGCTGACAGACATACCTCTCTTAGGGCAAGAGGTTTGTCACGCTATAATCATTTGGTATCACTCAACATTAAACTCATCAAACTACTCTTCTCTATTATTTCACACTCAGCAAATTTGTTTGTGATTATAAACTTGGCTTCCCAAAGCTTTCTAACAGGCAGAGTTCTGATCCACTTGATGTTTGCTTTATATTCATAGATAGGTATTCTTTAGGCTTATGTTATAAGCCATTCTCCACACATCAAATTAACTCTGGGGCATTAAGAATATCAAGCTTGAATCTAGCATCTTGGGGTATGTTGATCCTATCAAGGTAGTCTATCTGGAGAAGCCACTATTCAGCTTTCCTCCACCCTGTTGTTCAGTCAGTAAGTTGTTTCCAACTCTTTGCAACCCCATGAACTCCAGCACATCAGGCTTCCCTGTGCTTTCGCATCTCCCTGAGTTTGCTCAAACTCATGTCCATTGAGTCAGATGCCATTCAAGCCAATTCATCCTCTGACAAGCAAACAAATATATATGATATCCATCAGATCAATGTTATTCTGCTTATGAAAACAGAATTAAGGTCCTCAGTGACTTCCCAGAAAAGGGGATTTAGGAAAGAGGAATTCAGATGTCCATAAATTCTAATAAACATCATTGAATAAGTGAAAAATTCCACTTTGAGATAAATGTGGACAGCTGCCACACTAGCTTGTTTTTCCATCATCTATCTAGCTGTTTCTCCAAAGGAGGAAATGTCAGTGAGCAGACTCATCCTCCAGCAACTTGTTCCGATTTGCACATCACCTCTCCTACACAAACCTTCCTTGTTCTCCTACCGTGCATTTCTATCACAATGCAGGAGGAAAGCAGCAGCACACCAAAACTGCTCTCTGGAGAGAGTGATGATTATTGTTTTTTTCATTTTGTTTTTCCCTATAGTTCAGAACCCCTCTCGGGACTCTCCAGTGTGTCACAGACATTGCCAGTCATCTCTCCTAACTAAAGGTCTTCACCCAGGATGCTCTCCGTAACCTGCCAGCTTCAAGTCCCCCGGGGCTTTGGGCAGCCCAGGCATGCAGACTGGTGGCTCGTTCCCATCTGCAGCAGCTGAGAGTTCCGTGGAGAGTAAGGCAAGGCTGAGCCAACAGCAGGTTCTCCAAAGGAGGACCAAATGAGGACCTGCTGTGCTCCAATACAGCCTGGCTCAGGGGAGCCACATAATTAGTACAAACATCACTGTGGTGGGATACCTCTCCAGCTCTGTTTATTTTGTACATAAACCTGGCTTCGGTTCCACTAGGTTCAACAAACATTTGTTAAACATCTGTGCTGTGTCAGATCACATCTAAGGCACAAGAGCAATAAGGATGAAGAACACACGAACAGGACACCCTCTAATACCCTTTTACAACTTTAGAGCCCCCAAAGCACTTTTCACATGTCTCATCTCCATCAACCTTGTGAAATCAAATAGAGTATACATGGGTACTGCATTTCCATTTCACAACTGGGAGGGTTGAGAATCTGAAAGACTGGGTGAATTCCCTAAGATCACACAGTTAATAAATGTCTTAAGTTCTGGGACCAGAACCCAGGGATTCGAGTCTTTATTCAATGCTCAATTTCACCATATTGCTCCCCCACCCCTTTGTACACATGGTCATTTGGCATACAGTTAGAGGATGTTTCAGACTGTTTACATGTGCCAGGAAAGAGACACTACTATTTTAGCCTTTAATTCTCCATTATGAATGCCGTGGATAAAGTAAGCCAGAAGGATTCATATTGGTGTTCAGTCACTAAATTGTGTTCGACTCTTGTGACCCCATGGACTGTAGCCTGCCTGGCTCTTCTGTCCATGGGATTTCCCAGGCAAGAATACTGGAGTGGGTTGCCATTTCCTTCTCCAAGGATTCATACTATCATTGCTTAATTCTGAGAGATCATTTTCATCCCTGACCACTCAAATGATTTCTTCTAAATTATGTTTGTGTGTGCATCCAATTCAGTCTGTTGAATCAGCTACTTAGTCAACCAAGAAATGATTGACTTAAAATTAGAAGAAATGAGTAAGACCTAAAATTCTGCTTGTACTGGAATCTTCAATGCCTAAAGTACATATTTTCTGTTGCAAATATTTTAGCTCTTGGTTATATCCAGTTTGAAATAGAATTATATATTGTCTTATATCCTATAATTATTCTAATAACACTACACATTCCTAGAGGAGAGCAACCATATCATGGGTCTGGGAATGTGGCCAGAACTAACAATATTGCTGAATGGAATTTAAATTATGGCTGACCATTCTACTCCCTAACAGAAAGTATCAGAGCTAATGGTTGAGCATGAGATCAGAGTGGGACAAACTTGGGTGAGAGATCTGGTTTGAAGTAATCTTGGGCAAGTTATATAAACCAGCTAAGCTATACTGCCCTCCTTAGAAGATGGGGATGTTAATTGTCATCCTGTAGGATCTTTGTAAGAATTAAATGAGAAGCCTGGTAGACATTGAGAATGAATGTTTGGTCTTATTATCAAGCCCGCTTCCTTGGATCTTTCCAGAGGTCCTTCTGTCTTCCTCCATTTAAATGCGATTTTTTTTTTTTTTCCCCACTAAAAGGTCAGAGTTCCAGAGCCAATTATTACTCATGGAGCATCCACCACAGAGGGTCTTGTATTTGCTGAAAATAATTGAATAAGTATTTGCTGGTTATATAATAGAGTGTTTATTATATTCTCTCATTTTACTCTATTTTGTGTAAATGTTGACTAGCAATTAATGATTGCTTCCAATCAGATAGTTTCTTAAATAATCATATATCACCTTTACAAAGGTATGATAAATTAATTACTGCTACAGGAAACTGTGTTTTTTAAAAGATATAAAATTGGATTCTGAACGCTTCATGTAGTTCTCTAAACTGAGTTTGTTAAAAATTATCCATATTTTTCAGAGAGATAAAATTAGCCCCAATTTTGAGAAATATAATAGCATTTAAGAATTCAATTAGATGATCCCTTCAGGCTAATAATAAGCAAATGAAAACTAGAGCATCTACCATTTATGACCAAAATCATAAAAGGAACCATAATGCTAGACGCGTGGCTTTAAGACAGTTTTATAAAGCACGTTTTCATCTGCTTATTTCATTCCTAAGGCTGAGAATTCAGAGTATTGAAAAAAGAAAAAAAGGTCTGTTTATTTCTCTTGTTACATAATTATGACAAAGAGAAAGTCATCCTTTTGCAACCTTTTCAGGTTCCCCACAACAATGAATTTATTCTTTCAGCAGAAATAAAGTTACCGGTAAGATTATAAATGGGCTTCCCAGGTGGCACTAGTGGTAAAGAACCCGCCTGCCAATGCAGAAGAATTGCAAACCTGGGAATGGGGATGACTGGCCAATAAGAAATATGTAAGTGACTACATGTGCCCGATCCTAACGTGACCTGTGAGCTACAGTAGCTCGTATGTATTGCTAAAATTCTCAGATTAGCAGACAGCACCCAGCACTTAGCAGATGCTCAGGAAATATCTGCCAGATAAATGATAGCTGTGCTAAGAGGGGACAGCAATTACAGGACCTCAAATCAGGGGAAATCAGAGTCACTTCCTGCCTGAGAAGTTAGAAGAGTGTTTGCTCTCTGAAACTGAATTGTTAGTCGCTCAGTTGTGTCCAACTCTTTGCGACCCCATAGACTGCAGCCCGCCAGGCTCCTCTGTCTATGGGATTCTCCAGGCAAGAATACTGGAGTGGGTTGCCATTTCTTCCTCCGGTGGATCTTCCCAACCCAAGGATTGAACCTAGGTGTCCTGTATTACAGACACATTCTTTACTGTCTGAGCCACCAGAGAAACTAGAGTTGCTGAATATTAAGTCGGAGTCACAAAGAAGAAATACTGATGCACATGACTTAATCATCAACAACTTGAAACAATGATAAGTTCTCACTGTAATTTTTCTTATCCCAAAAGCATTGCAGAGAAACAGAAAATGCAGATAAGAGATGAAAAATTTAAAACCACTGTTATAAGTATATATTCTTTCAGATGATCTTCTATACATACAGATAATTCATATACATGTGTATTTTCTTTTGTAAAAATTGGAAGAACACTTTTTGGTAATTTTTTTGTTATGTCACAAAAGATATTTCTCTGTTACATTATTTTTAATGACAATATAGCACAATGCTGGATGGATGCACAATCATTTATTCACCCACATCCCTGTTGGACATTAAGGATGCATCTTAGTTTTTTTTTTTTTTCCTTTGAGAAATGATACTGCCCCTTTGTGATCGAATACTTAATAAATTAAAGTAATATCTTGACTATAGGCAACTTGCTCTCAGTTACTTTTCCTGAAACAGCAATAAGACTGACATCACTGGGGAAAAAGAGGAGTTCGTGTCTACCCACTGCAGTGATACCCGACCCAGAGGAAGGAACTAAACCCAGATGGGCTCTAACTGGTTAGTACCTCTGTTCTAATCATCTGTCTTCCTGGGGCCTGGGCAACAGCAGATCAGAAAATCAGATTCATGTTTTGAAGTTAAAAGCAACTTAAGAAATCATTAATTGTCATATCCTTAATTGATTCTTAGGTTTTATGGAGAGATGAAAGCATTTTTGCCCAGGACTAGAACTTAGATCTTCTCAACTTGGAACCTGCTGGTTTTCTGTAATCACACAGGGATTTGACACTTTTATAATTGAAGACTCTGAATAAGGAGAACTTTGGGTCTCAAGGCTGACAATAGCAGGAGCAGATGGCCCATGTTTAAGCTCAAGTGCAAGAAAACCATCTATGTACAACTTTCAAAGGGATGATCCCAACTGGTTCTACAACCTTTAGCTAGAACACCTCATCCAAACTTGAAAACAGTATGCTAAGTGAAAGAAGCCAGACACAAACGCCACATCTTGTATGATTCCATTTATGCTAAATGTTCAGAAAAGGCAAACCCATGGTGACAGACAGTAAATTAGTGGTTGCCAAGGGCTGGCAGGAGGGAAATGGGAGTGACTGCTTACTGGGTCCAGGGCTTCCTTTCGGGAGTAATGGAATTATTCTAGAATTAGACAGTGTTCAACATACAACAGTATATTTTCGAATGGTCAAAATGATGAATTTTGCTTATGCAAATTTTATCTCAACTAAATTAAAAGCAACATCAACAACAACAAAAATTCTATCCAGTCCATGTCAGTAAAGACAGGAGATAGAAAGAACAGATGGGGGTTGGGGCTGGACTGGTGGTTCAGTGGTTTGGACTCTGTGCTTTCACTGCAAGGGGCATGGGTTTGATCCCTGGTTGGGGAAATAAGATTCTGCATGCTTTGCAACCTGTCCCCACTTCAGCCCCCACCCCCCAAAATAAAGGGAGGAGCAAACGGGTAAGTGGTGATTGATTAAATAGTTGCCCCACTGTGGGCTCTCCCTGGGGAGGGCATGTGTGTACTTGCTGCATGTTCCATCCCCATTCCCTGCCCCATTTCTAGCTTCGGGAGATTCCAAAGAACCCAGCCACAAGGTGACCCATGCCACCTGGAGTTCAGAGCACAGGGTTTGGAGCTTGAATCTGCACACAGCCAGAAGCACAGTATTGGGTTCAAGATCTGGTTCAATCACAAATCTTGGAGAATTTACAAAAACCAACTGGAGCAGGCCAAAAGGCTGTGGAGCAGAGTGCACTTGCAGAGCTGGTGGGCAACCTTATGTGTTTTCTGTGACCTAAGTTCCAGTCACATTGCAAAATCCCTACCAAGAGGGCTGTCCCTAGAGTGTGCTTTCAGCAGAAAGCTTCCACCTGCAACAATCAGGCCCCTGCAGAGCTAGACACTCTTATGAGTTGTCCCTGAAAACCACTCAAAAGTCCTCTCAGGTTAAAAAGAGGTAACTATTATTATTATTTTAATTTTTAGGCCACACCAGGCAGCATATGGGACCTTAGTTCCCTGACCAGCGATCAAACCCACACCCCCTGGATTGCAAAACAGAGTCTTAACCAAGTTATCACCAGGGAAGTAAAAAAAGAGGCAACTTTAGGTTAGTGTCCCAGCTATACCTGATCACAAGATGTGCGCTGAAATTAAATGAGATACAGAATGTGAAAGCCCCTCACAGCATATAAAGTTCTATTACAGTGTTCATGATTAGTAAAAATGACTCCAAATTATCAAATTAGCCCTATAACAATTTTCTGTCTCCTAGCTCTAATTCCATAAGTCTTTCATTACAACCTGAGAAATTCTAAAAATCACAGGGCTAGAAGACCCCTGAGATTTCATTTACTCAAATCCCTGCCCACAGGCAACCCGAGCCAAAGGACCACACAGGCTAGATTCAGAATCCCATCAAATGTCAACCCACTTTCTCCTATCCTGGAGTCGTTACTGGTCAAAAAACACACACAAAAAAACAAAAAAAACTGATAGATTGTGCCATGTAGAAAAGACCAGAGAAATATCTATCCGTCCTATTTTAAACTTCTGAGAAGGCAACTCAACCATCTGTCTTGGCAACCCATTCTAAGCTGGAACCACCCTGTCAAAAATGTCTCTTTTGGTTTAATCTAAATCCTTCAAATGGAGCCTCAAGCTAATTTTGTCCCATTCCATTTTCAAATAATTTGGAACACAGTTGTTTACCATCTGAATTATAGGATTATACAATATCACAGGGTTTTGGTGAGCAGTAAATGAAATACACATGTAAAACTCAGAGGTCATATCTGACACACAGTAATAGCTCAGTACCTATTTGTTTATTATTACCATCATATATACTAGGATTCTTGTTTCAAGTGACATGAAACGCAACTCAAAATAATTGAGGAAGAATAAGAAAGGAAAAAGAAAAAGGGATGTGGGTGGAGAATGTAATTAGAAGGGAAATAAAATTGTGCAGTGGCCTTCAGGCACTACTGGATCCAGGACTCAAATAATGTTCACAGGGCTCCTCTTTCCCTCTCTTTACAAGCATTTGAAGTATAGACAGCAGGAGGGCAATGAGTAGATCCATGCTGCCTAAGAATCTGCCTAAGAAACTGCCTCATTCACCAGTTAATTTATCAAAAATTCCTTCAAAGACAAGTAAGTGGCAAGCACAGTTCTAGAAGCTAAGAACAGAGCAATGTTCAAGATAAAACATTTCACCCTTGTGGAATATACCTTCTAGTGGAAAGGGTGGATCTGGTAGAAGAAGAAGGGATTCCAGAAAGATAAAACGTTATCAGCCACAAAGTAAGGTCCCACCTTACACCATCATTAAGATCAACTGTTGGCTTTCTCTCACCAAGCAAACCCACCCTTTGCAAAACTCTCTTCCTCTTGGTAAATGTGCAGAATCCCCAAAATCAGGTCTTCAAATGGGTAAATAAACTTGCCTGGGGATTTTGAGTGCATTTAGTTTATTTAGGCTGTGTAATCTTTGCACAAAGTTTCTAAGATGTGCCTGCAGCCCTAATAACATAACATTCTGCTTCCATTTTCAAAAGCTACTTTTCTTTTTAAACCATTTTTGTTTGAAATATAGGTCTTTCTCCCATCTTTTTTTTTTCCTTTGAATAGGATGTTATTTAGTAAAATACTGCAAAAGCCTGGTCATCTATTAGTCGTTTAAAAAGTGTTCCTCTGGGTAATTTTAATCTATTTCTCTCTGCTAATCATTCTAACTGTAAAAATGAAGCCCTGTACACTTTTTTTTTTTTTTTTTTGAGAACCCAAAGAAACGTGGCCTAAACTTTAGAAAATCTCAACCTCTGCCTTTCCCCTGGGAACTTGCAGTAAGAAATGTTTCCTGAAGCATTTAAAACAGTATTATTATGATAAACTTCAACTTTTCAGAAAACCAAAACTAATCTGAATCAAGCTGCTCTCACCTGAAAAACCTCAATTAACCAGTGCTATTTCAGATTCACTCCACAAACAGCCTAGCTAAACTAACGATGCACACAATTCTATCTGCATTTGGCGCTGGCCTGACAGATCTGTGCCATCACATGAATCCATTCATTGACAATGTAGAGACCAACGCGCACTAAATTCAAGGTGGCTCGTGTGTGTGTAGCGGGGCCGAAGAGTTGGTCGTCTACGTCATCGCTTCTATTTTTCAAGTACCATTACAAGTTATGTGCCCTGCCCCCAACTGTTTTTCTCAATTTAGTGCGTTTCAATGTCCCTGTCCCTTCTGCTTTGATTAGTATCTCTTGTCAGGGCAGTAATTTAGCTCTTTAAATCCGGATATAATGTATAAATGGGTCATTTGGCTCAGTCAAATCCCATCATTAAAACTGATCTCCGAATTAAACAAAAATGGATTTTTAATCGAAAAGCTCATCAGCTCCACCCCCTGTCTCCTCACTTTGCCCGGCCTTGTCCACCCGGTCTCGCACCTTTCCTAGCGTGCCTCTTGGGAAAGGATGAAGAACCTCGGCAGACACCCCTTCCGGGATCAGTCTCTGTCCCGCGCGAACACATTTTGGGGGAAAAAAAAAAAAAAACGCCTGGCTTTGGGATTTTTTTGCTTTTAAGCGTAATACTCTTATCTTTGCCTTCCAGGCGGAAGGTCGGATCCAACCCTTCTTTCCTGCGCTTCTCCTTCGCGAATGGGGCACGAACCCTGATGCTTCCTCCCGAGTTAGAAAAGGGACCGAACTTCCCCAGGAGGTGCGCAGCGTCTTCGCGGCGCTTTCGCGGTTCCTTTCCCCAGTAGGAGATCCTGTTGCACCGGAGGGAACGCGCCCGATTTTTCTGCATACCCCCCGCCCCCCCTTATGAGGGCGGAGACCGAAGCCGGCTTGGCTTCGGTGTTTTGCAAACCTGTAAAACCCACAGTACTTAGCGCTGTGCGAGCCCCCCGGGCCTTCGCCCAAAGAAAGGTAGCGATAAGAGGTCGAGGAGCTCAGCGGACTCGATGGGAGAAAGACGCGACTCGCGCGGTCGCGACACGTGGGTCTTCAAGGCTGTGACCTCTAGCTCCCGGGCTGGGCGTGTCCCTTAACCTCCCTCGACCCCACCAGCCCGCGGGTCGGGGCTGGGCTCGCCGACGCGATTGGCAGCAGTGCGCGAGAGCGTCCTCACCCCTGGGTACGCGAGCCCGGCCTCCGGTGTGGGTCCCCCGCCCCGCCGCGCGGCAGCTCTCCCGGACCCAGAGGGGCAGGAAGAGGGCGGCAGCGGGGCCGCGCGGTGGGTGCGTGCAGGGTGCGCCGGCCGCCGCTCCGATTGGCTGCACCGTCGCCCCCTCCCGCGCCGCGCGCCCCCTGCCGCGCGCCCAGCCGGCTCCCGCCCGTAGCCCGGGAGCAGGTTCACGCTGGAAGGAGGACGCGCAGGGGCGGGACTGGTCTCCCTGCCCCGCACCCGACCCTGAGCGCGCGGGGATAAAACCCGGCCGGTGGCGCCGGGGAGCCGGGGCCCTGTTGCCTCCCGTGAGCGGAGAGGCGGGGCCGGCTCCGATCCGCTTCCCGCGCCCGCGCCCCTCGGACCCGGGTCCAGGAGCCGGGAGCCCCACGCGACGACCGGATCGCCCAGGCGGTACCTTCAGCCGAGCAATGAAGAAAGCCCGGGAGAACCAACCGGAGCCGGTCGAGACGTTTCCTGCGGCCGGGGTTGCTGCTGCTGCCCCCGAAACGGCGGCTTGAAACTCTCCAAAGTTGCGAGCCAGCGAGAGGCTGCCGCCCGCCGGGAGCAAAAGGGAAAGGAAGTCTTAAGATGCCGGAGTGACAGACAGAGACAGACGGACGCACAGACCTGCAGAAGACACCACGTCGGCGGCTTATCCCCGGAGCCCGTGAGGCGTCCCAGCTCTGTGAGTTGATTTCTGGACCGGTGGCTTGCTAAGTATTTCCCTGTAATTGTTTATAAGACGCGTTTGTGTATTTTTGTGTCTCCTAGAGAGAGAGAGAGAAAAAAAAAACCAACAACAACGAAGGATGCACCTTAAAAAACAATTGAGTTTCTGATATTGAGAAGGTTGTGCCAATAGAATGGAACTGTAAATGCCTGTAAGCAGGAGTAACCCAGGAAAAATTGGCGTCTAACATAGACTCCCCAGTGTGAAAAAACAATCCGTTTCAAAAGTTATTGGAAAGAAAGCCAGATATTACTCTTAAGGGTTAACTAGTGCTAGTGAATCTTTGCTTTTTAAACCCCTCTTTTAATATTGATTTTTTACCAGGTTCACTGGTGGGAGGCTGAGCTGGTGGAAAAGGCTTCTGGAAGAGACTCAGAGGCGACCATAATGTCTTTACGTTTACACGCACTGCCCACCCTGCCTGGAGTTGTCAGACCGGGCTGCAAGGAACTGCTGTGTTTGTTGGTTATCACGGTGACTGTGAGCCGTGGCGCCTCCGGGGTGTGCCCCACCGCTTGCATCTGTGCCACTGACATCGTCAGCTGCACCAACAAAAATCTGTCCAGGGTGCCTGGGAACCTTTTCAGGCTGATCAAGAGACTGGATCTGAGTTACAACAGAATTGGGCTTCTGGATTCTGAGTGGATTCCAGTATCCTTGGTAAAGCTGAACACCCTCATTATTCGGCACAACAACATCACAAGCATTTCCACGGACAGTTTTTCCACCACTCCAAATCTAAAGTGTCTTGACTTGTCATCCAATAAGCTGAAGACCGTGAAAAGTGCAGTGTTCCAAGAGCTGAAGGTTCTGGAAGTGCTCCTGCTTTACAACAATCACATTTCCTATCTGGATCCTTCAGCATTTGGAGGGCTCTCCCAACTGCAAAAACTATACTTAAGTGGAAACTTTCTCACGCAGTTTCCCATGGATTTGTATGTTGGAAGGTTCAAGCTGGCAGAACTGATGTTTCTAGATGTTTCTTATAACCGGATCTCCTCTCTGCCAATGCATCATATAAATTTAGTGCCAGGAAAGCAACTGAGAGGTATCTTTCTTCATGGAAACCCCTTTGTCTGTGACTGTTCTCTGTACTCCTTGCTGATCTTTTGGTACCGTAGGCACTTCAGCTCAGTGATGGATTTTAAGAATGATTATACCTGTCGCCTATGGTCTGACACTAGGCACTTCCATCAGGTGCTTCTGCTCCAGGATAGCTTCCTGAACTGCTCTGACAGTATCATCAATAGTTCCTTCCGTGCCCTTGGCTTTATTCACGAGGCTCAGGTTGGGGAAAGGCTGATGATCCACTGTGACGGCAAGACTGGTAGGGCAAATACCGATTTCATGTGGGTCGGTCCAGATAACAGAGTGCTGGAGCCGGATAAAGAGATGGAAAACTTTCATGTGTTTCCCAATGGAAGCCTGGTTATAGAAAGTCCTCGTTTTGAGGATGCTGGAGTGTATTCCTGTGTTGCAATGAATCGGCAACGTCTGTTAAATGAAACTGTGGATGTTACAATAAACGTGAGCAATTTCACCATTAACAAATCCCATGCGCACGAGGCATTTAACACAGCTTTTACCACTCTTGCAGCCTGCGTGGCCAGCATTGTTTTGGTACTTCTGTACCTCTATCTGACACCGTGTCCCTGCAAGTGTAAACCCAAGAGACGAAAAAATATGCTAAACCAAAGCAATGTCCACGCATCTATTCTCACTCCTGGCCCTGATAGTGATGCCCCCACTGATGAACGGAAGGCAGGGGCCGGAAAAAGAGTAGTGTTTTTGGAACCCCTGAAGGATACTGCAGCAGGGCAGAATGGGAAAGTCAGACTCTTTCCCAGTGAAACGGTCATAGCTGAGGGCATTTTAAAGTCCACGAGGGTGAAATCCGACTCAGATTCAGTCAATTCAGTGTTTTCAGACACACCCTTTGTGGCGTCCACTTAGTTTTGTGCCTGCATTTGTGCAATGTAGTGATTGAATCTCTTTATATTCAACTTTGTGTGTGGTCTGCAGAAATAAACAGCAGGGCAGAAATGGGGTTGTTCTGTGTTTCAGAAATAAAACCAAAAGATCTCTTTCACTGGTTTATAGGAAATGTGGTAGAGCACTTAGGTTCATGCCAGAGAAAGATGGAGTTGTATTTCAGAGTTTAAGTTCTAGAAAATACCTTCATCTTTAGCACCACTGATAATTTCAAAGCTGGCCTGGAGGCGACATGACTGACATTGTCCTTTCACTCAGGATTCTTGAAAGAAAAGCTAAATTTCAGATATTAGAGATTTTACTAACTTATTGGGACCAAAGTTGAGTTATGTTAAAGAAAAGTGTTCATTTTTAAAAGATGCAGAAGGAAGAACCAAGCAGCAGTTGTTTATAAAGCACAAAGTAAAGTTAGATTTGGGGATACTTCAGTTCATGTTGTCATTGCAGACCAGAGTAAATAGACAGTCCTGATCAAATTTGGTGAGCAGTGCCACATTGCATATGGTGTTAGATAAATAGTATAGTAAAGGTACATTTGTTTGACTATCTTCTTTCCAATTCTGTACATCTCCTATTCTTGTACAAAAGATCTTATTGAAAGTTTAAAGCCATCATTATTTGTTGCCATGAATATGTAAGTGTCAATGCCAAAATGTCTGAATAACTTCTTCAGCCTTTGTTCTAGGAGACTAATATTTGTCTATATGCTTGTGTGTGTATAAGTCTTAAATTATATGAACTGTTAAAGAGATGCCACTATATTGTACTTTGGACATTTGAATTAATGTAAATATATGTGTTCTGCGACTTGGATGTTCTGTTTTATTTGGCTATTTAAAAATATAAATCTAAGATGTTTTATGTGATCTGATCGTGCTGCTTTGTGTTAAATACCATCTATTGCAAATTTCTCTCCAAATTTCTTATAGATTTTTTTTTAAAGAGGAAGAAAGGCTATGGAGTGTCCTACCCAGTGAATACCTTCAATATCCCATTTTACCTGATACCATTATGCACTTCAGCCAGGTTTGAAAGTCACTTAAGCTCTGAATTTGGAACATGTAGGAGCCTCCTTATTCCCATCTCTACTGTGAGATAATCAACTACCCACTTTGAACCCAGGTTTTCTCAACTATGAAGAGGAAATTTCAGAGGTTCCTTCCCACCCTGAAAGTGATGACTTCCCGGTGGTCTTAGCTGCATCACAGACTTGCACTGGCTTTCTGAAAATATACCACGTACTGATAGAGGACAGGAATGGGATTAGGACAGACATAGCACTGCCTAGGTCTGAAGGACTATGGATTATCAAATCCAGCTGCTTCACTTTCTCAGGGATAAATGAAACCCAAAGAGGGCTGTGGGTTGTCTAAGGCCACACAGTGAGTTAGTGACAGGGATTCAAGGAGAGCTCAGTTTCCGGATTCTTCCTGGTGAAGATAAGAGAGTCAAAAAGTGGCTATTTTTAATGAAAAGGATGATGAAAGAGCCAAAGAATGAGGCAAAACAGCGGTCAAAAAATGACAAAGGGGAATGAATCAAGGATGTATTGTGGCCGGGGCTGAGAGAGAAGATAATTAAAAGAGGGAGGTAGGCCATCGTAACAAGCATTTGGAGAACTGGAGAATGAGATGAGGAGGAAAGACTGACTTTGGCAGTGGTGGTTTTGGGGGAGCAATGGATCCTTGGTGACAGCTTGATAAGTGCCAAGCCAGGCATAGTGGCAGATACTGGTCCGCTGTGGGTTAAGGAGTTGGGTGAGTGGTCAGGATGTGTGCATAGGAAATGGCATAGGATGTTAGCTATTGCTCAGTTGACTTGACAATTCCTTATTGCCTAGTTGGTGTTAAAAACTTACTGCCTCTACCTTTTAAACATAGACCTCACCTGTTAGATAAGATCCTTCAGTCCCAAGGACATTACAGGAAAACATTTTATTCCAATTCCTGCCATTTAAGCAATTAGGAAGAACTGTGTGACCTGTGTGATCTTTAAAATCGTTACTCTTTTTTCATTCATATTTGGGTGAAAAGATGCTGTGGTTCATTCAGGGTCACACAGAGAGTCAGGACACAGAGGGAAACTCCTGAACCACTGACGCTTCAGCAAGGGGAAGAGCTGCCTCCAGGGGTCATGATCACCAGGGTGCTGAGTGTGAAAGAACATGGCCGGCAGTGGGGTTGCAGAAGATCTCTGAATTCAGCCTTTTCTGGGCCAGATCTCTAGGGTCTTTCAACTCTCAAACCCTTGATCCTAGGAAATGTGTGCTGCCTTTGGCAAGGGACCATGGACAGTACTGGCAGTGGGGAATTTGGAGAGCCTGATTTTGGCTGATCCTAATCCTGATGCTTGGTTAAAGGATGAGCTGAGTTGAGATGAAAACTAACATATTTACAGCTCAAAAAACATGCATATATACATATATGTATGTATATATATGGATGTATGTATAACTGAATCACTTTGCTGTCATCTGAAACTAACACAACATTGTAAATGAGCTATATTTCAATAAAAAATAATGCAAAAACAAATCCTGAATGCTGCAAAGCAAAGCTTTGTTTGGGGCAGGAATAGGAAGGCGTGGTGATGTAAAAGCATAGAACTGAATGTTATGCTGTGGAGTTTTAAGTTCTTATGTGTATCTTCGTTTTTGAGGGGGTGGGGAGGGTAGAAGCCTAGGGGCTTCCCAGGTGGCACTAGTGGTAAAGAACCTGCCTGCCAATGCAAGAGACATGAGACTCGGATTTGATCGCTGGGTCAGGAAGATCCCCTGGAGGCGGGCATGGCAATCCACTCTAGTATTCTTGCCTGGAGAATCCCATGGACAGAGAAGCCTGGTGGGCTATAGTCTATAGGGTTACAAAGAGTCAGACACAACTGATAAGACATAGCATGCACGTAGAAGCCTGATCACATGTATTTTAAATGTAGGAACAGAAGTGATTTGTACATTATAAATTTGTTTCACTGAAAACTTTTATATAATTTTCCTTCCGGGTAATAATTTGGATTTATGTACCTGGCTTATTCTTTTAAGGTACTTAGTATTTTTTAGTATCAGTTATGAGAGAAGTGGATACTCTGGAAAAATCAAACAAAGATCACATATGTGAAATTTTCCTGGGCTTACAATATTTTTTCACTATAAGACACTAAGCTGATGACAGCACCCTCTATTAATCATGAGTTACATTTTAAAATATACTTTCAAGACCTATTATCTGAACTAATGCCCTAAAACATTAATTTATAGTCAATTTCCTCATGAATCCTCACTGTTTGGCCTAGAGAGATTTAATATATTTATTTTTAGCTTCAGTTACTTGAATTATTTGCCTGGAAAACATGTTTGGTTTTATTTTTTTCATTTCTCTAAGTAAGCCTTTTTCTAAAACATTAATCAGAAGGGACGTAGGTGAAACTTACAGCGGTGGAAACATACGAGGGGCAAGAAGATATGCTGTCAGTCCAGATTCTAAAAAGACATCTGATTTGGATCATCCTGCTAAGCGCTGTTAAAGCAGGACACAGCCTAAACACCCTCCAATATTGCTGGCTTTTCCTTGGCCATGACCGCTGATTGCTGGTTGTCACCTTTTAGTTTCATCTGCTTTACCGAGCAGTGCTATGCTATGCCAAATCACTTCAGTCGTGTCCGACTCTGTGCGATCCCACAGACGGCAGCCCACCAGGCTCCCCCGTCCCTGGGATTCTCCAGGCAAGAACATTGGAGTGGGTTGCCAAATCCTTCTCCAATGCATGAAAGTGAAAAGTGAAAGTGAAGTTGCTCAGTCGTGTCCGACTCTCAGTGACCCCATGGACTGCAGCCCACCAGACTCCTCCATCCATGGGATTTTCCAAGCAAGAGTACTGAGCAGTAAGTAGGTCTAAATCAGAGCATCTCCATGGGATCACAGGGGAAAGTTAGATAAACAGGGGTTTCTAGTAGCTACCCTCTATACACTCCCCAACCAGAAGTTCTGGTTCAGGCCATCTGGGGTAAGGCCTGCATGTGATTTTTTTTTCCCCTAAATAATTGTGCTTTTGCTTATTTTGTTGAAACATACCTCCTCCCACCCCCAACCCCGCAAATGAGGCTGCAGCAAATTTTGTGTTTGGGGCTATGTCAAAATACATTATTATTACTTGCTAATAGATTTATTAATAAAAAGAAGAATTCATGTGCACAAACTCTAATATGTTGGGAAAATGAAAGAGTTTGATTCTCTATTACTAGATAAACTCTAGAGTAAATTGTTGGCTATAATTTATAATTTATGATTTTCTAAATTATGAAACACAGAGTAATTACTTTGAGATCAGTAGATCTCTGATTCTTTCATTTTTTAAAACTATTTTTGGCTTGAAAGCAGCGACGACAGATCCGGTTCATGACAATGAGCTTTGGGGCTTTCAAATTTGATTATATCATAGTAACATGAAGGCATATCCCAAGGATATCTGAGTGCAGATTTCAGCTACAGATAACAAACTTCTTTCTTTTCTCAGTATGTTAGAATACTATTTTTAAAAGAGAGTATTGAAATTCTTTTCATTGTTCTCTATACCTCTTTGCCCAAGAACCAGCCCCCAAAGCCATATTTTTTTTAATTTTTTATAATATGAAAGTTAGTGTGGAAAGATGATGGTAGTTTGCCCTTGCAAGTATTATTGGGTGGTAATATATAAAATGTAGAATCTAAAACTTATGATAACCTCTTGACTGATTCAGAGGACTGCTTACGGGACCATTATTATTTGTGAATTGATTGCAGAAGGGGTATCCTCTTATAGTGAGGTCAGAGTAAACAGTATGGAAACACAGACCCTTTTATAAATTGTAAAAGGTGATATATCAATATATGTATATATTAAATATTAAGTGCCTGCGAAGTGCCAGACATGCTGTGAGAGATGGTGCTTATTTCTCATCACAGAATCTCTGAAATGGAAAATATTACCACACCCTTCATTTCAGATAGGAAAAAGAGGCTTAAAAGGGATAAATAATTTTCCCAGGTGACTCAGTTAATAAGTCATTTTCATCATGAGAATCATTTTTAAAATATCTGCACAGAACTCTTAGAGATGTTTTACCAACAGAATAACTGCATGAAGCACAGGTCATGAGTAAACTTTTATAAAAGTAATTAGTGCTCACAGCAAATCTGGGAGAAGAAAGGAGGGTCAGGGGATCAGAAGTCATTCAAACATCATAAAGGTAGAAATTTTTATTGCTTTTTCCCTTAAAACACAAGTAGCAAAATTAGAAGTCCATCTGAAAGGATTTGGCCTCAGATGAAACCTCCCCAGTCTGCAGGTCTTTTCATTCTGGTTGCTCTTCACACATGAAATTGCTTAATATGCAAAGCAGATATCTGCTTTATCATTATAACTGACACATTTAAGATTTTTAAATGAGTAAGTGCTTAAAATCTTTTTAAAAATGGTCCAACTTACAAGATAAATATTTCTGATATAAATGTTTCTGATAATTTATTTTAAATGTCTGGAAGAATGGTGGAGGCAACTCAAACCCAGTGGGGGATATTTTCAACTAATTTTCATATTAGATTTCTAAAAATTATTTAAAAATTACTGTGTAAGGTAGCTTCACCAGGTGACCTGATTAAATTTCTCTTTTGGGTAATATGTCAGCAGAGTATCAAATATCAAGAGAATTTTGCAGTGTCTATAGGTGTTGGAGGACAGAGGAAACGAAAAGTACCCACCAAACTGAGAAAGTATCTTGAGACAGAAAAATGAGGCAGGCTGCTCTATATAATCAATGGGTTGGTTTTTTTATAGGGTAACTTACTCACAGGGTAGGATCGGAGTCCAGCAGGCAACTATGCAGAATCGGAGCCGCACTCTGCACCTCCAAGGGGCTACTGAGGCAATTTTGTTGTTAACCCAGGGTATGAAGTAGGTGCTTGGAAACAGGACATGCATTCCTCAGTCAAGATTCACAAATGGGTCACTAGTCTCGTGGGCGCCAGCAATACATCAGTGAAGTTTTCCATCATTGTTTGGGGACTAACAGAGCATAGAGGCCACCTGGTCCTAATGATTTTTAAACAATGCCTTTTAACTACAAAGTTCTTGACAACAGGGAAGTGATTTACTGTACAACACAGTCCTGAGTAGGGTCAGCAGAAGGACAGGAGAAGCTGTAAGGGCCCCAAGATGGCATCAGTTATGCTAACAGCCATACTCTAGGATTTTGGTGTCATGAAGTCAAGTGTCATAAGATCAAGGGTCAAACCCTTGATGATGAATGGCCAGTGGTAACCAAGAGAAGATTATTAAGTATTTCTAGGTAGTGTGAAGGCCGTGAAAGTGAAAGTGAAGTTGCTCAGTTGTGTCTGACTCTTTGCGACCCCAAGGACTGTAGCCTATCAGGCTCGTCCGTCCATGGGATTTTCCAGGCAAGAGTGCTAGAGTGGATTGCCATTTCCTTCTCCAGGGGATCTTCCCGACCCAGGAATTGAACCAGGTCTCCTGCATTGCAGGCAGATGCTTTACCATCTGAGCCACCAGGGAAGCATATGTGCTATATAATAACTACCCTCTCCCCTTAAGGAAGATTATAATACAGCTGAGAGATGAAACGCAAAAACCTGAAACAAATCAAGAGTAAGAGTTGATTTGTCTACTAGTGACCAAGCTGGCAAATAGGAGATGAGAAATGGATGATAATTAGCAGACCTTGCTTTACCCAAATGGGCTAATGTGACACAGGCTTGAACACAAGATAGCCATCCCACAGATGCTCTGAATGTTATCATAACTGGGATCCTTACCCCAGAAAGGTTATACCTTAAGGAGGTGGTTCAGTTAACAGTGTTCTAAAGTTTATGTCATAGACTCTATTTAAAATATGACTATTCATCTATTATCATTTGTGATGAAATCTAGAGGAGAAAGAGACTTTAATACTTAACACTGGTCCTCTACGCTCACAGCTCCAAACTTCGCCTCCATTACAGTTAGGATTAAGACTCCTGAAATGTCCTAGCTGTGTTGAGAAATGAGAACAGTAACAATAATAAGGGTTTGTATATTTTGTCTTATACCTATGAGAAAGTTATTATTTTTACATGCATTTTACAGTGGGAAAACTGAGGTACAGTGGGAGAACTGAGGCTTAAAAATGATTTTTCTAAAGAACATTGGCTCATTGAAAAAGAAGAGAGTTCCAGAAAAACATCTACTGCTTTATTGACTAGGCCAAAGCCTATGGCTGTGTGGATCACAATAAACTGTGGAAAATTCTGAAAGAGATGGGAATTCCAGACCACCTGACATGCTACCTGAGAAATCTGTACTCAAGTCAAGAAGCAACAGTTAGAACCAGACATGGAACAACAGACTGGTTGCAAATTGGAAAAGAAGTACATCAAGGCTGTATATTGTCACCCTGCTTATTTAACTTCTATGCAGAGTACATCATGAGAAATGCTGGGCTGGAAGAAGCACAAGCTGGAATCAAGACTGCCAGGAAAAATATCAATAACCTCAGATATGCAGATGACACCACCCTTATGGCAGAAAGTGAAGAAGAACTAAAAAGCCTATTGATGAAAGTGAAAGAGGAGAGTGAAAAGTTGACTTAAAGCTCAACATTCAGAAAACAAAGATCATGGCATCTGGTCCCATCACTTCATGGGAAATAGATGGGGAAACAGTGGAAACAGTGGCTGACTTTATTTTTCTGGGCTCCAAAATTACTGCACATGGTGACTGCAGCCATGAAATTAAAAGATGCTTACTCCTTGGAAGGAAAGTTATGACCAACCTAGACAGCATATTAAAAAGCAGAGACATTACTTTGCCAACAAAGGTCTGTCTAGTCAAGGCTATGGCTTTTTCAGTAGTCATGTACGGATGTGAGAGTTGGACTGTAAAGAAAGCTGAGCACCCAAGAATTGATGTTTTTGATCTGTGATGTTGGAGAAGACTCTTGAGACTGCAAGGAGATCCAACCAGTCCATCCTAAAGGAGATCCGTCCTGAATATTCACTGAAAGGACTGATGCTGAAGCTGAAACTCCAATTCTTTGGCCACCTGATGTGAAGAACTGACTCACTGGAAAAGACCCCGATGCTGGAAAAGATTGAAGGAGGGAAGAGAAGGGGATGACAGAGGATGAGATGGTTGGATGGCATCACCGACTTGATGGACACGAGTTTGAGTAAGCTTCGGAGTTGGTGATGAACAGGGAGGCCTGGCGTGCTGCAGTCCATGGGGTCGCAAAGAGCTGGACATGACTGAGTGACTGAACTGAACTGAAAGAACGTTTATTAGGAGTCAGGTTCATTATTTGAATCCAGTTGTCTGGATCCATCCAGAACCCAGCCTCATAATGTCTGTATTGTAATATGCTACACTGTATGCAGGGAAGTCTCCGGAAAGAAAGGATATCCCAGCAGAAGTTTCAAGGAAGTCTATGATTAGAGAGGTCTGGTTAGCTTTCCACAGCTGGACATATAGACAGGGTGGACGGAAGGACAGTGAAAGTCCCCTGGGGCCCTGAACGTTCAATCAGCAGCTGAAGCAAACAGCTGCTGTAACAGGGCTTTACTCATCATGCCGCCTTTGTCCTCCTGCTTATCTGGCCTCAGGCGACCTTTCCTCCAGTGGTCTGGCTCTGCTTTCAAGACTCTGAACCCTTGTCCCTCTCCCTGGCACACGCTGTTTTAACCCTTAACCAGTGCTGGGGTTTCATTGTTCTGTCTCTGTTCAACTTCCTCATCTTCCTGACCAGATCCTCCCTCAGCTGCTCGAGGAGATGTTGTCTAGCTCTTAATTCAGCCTCTAGCCCGTAGTAGGTGTTGGCATGTCCTAGCTGTTCAATTATATTCATTCATTCAACACACAGTATTGAATACCTAATATGTGCCAGTCCCTGAGCTTGACTCAGAGATCAACAACCGTCCAGCTGTTCCCAGTGTTTGAAAAGAGGCAGAAACACGGTTTTAAAGAGGCAGTTGTGCTGCCAGAGCAGTGCCCAAAGGCAGGGAGGTCAGGGAAGTCTCCGGAAAGAAAGGATATCCCAGCAGAAGTTTCAAGGAAGTCTATGATTAGAGAGGTCTGGTTAGCTTTCCACAGCTGGACATATAGACAGGGTGGACGGAAGGACAGTGAAAGTCCCCTGGGGCCCTGAACGCCCAATCAGCAGCTGAAGCCAACAGCACTGGTGTGCTAGGAACTACCTGGCTGTATGCTCTTCAGTATCTTGATCACTTGGTCCTCTGGATGCGGCCCAGGCTGAACCATTCTCATTCCAAATTCCACCCTTGCTGAACATGTAGCTGCAGCATAGTCCTATTTCATAGTTCTTCAAGAAGGATACATAGTAAATTGGCTCATGTAAAGGCTTATAGTGTATTTTACTGGGCTAGAAAGAGTTAGAAATATTAGCTTCTCTTGAGCAACAGTGTGGGTGTAGTATGGTAATGGTGAAATAATGCTACTTAATTCAGTTATCACTCTATAGACCAAGGAATATCTCAGAGCTAATGTTTATCCAAGCCTCACTGTAATTAAATTCACATTGCTAGCCTAGATATTGATTTGACTAAGCTGGTTTAATAAGAGTAAATGATTTGGGGGGAAGAGAGAGAAAGATGTGATTTTCAAGGGAAAAGAAAAAGAGAGACACAATAAACTGACCTGCAGAATTGAATTACAACAATTCTTCCTGCTTACTGGGCATTTGTGTGCATTTTTGCCTCAACTCTGCCTGGTTAAATACTTCTCCAAAGCTTTCATGCTTGAATGAATCCGTCTAGAAGTTTATACTTCAAGAGCTATGCACAGGATTTTCTTTTCTTTTTTCCAGTTGTATTAGTTTTTCCAAAGAAAAGGATCTTGCCCGAGGTATAAACATATGAAAGGTCTGTGATGTGAACGTCTGAAATAAGTTGTTTACTTTTTATTTGTTCTCAAATTTTTAATATTCATACTTAATTAAAACCTTAGGGAAGCCTTGAGCTCTCCATCTGACCTACTTCAAATCAGTGAAGAAAGCAGCCATATCTCCCCTAAGCAGCCATTTATAATAACTTTGACTCTTTTCTAAAACCCAGAGGAAATGTCTTTCTTGATCCTGGGCCAAGTTTGTCAGGAACTATTTGTGTTAATAAATCTTATTCATGTAAGGATTCCATCGAAAAAATCATATCATTAATCATAATATATAATTTGAATAAGGAACTCAAAAAGAACCCTAATCAGCTATTAGTGTAAAGTGATTTGAATGACAAATGTGTTACTGCATTTATTTTCTTGTTTAATTGGTCAGTGTTAAACATCTTAGGCATTTGGCAGAGTTTTGGAAAAAGAAACTATATGCAGCCCCGTACAGGATCTGGGGTGTCCCTAAGGAAGTCGGTTTAGGTATTGCTGTTTTCAGCTCAGTTCAGTCGCTCAGTCGTGTCCAACTCTTTGCGACCCCGTGAACTGCAGCACGCCAGGCCTCCCTGTCCATCACCAACTCCCGGAGTTACCCAAACTCATGTCCATTGAGTGGGTGATGCCATCCAGCCATCTCATCCTCTGTCGTCCCCTTCTCCTTCTGCTCTCAATCTTTCCCAGCATCAGAGTTTTTTCAAATGAGTCAGCTCTTCACATCAGGTGTCCAAAGTATTGGAGTTTCAGCTTCAACATCAGTCCTTCCAATGAACACCCAGGACTGATCTCCTTTAGGATGGACTGGTTGGATCTCCTTGTAGTCCAAGGGACTCTCAAGAGTCTTCTCCAACACCACAGTTCAAAAGCATCAATTCTTGGGTGCTCAGCTTTCTTTACAGTCCAACACTTACATCTATACATGACTATTGGAAAAACCATAGCCTTGACTAGGCGGACCTTTGTTGGCAAAGTAATGTCTCTGCTTTTTAATATGCTCTCTAGGTTGGTCATAACTTTCCTTCCAAGGAGTAAACGTCTTTTAATTTCATGGCTGCAGTCATCATCTGCAGTGATTTTGGAGCCCCCCAAAATAAAGTCAGCCACTGTTTCTACTGTTTCCCCATCTATTTCCCATGAAGTGATGGCACCAGATGCCATGATCTTCGTTTTCTGAATGTTGAGCTTTAAGTCAACTTTTCACTATCCTCTTTCACTTTCATCAAGAGGCTTCTTAGTTCCTCTTCACTTTCTGCCATAAGGGTGGTGTCATCTGCATATCTGACGTTCTTGATATTTTTCCTGGCAGTCTTGATTCCAGCTTGTGCTTCTTCCAGCCCAGCATTTCTCATGATGTACTCTGCATAGAAGTTGAATAAGCAGGGTGACAATATACAGCCTTGATGTACTACTTTTCCTACTTGGAACCAGTCTGTTGTTCCATGTCCAGCTCTAACTGTTGCTTCCTGACCTGCATACAGGTTTCTCAAGAGGCAGGTCAGGAGGTGTGGTATTCCCATCTCTTTCAGAACTTTCCACAGTTTATTGCGATCCACGCAGTCAAAGGTTTTGGCATAGTCAATAAAGCAGAAATAGATGCTTTTCTGGAACTCTCTTGTTTTTTTTGATGATCCAGCGGGTGTTGGCAATTTAATCTCTGGCTCCTCTGCCTTTTCTAAAACCAGCTTGAACATCTGGAAGTTCACAGTTCACGTATTGCTGAAGCCTGGCTTGGAGAATTTTGAGCATTACTTTACTAGCATGTGAGATGAGTGCAATGGTGCAGTAGTTTGAGCATTCTTTGGCATTGTCTTTGTTTGGGATTGGAATGTAAACTGACCTTTTCCAGTCCTGTGGCCACTGCTGAGTTTTCCAAATTTGCTGACATATTGAGTGCAGCACTTTCACACATCATCTTTCAGGATTTGAAATAGCTCAACTGAAATTCTCTCACCTCCACTGGCTTTGTTCACAATGATGCTTCCTAAGACCCACTTGACTTCACATTCCAGGATGTCTGGCTGTAGGTGAGTGGTCACACCATCGTGATTATCTGGGTTGTGAAGATCCTTTTTGTACAGTTGTTCTGTGTATTCTTGCCACCTCTTCTTAATATCTTCTGTTTCTGTTAGTTCCATACCATTTCTGTTCTTTATCAAGCCCATCTTTGCATGAAATATTACCTTGGTTATCTCTAATTTTCTTGAAGAGTCCTCTAGTCTTTCCCATTCTATTGTTTTCCTCTATTTCTTTGTATTGATCGCTGAGGAAGGCTTTCTTATCTCTCCTTGCTATTCTTTGGAACTCTGCATTCAAATGGATACATCTTTCCTTTTCTCCTTTGCTTTTCTCTTCTGTTCTTTCACAGCTATTTGTAAGGCCTCCTCAGACAGCCATTTTGCTTTTTTGCATTTCTTTTTCTTGGGAATGGTCTTGTTCCCTATCTTCTATACAATGCCACGAACCTCCGTCCATAGTTCATCAGGCACTCTGTCTATCAGATCTAGTCCCTTAAATCTATTTCTCACTTCCACTGTATAATCCTAAGGGATTCGATTTAGGTCATACTTGAATGGTCTAGTTTCCTGGAAACCCACCTAACAGTCAAGAGACTCAAGAGACTGGAGTTCAATCCTTTGGTCAGGAAGAGCCCCTGGAGTAGGAAATGGCAACCCTCTCCTGTATTGTTGCCTGGAAAATTCCATGGGCAGAGGAGCCTGGTGGGCTCCAGTCCATGGGGTCAAAAAGAGTCAGACATGACTGATTAAGTATTGCCTGCCTATCTTGTTGAGGTGGCTGACTAACTCCCCTGCTATTTGTCACTGAGAGTAGTCTCTATTTCTGTTCAGTTTGCAGTACCACACCCTTGGGGAGAAAGGAGAGGCCAGTGTCAAACATCCCATACATCTCTTGAATTTAGGGCCGTTGCCAGGATTCCTGCCAGGCAACGAAGCTTCTTCCCACAGAGTCCTAAAGATTTAGAGGAGATGGCGGCAGAGGCATTTACGGGAAGTTTTTCCTGGCTATGTTTTCATCGCCTCTATTTATTTTTGGAGAATGCTCAGAACATGTGTTTTTATTTGCTATCAGACCACGTTAAAGATAACTCTCCCATGGAAACATGCCCTCCAGCCCCACCCCACTCTGTCTCTCTTAAAGGCATTCTTGACCCCTAGAAAGTGCCAGGTGTGGAGCACTTTACTATCTATGGGCATTTCCATGCAATGTGTTCATATTTGACCTATAAATGCTTTCTGGGTTGTTGCATAAATGCGGTTCTTCCCATGGTCTTTCTCATTTCAGTCAAAGGCAACCCCATCCTTCCAATTACTCAGCCCCTAAACTTGGTATCATGTTTTATTCCTCTTTGCTTTCATACCATAAATCAGCATTCCCCAACCTTTTTGGCACCAGAGACTGGTTTTGTGGAAGACAAGTAAAGTGGCTCAGATAGTAAAGAGTCTACCTGCAATGCAGGAGATTTGGGTTCGATCCCTGGGTCAGGAAGATTTCCCTGGAGGAGGAAATGGCAACCCATTTCAGTATTCTTGTCTGGGAAAGCTCATGGAGAGAGGAGCCTGGCAGGCTACAGTCCATGGGTCACAAAGGGTTGAACACGACTGAGCAACTAACACATGGGTGGGGGATGATATCAGGATGATTCCAGCACATTACATCTATTGTGACTTTATTTCTATTATTAGCATATTGTGATGATTTGGTAATGCCAGCGATGGGGAGCAACTGTAAATGCAGAGGAGGCTTTGCTTGCTTACCTCCTGCTGTGGGGTCCCGGTTTCTAACCCGTTCTGGGAATTGGGGATCACTTCCCTATATCTATACCATCAGGGGAAAAATGCCCTTGGCTCCACCTTCAGCAACAAGAGGAATCTGGCCTCTTCTCACCTCCCCCAGCCCATCCTAATCCCAGCGCCCGCACTGGATCATTACTGTGCCCACCCCCATCTCCCCGCTCCCACCTGTCCTCCTGCCTTGTCTGTTCCTAAAACTGCAGGTACCTGTGACCCTTCTGAAGTGTGGGCCAGCTCCTGTCCTTCCTCTGGACTCGGTGTGGCTCAAGCCCTGACTGCTGGAGACACACGTGGGGACATCGAAAACGATCTCAGGCCTGGGCTCCACCGATGGAGACTTGGATTCACTTGGTTTTAAAAGTTCCACAGGTGACTGCAAAGCCATGGTTGAATCCTCAGGAAGATCTACCAGCCCTTCCCTCTGCCAGCTCTCTGGCCTCATTTCCACGGCCCTCTCCCACCCTCACTGTGCACCCTCTCTTTGGCCTCTCTGCTCGCCAGGAATGCTCCCACTTGTGCCTGGAATTCTCTTCCCAAGTCCCGCCTGACTGGCTTTGCGTCCTTGCGATCTTCACTCAAATGTCAGCTAAGCGAGGCCTCTGACCAGTTTATTTAAAATCAGATCCCCTGGACCGCCCCAGGCCCACCCTGCCTCTCCCTCTTTCCTGTTTTATTCTCCTGCATTGCCTTCATCCGCAGCTGACATCCCTTGTATTTTGAATGTTACTATGGAGTTCCACGAGGGCAGGAATTTTTAGCAGGTTTCTTTTTTTTGGGGGGGGGTTGTGTTTCTGGTGCCAAGAATAGTAGAAATAAATATTTGCAAATAAATATTCAGTGAATGAAACACATGCAGGAAGGAGCTGCGAAGCTGCCCACCGAGGTGAGGAAAGGCCAGGACAGGCAAACAGTGGTGACAAAAATTGGCTTCCCTGAGGCACGTTTTCGACTTTGTCCCACAGTTTGCAACATTCTTTTTCACCCCCAAAAGAGCACAAGAAAGGGTTGGCCATATTACATCTAAGTCCCATTTCACATATTTTCCTTTTATTTAAGGCATCCTTTTTGGTGTGTACAGAACGATGTCCTGCTGGGCACAGGAGAAGCAGGAAGCAAGCCTGTCTCCTCTCAGCACCTGCTAACCGGGTGAGTGATGCCAATTAGTGGTGTGTCAAGGGCCTGAAAAGAATCAGACTGGGCTTAAAAGGGATCAGGCAGTAAGCCTGACACAGATTTAATAAGCTGTCTCCTACCTTCGGAGCAGGTTTGTTTTTTTTTAATTTTTTGAACCTACTTCTGTCAAGAGGCACCCCGACTACTTTAGTGGATACCCAGCAGAGATGCTGTGTTTACTCAGCGACTCCCGAATGCAGTCAAGGATGACCTCTGGGAGGGTCATGTGGTCCAACAGGTCAATTAACTCTCCTTGTCAATGTGTGGAAACTTCCCGCAACTTCCATGGCAACGTATTTTCTGAATTGATTCCTGGTATGAGGAGGAAGTTATGTTACCACAGAGAACGCCAGGCAAAAGGAGAAGCCTGAAAGTGGTGGGGTGGGTACCATGAGGCTTGGTCACTCAGAAAACCCGCCTACTCCAGGTGATAGCCAACTGCGTGGTGCTGGGTGGGAGGTGCTTGGTGAGCTGTGAAACACAGGATGGCCTTGCCAATCAAAGACAGTGGCTGGGCCAGCGGCTGCCCAGGGTAGGTCGCCCCGGCGCAGTGGCCCCCTCCTCCGTCAGTGTTTTCCAGAATCTCTCCTCCTTCCTTCTCTACCTGGATTCTTCTTTCTGCTCCATTGAGAGTTTGGCTAATACCAAAACCAAGAGAGCAGAGGCCAGTGTACTGCTTTTGGGAGCTGATTACTTCTCTTGCCATTTTATACTGTATATTGTTAAAGCACTTTTTCCAGGTCTGCGTCATGTCATCAACTTAATTTCTGACTATTAATACTAACATTGAGGAATAAGAAATGATGATGAAAAATGAATAGCTAACATTTGGTGAGCACTCGCCAAAGCACAGCCTCTTTTTAAAGTGTTTTCCAGGTAATCCTCCTAATGACTTCTGAGTTAGGGATTACTTTGAAAGCCCCTGGCCTGCACTCAGACTGAAGCACAGAAATTTAGAAACTTGCCGAAGGTCATCCAGCCAGTCAAGGGTAGAACCAGTGCTCATACACATTTCATTTAATCTAGGCAACACCACACTGAAGTAAGCACTGTGAAGCCATCTTACCTAGGGGAAAATTGAAATAAATGAATTACTCACCCAAGGCCATATGGCTATTAACTAAGAAGTTAAGATGCGAACCTGTTTATCTGGCTTCAAAGCCCTTGGCTGTACTTTCATTGGTTTCTTGGGTAAAGCCAACTCTTTTGATTCATTATTAATATTCTGAATTTGGTATTACCATAAGTTTTGCAGCAAGCAGGCATCCAGATATCCCTAGATATTAGGTAAAGAATCTATCATTCTTAGCTTCATTTTAAAAACAGCCAGTCATCCAAGTCTGAGTAGCAGCACCTTTGAGTTGAAAAGACTGATGACTCTAGCCACCCAAGACTGGTCTGTGCACTGGGCACAGTGCCAGGTTCTTGCTGACAGAGTGCAAAGAAATGCGCCATCTCTGTCAGGCAGGCATCAAAAGACCCATTCTCAGATGGGAAAATTTGCCTGAGGCTACGTAACAGAGCTTACACATAGCTGAGAGGGGATATGATTTTATATCCCTCGACAAAAGCACATGGTCCTCTCTCTACCTGTGGTTCGTGCAAAAGCCATGTGCTGCAGGGTACCCCAGGTATCTTAGCCACATCCTTATTTTTTCTTTATAACAAAAGAACTAAGAATGCTTGTCATTGCACTGGGGACTTTTTGAGTGTGAACCCTTTCTGGGCTTGTCTGAATCCTTCTGAACAGGCAGCAGGTTGTTCACTGGTCCCAGGTAGCCATCTCAGGAAAAATGCTACTATTGGCCACCAGGAAGCCTCTTGAAAATTGAAGATATTCATCATAAACCTAGCTTTTCTTCTGGGAAACAATTCTGAGAGCATATCCTACACAAACTAGGTCTAGGAACACCTAGATTCCTATGCCAAAAAGCAGATATGGAATCCATTTGGCCCCTAGGCCCTTCTTTATGCTCATGGATAGATTAAGTTTATTTATTCATTGTTTTAAATGTTCATATTCAATTCTTTCCGGAAAGTGTTTATTGACAGCTGGATAAAAATCAACTGAATGTGTCCAATAAAAGTATTTCTGAAAATATAAGCAGGATCTTTTTCTTCCCATGTCCCTCCCTCCCTCCCTTCCTTTTTCTCACTCTTTCTTTTTCTTCTTTCTTTTTAAATTAAATCACTACATGTTTAATAATTACTTTGGTTCTAGTCTAGAAAAGCTTTAGTACTACTCTCCTAGACTAATATATTCTTTAGAATCTCATTTTTGGACTCTGCTAATTATGCCATTTATAGTCTGAAAATACATTGTGTTTTATCATTCAGCTCCATTTCTAATGTTAAATTCAACTCATTACTATCACTAGTCTTTCTTTTTATAATTTATTTTATTGAACTATAGTTGATATACAATGTTGTGTTAGTTTCTGCTGTACTGCAAAGTGATTCCATTACACATATATGTGTATATATATATTTTCATATTCTTTTCCCTTATGGTTCATTACAGGATATTTAATATAATTTCTTCTGTTATACAGCATGACCTTGTTTATCCATTCCATATATAATAGTTTGCATCTGTGTCCATCCTAAAGGAGATCAGTCCTGGGTGTTCACTGGAAGGACTGATATTGAAGCTGAGACTCCAATACTTTGGCCACCTGATGCGAAGAGCTGATTCATTTGAAAAGACTCTGATGCTGGGAAAGATTGTGGGCAGGAGGAGAAGGGGACGACAGAGGATGAGATGGTTGGATGGCATCACTGACTCAATGGACATGAGTTTGGGTGAACTCCAGGAGCTGGTGATGGACAGGGAGGCCTGACATGCTTCGGTTCATGGGGTTGCAAAGAGTCGGACACGACTGAACAACTGAACTGAACTGAACTGAACTGAACTCCAAATTCCCAATCCATCTTTTCCCCGCACTCTTTCTCGGTAACCACAGGTCTGTTCTCTATGTCTGTGAGTCTGTGTCTGTTTCATGGGTAAGTTTACTTATGTCATATTTGAGATTCCACATTTAAGTGGTATCATACGATATTTGTCTTTCTCTTTGTGACTGACTTCACTTAGTATGATAACCTCTAGGTCCATCTACGTTGCTGCAGATGGTTTTATTTCACGCTTTTTTATGGCTGACCACCTGTCTTTCTTTAATGGCATGTAACCAGTAGAGATCTCCTTTCCTGTTTCCTAAAGTTGCTGCCTTGTCAGAGCGAGACGGAGATACTCCCATTCAGTTCACTCAACCTCCTTTCCACTAACTTAAACATTCCTTTAGATATCATGAAATATCCCACAATATTGTCACAATCCACATTCAAAATCATGATAGCTAATATTTGATATATTCCTGAGAAACAATTATATGACTTAAACTTGGTTTACAAAATATGTAGATCATTAGCACACTATACTCAGTTTTTTGTTTGGTTTCAGGAACAAGATGGATTTGTTGACTGACTCACATAACACAGTGGAAGTCCTTCAATCATTGGAAGTCTGAAACTTTAATCCAGGCATTCCCATTCTCAGTTCATTGCTTTAAAAGCCTTTAAGAATAATAACAGCATCTATGATAACTCAATCTTTCCCAGCCTCAAAGTAGTTTTAAAAATTAAAAATCACTGGCTTTAAAAATTAAAAATCACAGCCAGTCACAGATGATCTGTACCATTGAGGGGAAATGTTCCCTAATGCAAACTATTTATTTTTGTGACACAAAAGGCATCCTTCCCTGAAGCATCTGATAACCAAGATTTTACAAGATGGAACAACCTTTTAAACAGCATATTGGTTTCTCTGGAGACAAAATTTTTGTAACATATTCTTTTCTTTTTAAATAATGACATTTTCTCCCTAATTTTTCCTATTTTTATTGGTTAGATTCTTCTATAAGAATATGGTTATCTTATAATGGTACTGATATACATTTAAAAATTAAGCACTCAAACAAACACTGGCTTCTGGGTAAAGATGAAAATAACTGATAGTTATCTTTTAAACAGCGTTTCCTAGGTCAGTCTGTATCTCAGTCATTTTCATAGCAGAACATTAAAATTCTGGTTCTTAGAATTATTTCGATCTGCTCCCTCAGGTTTCTTGACTTCTATTCTGGCAGAGAGTGAGGCGGCATTGCTATGACCTTGAGGTTTCAGTCAGTCTTTTGAGATCAACCATATAGCTTGTCCACCTAACAATAATAATTAAAAACAATTCCTTTCACTTCCTATGTAAATTTCCTAAACTGTGTTAATCTGAAGAAGGGGAATTAGAGGCAGAACCCAATTTTGTCTTGCATAAAGCACATTTAATGGTGCAACCCTTTAGGACTGCGCTCCAAATTCTCCTTAGATTGCCTCCAGGCATTTTTTCCAGTGTTCATGCCCACAATTCTCTCTCAACAATGCATTCCAATATGGCCTAGTCAGGGTCTTTAAAGAGGCACCCAGAGTATTCTCCCTGGTATTTTCCATTGATTGATTTTTACTCAATTCTAAAATGATTGAGTAAAAACCTCACTTCTATGAAGCCATCTTTGACTTCATTCATTCATATGTGAAAGTAACATTTTCTGAACCAGGTCTGATTTAAGCCCTCCTTTAAAGATCCCTTTGAAGCAGAGAAGGCATATTAATTTAATCTGCATCTAGAAAAGATCTTTATGGTAATGATGCTGAGATGGATTGGGTGTGGAGAAGGCAAGAGTGGAAGTAGGGGGACCAAGAGAGGACTTTGCAGTGGACCAATAGCAAAAGCAGGACGGTTTTTTTTTTTTCCTTACAAGCTTTAAACTTTTTCTTTTGTATTGGGGTATAGCCAATTAGGGGCTTCCCCAGTGGCTAAGTGGTAAAGAATCCACCTGCAATGCAGGAGATGCTGGTTCGATCCCTGGGTCAGGAAGATCCCCTAGGAGGCAGGCACAACAACTCACTCCAGTATTCTTGCCTGAAGAATCCTATGTACAGTGGAGCCTGGCGGGCTACAGTCCATAGGGTCTGAAAGAGTCACACATGACTGAAGCAACTGAGCATGCACACATTAGGGTTTCCCAAGTGATGCTAGTGGTAGAGAACCTGCCTTCCGATGCAGGAGATGTAAGAGACATAGGTTTGATCCCTGGGTTTGGAAGATCCCCTTGGAGGAGGTCATGGCAACCCACTCCAATATTCTTGCTTGGAGAAACCCATGGATAGGGGAGCCTGGTGGGCTACAGTCCATAGGGTTGCAAACAGTCTGACATGACTGAAGCAACTTAGTGTGCACATGGCCAGTGAAAAATGTTGTGGTAGTTTCAGGTGAACAGTGAAGGGACTCAGCCATATATATACATGTAGCCACTTTCCCCCACAGGACAGGGCTTTTAAAAAAATTATTTTTTAATTAGCAAATAAAATTTTTAAACATGTCTTGGTACATATATACACAACTGTAGAGCAAACAAAAGCATCATAGAATAATACCCTTAGCATTATGCAGCCTAATGTTTTGTATTATTTACTATTTTATTCCACTTATTTGTTTTATAAAATCATCAACACTTTAATTTAGTTCACACTAAGTATACATTCTCATTCTAAGTCAGTTGAGGTTCCACTACATGTTATCTTCACCCAGGACCTAAGATGACGAAGCTGATTCCATTTAGAACATTCCCATTTCTTGTGGTACATGAAGAAACATTTGGCGAGCACTCGCCAAAGCACAGCCTCTTTTTTAAGCATTTTGCAGGTAATCCTCCTAACGGCTTCTGAGTTAGGGATTACTTTGAAAGCTCCTGGCCTGCCCTCAGACTGAAGCACAGAAATTTAGAAACTTTTTAGGACTTCATTGATTGGAATTAGACAAATCATTTCTAGTTCACATAAGGGTAACAATAAAGATATGCACAAAGCATGTTAGAATAACAAAGAAGAGTGGTCATACTGAGTGTCCAGAAAAGCTTTCCTAAGGATGTAATACCCCATGACAATCCTTGGAGCATGGTTTTGAGATGGAGCATAGGTTTGTGAGGTAAAGCGGAATGGGAGGAAGGGGATTCCAGTTCAGTTGGAGGGAGTAGCATGGGTGAAAGCCAAGAGATTTGAGAGAATCTGATATTTCAGTACCAGGAGTTTGGTTTTGCCAGAACCATGGTAGAGGATGGTTAGAGAGGTGTGAGCTCCACAAAGGGGACACTAGAAAGCTAGGCAGAAGTCAGATCCTAAAGATCCCCAAGTCACCTCAACATTATTCTGAAAGATATAAGATCAACCTGTGGATTTCAGCAGCTCGAGTGATAGAAACAGACGTGTACTGAAGGGTAGCAGAATATGCCATCCCCAAAATGCTGCTTTGGCATAAGGATTATTTTGTGCTAAAGGCAATTGAGAAGAAGCAGATATCAGAAAAGCTCTCTACTTTCCTCCTATTTATCTAAAACAGAACATAAATTTTTAAGGTGTCCCCCTCCCCTTTACCAGGAAGGACAGAAGTTAAAATCACTGGAAACAACTCTAAACACTTATTAGCCCAGAGACAGTACCAGAAGAATCTATAGGACAAAATTTAACTAGTCCTTATCTTCTATTAGTTCTCCCATAGTTCTCAAAGTCCTTTTTCTTTGTTTGGTGACTTCACTAAAAATGTACAGTTCTTCTGTTAAGAAGTGATATAAGCCCAAATTCTAACCAACCCCTTGAGTTACTCATCACTGAGAATTCCCATGTACATGCCTGATGTACATGCTGATACACTTCTGTTTTTCTCTTATTAATCTGCTTTTATTAGTCTAACTTGCAGTATATGAACCTAAGATAACAGAAGCAGAAGATATTAAGAAGAGGTGGCAAGAATACACAGAAGAACTATACAAAAAAGATCTCACGACCCAGATAATCACGATGGTGTGAACACTCACCTAGAGCCAGACATCCTGGAAAGTGAAGTCAACTGGGCCTTAGAAAGCATCACTATGAATAAAGCTAGTGGAGGTGATGGAATTCCAGTTGAGCTATTTCAAATCCTGAAAATGATGCTGTGAAAGTGCTGCACTCAATATGTCAGCAAATTTGGAAAACTCAGCAGTGGCCACAGGACTGGAAAAGGTCAGTTTTCATTCCAATCCCAAAGAAAGGCAATGCCAAAGAATGCTCAGACTACTGCACAATTGCACTCATCTCACATGCTAGTAAAATAATGCTCAAAATTCTCCAAGCCAGGCTTCAGCAATACATGAACCATGAACTTCCAGATGTTCAATCTGGTTTTAGAAAAGGCAGAGGAGCCAGAGATCAAATGGCCAACATCCGCTGGATCATGGAAAAAGCAAGAGAATTCCAGAAAAACATCTATTTCTGCTTTATTGACTATGCCAAAGTCTTTGACTGTGTGGATCACAATAAACTGTGGAAAATTCTGAAAGAGATGGGAATACCAGACCACTTGACCTGCCTCTTGAGAAACCTGTATGCAAGGCCTGGAAGCAGCAGTTAGAACTGGACATGGAACAACAGACTGGTTCCAAATAGGAAAAGGAGTACGTCAAGGCTGTATAGTGTCACCCTGTTTATTTAACTTCTATGCAGAGGACATCATGAGAAACGCTGGGCTGGAAGATGCACAAGCTGGAATCAAGACTGCCAGGCAAATATCAATAACCTCAGATATGCAGATGACACCACCCTTATGGCAGAAAGTGAAGAGGAACTAAAAAGTCTCTTGATGAAAGTGAAAGAGGAGACTGAAAAAATTGGCTTAAAGCTCAACATTCAGAAAACGAAGATCATAGCATCTGGTGCCATCACTTCATGGGAAATAGATGGGGAAACAGTAGAAACAGTGGCTGACTTTATTTTTGGGGGCTCCAAACTCACTGCAGATGGTGATTGCAGCCATGAAATTAAAAGATGTTTACTCCTTGGAAGGAAAGTTATGACCAACCTAGACAGCATATTAAAAAGCAGAGACATTACTTTGCCAACAAAGGTCCGTCTAGTCAAGGCTATGGTTTTTCCAGTGGTCATGTATGGATGTGAAAGTTGGACTGTGAAGAATGCTGAGCCCCAAATAATTGATGCTTTTGAACTGTGGTGTTGGAGAAGACTCTTGAGGGTCCCTTGGACAGCAAGGAGAACCAACCAATCCATTCTAAAGGAGATCAGTCCTGGATGTTCTTTGGAAGGACTGACGCTAAAGCTGAAACTCCAGTACTTTGGCCACCTCATGCGAAGAGTTGACTCATTGGAAAAGACTCTGATGCTGGGAGGGATTGAGGGCAGAAGGAGAAGGGGACGACAGAGGATGAGATGGCTGGATGGCATCACTGACTCGATGGACGTGAGTTTGAGTGAACTCCGGGAGTTGGGAATGGACAGGGAAGCCTGGCGTGCTGCAAATCATGGGGTTGCAAATAGTCGGACACGACTGAGTGACTGAACAGAACTGAACTGAAGATAGGTAAAGACAATTTTTCTTCCCCTGAATGATTTAGAAAGAGCTTTCTGACGGCAGTGAGGAAGGAGTAACTGATTAGTTAGGGTACTATAAGAAAAACCCAAGGAGGAGATGATAAAGATTGAATTATGATGCGGTGATGGAGATGGAGAAGGGGATATAATTGGGAGACTTTAAGATGCTAGGATTGATAAGATTGATACCTGATTAAATGAAGGAAGATTGAAGAGAGCATCAGAGTTATTTTCTGATTTATAGCGTGGGTGGTGCAGTAAAGGATGGTGCCAATCTCCAAAATGGAGGTATATTTGAGGGAGAAGAAGATGAGTTTTGTTTTGGACATGTTGAATATAAGTAGCCCTTAGGCCATCACAGCAGAAATGTCTGGTGCAACGATGAATGAAGATGCTTGGAGCTCAGAAGAAAGAACTGAGCCAGAGATTTAGATTTTGGTGATGAGTCCACATTTAGTTAGTCGTTCAAGCCGTGGGAGTGGAAAAACAAACCAGAGAATATCTAGCAAGAGAAGAGAGGTTGATGGAGCAGAGGAGGCAACAATATCTGAGTTGCTGAAAGGACAGGAGCCAGGAAAGACAGGAGCCTAAAGAGGCAAGAACCACAGCAGAGAAGGATGGTATCACTGAGGCTAAGCGAGGAAAAGGAGAGGTTCGCAGCAGAGCCAAACACATCAGAGAGATCAAGGAAGAGAAAGCCCGTGAATGTCCACTGGATTATAAACAGGTGACCTTGGCAGAAGTAGTTAAGTGGAGGAGGAAGGCATATGGAAGTGGGCTGAGGAATACATAAGAAATAAGGAAGTGCAGACATCTCTTTCAAGAAGTTTGGATGCAAGGGAAGGAGAACAAAAGATCAAGCCTGAGCTATGCAGAGAGAATGCAGAACCAAGAGCCTTGGATCAAGAAATTCAAAAGATGTGGGTACATTTAAATGCCGGAATGGAGAAAACAGAAGAGGAGAGAATGAATACTTAGTTAAGACAGGGCATAAAAATAGCAAAGCAAAGGTATGAGATGGAAGGAAGGAAGGAAAGGAGGGAAAAAGGAAAGGAGAGAGGGAGGTGGGCAGTGAATGCACGGTGCTCGCAGAAGGGCTGTCTCTTCAAAGAAGAGAGAAAAGAAAAAAAAAAAAAAAAGAAAAAAAAGATTTGGAGGACTGGGTAGGAAGTTGAGGAAATCTTTTCCTGAAGATCTCAGTTTCTAAGTGAAACAGGAAAGTTGACAGATTGGGGAAGAACTTAGAGTTGAGAAGGCTTGAAATATTCATTGGGATTGTAAGTGGGGAAAATCTTCCTCTACCCTCTTAGGTTCATTCACTGATTCTTATGAATTAAACTGACAAAAGACATAACAGCAAGAGAAAAGACAGATTTTTATTCACACACACACAGAAGTTCACAGGAAAAAAATATGTGACTCAGGAAGGTGATAAGAATTTGGAGCTTACATACTATCTTATAGGAGAAGGGGAGCTGGAGAAGGGAAGACTTTTGGGGATGGTAAATGGGCCCTTTGGTGACTAGATGGCAGATATAATAGTCTTATGACAATGTCTGCTTAGATGATCTCTTATCTTGGTACCAATTTCTCTTCTCCAGTGCCAAGAGTCAGTCTTGTCTGAAGGAAAGGGATTTATGACAACTGAGTTCTTTTGGGAGGCTCTGCTTTCAGGCAGATAAGCAGAGTTCAGAAAAATATCTCTTCCTGAATCTGTTGATTCTCAAATACCTTTAGCTCCAGATAATTTTTATGAAAAGTGGCATATTTTGGACCCCTACATGGAAAATAAGATAAAGATATAACTAGGGAAATGTAGAGATTTTTCAAATGGAAGAAAACAATATATCTATACATTTGTGTACTTTTTCCCCAGCAGGACCCAGCAGGGTAGGTGTAGAGCAGAGAGAGTGGACCCATCTTGTTTCTCCACATTGGTGGGATGGGAGGACCAGTGGTTAAGGGAGTTCACGGTGCTCATTAGCCTGGGAGTGGATGACTATTCACTTAGCAACTATTGGTAACAAGATGGTGTTGTGGCCTGAATGCTTGTGCTCTCTCCCCCCAGATTCATGCGCTGAAGCCCTAATGCCCATGAGGCTGTATTTGGGAACAGAATCTCTGATGATGTGATTAAGATGTGATGAGGTCATAAGACGCCTCCTCCTTGGAAGAAAAGCCATGATGAACTTAGACAGTGTATTAAAAAGCAGACAGCACTTTGCTGACAAAGGTTCATTGTCAAAGCTACGGTTTTTTCAGTAGTCATGTATGGATGTGAGAACTGGACCGCAAAGAAGGCCGAGTGCTGAAGAATTGGAGAAGACTTGAGAGTCCCTTGGACAGCAAGGAGATCAAACCAGTCAATCCTAAAGGAAATCAACCCTGAATATTCACTGGAAGGACTGATGCTGAAGCTGAAGCTCCAGTACTCTGCCCACCTGATGTGAAGAGCCGACTCACTGGAAAAGACCCTGATGCTGGGAAAGATTGAGAGCAGGAGGAGAGGGGGACAACAGAGGATGAGCTGGTTGGATGGCATCATCAACTCAATGGGCATGCATTTGTGGAAACTCCAGAAGATACTGAAGGACAGGGAAGCCTGGCATGCTGTAGTCCATGGGGTCACCAAGAGTCAGACATCACTGAGCAACTGAACAACAATAGGCCATAAGATAATCCTTATCTGATCGGATTAGTGTCCTTATAAAAAGAGACACCAGAGAGCTGTCTCTCAGGCACAAACAACAAGGAAAGTCCTTGTCCTTTCATGTGAGGATGGATGAGAAGGCAGGCATCCACAAGCCAGGAAGAGAGCTCTCCTGAAACTAAATCAGCCAAAACCTCGATCATGGACTTCCAGCCTTCAGAACTGTGAGAAAATAAGTTTCTGTTGTTTAAAACACCCAGTCTATGGCTTTTGTAATGACTGCCGTAGCAGACTAATTCCCATGGAAGGGAAAGAAGTGCAGACGGGTTAGGCAAAAGAGGGGAGAAACCCTTAAGTGTGTTGAGAAAGGAAGCAATGGCTGCAGTGAGGAAAGGAACCTGCGGGAGGGAGTGCCTGTTAGAATTTGCTAATTGTTGAGGAATAGCAACTCCAGGGGATGACAAGCTCTAGGACTGCAGCCAAATGGTAGCAGAGGAAATGGGGTTGTGACCGCTAAGAACTGAGAGGCTAAGGCTTGGAGGTCATCTATGTGGACTCAGAAGTCACCTAGGCTAATGACAGGACCTGAGATGAGAAGGATGTATGAGTCAGGAAGAGAAATGCTTGCTGCTGTAATAAGAATCCTCACATTTCTGTGACTTTGCCGAATAAAAGTTTCTCTCTCATGTCACAGTCCAATTTGGGTCAGGCAGCTCTCCTGACAGCTCTGCTCCAAGCAGAATCTCAGAGATGGGGGACACCTGTGTGATGGTCATTCATTTCCAACAAGTATCACCTGATACAAAATGTAGAAAAGATAGCATGCACACACACACATACACCAGCATCTCACTTATGAATATGGATGAAAACATTTAAATATAATGCCAGCAGTAATAAAAGAAAAATGCAGCATGACCCAGCAGAGTTTATTTTAGGAGTGAAAGAGAGAGGGTCTGTCTACATGGGCCTGGCTGAACTGGATGGAATGGAAACATTTGCTTTGCTCAACCTTCTGTATCTCATCCAAACACTTGTATATCATAAAGTCAGAAATAGTGGCCCTCCACTTTAGCAACCAACAATGACATAAATCTGTGAAGACACTTCTCTCAACTGAAATGCACTCTGTAGGAGTAAGGAACTCCTGAGCACACAGGACCCCAGGCTGGGTGTTGTTTACGACAAGACATTTAAGACAGGGTTTCTCTTCTCCTAGAAAGCTACGAAAAGATGCAAACAACATCAAGTGTAAAGGCCCACCAGCCAGACTGACCATGTTTAGAGCTGAGAGGGAGAGAAGATACTCTCCAGGCCTTGTCTGTTGCAGAGAAACCAAATAATTGCGTTTTCTCTCTGGGGCCCTGGGAGGCTGCTTTTCCCAGCCCTCACTGCTTCTTGGAGGAGTCAGATAACAGTTCTGGTCCCTGGACTAAGGGCAGGAGTGATGCATGCCACTGTTAACTTTGGCCCTTAAGTGTTCTTCAGGGTCCCACTGTCTCTCCCCTATTCGTGCAAAGAATAAACAAATGTCAGTTGTCACATACACACACTCCAAAAGAAAAAAAAGCCAAATAGTTTTCCAATCTCCTATTTTTTTTTTTAATTTATTTATTTGGCTGTGTCAGGTCTTAGTTGCGACACACATCTTTGATCTTCATTGCAGCATGCAGGATCTCTAGCTTCAGCATGTGAACTCTCAGTTGTGATGTGTGGGCTCTAGTTCCCTGACCAGGAATTAAACCTGGGCCCTCTGCATTGGGAGAGCAGAGTCTTAGCCACTGGACCAGCAGGGAAGTCCCCCCGCCCCTCCTATTTTCTTAATCTATTCATTCATTTAAACAGTGTTAGTTATTTGCCCATTATATGTTAGGAGCTGTACTCTCATGGAGCTTACATTCTAAGATGACTGGTAAATTCTAGGAGTTTTTCCATTTTATTTTGTTATTCAGAAGTCCCTTATTGGATCTATTTATTCAGTTTTCTAATTACTTAATATCACTCTTCAGCCTGACTGCTTTATTGTTTCCTCCTTGCCTTGTTTTGTTGCTTTTTAAAAAATTCCATATATTGGTTAATTTTTCATCTCCTCTTGTTTAATAATAACACTATTTAAGGGTACACATGAAATCATTTCATGCACACATTTAAAGTTTGTTAAATTATCTGAATACCCGTGAATGGGTATTCCTCAGTATTACCAGTCCTATGACTTACACAGAGGATGTAGTCAAGTTGGAAAACTGTCTGCAGGAGTTCCAAAACTCAGGCAGAGAACACGTGAATGATTTTAAAATTTTCTCAACTATTGACAAAGGAATGAAAAGCACTGTTTGTTTTTTAAAAATCAATATGATCAATACACTCCACGAGTGATTCTAGGTTTTATCAAGATGTATGTGGCTCTCGCTTTCATTTTAGAGCCAAGTCTCTATATTTATTTACTTATAAGCAGTCCCTTATAGCTCAGTCGGTAAAGATTCTGCCTGCAATGTGGGAGACGTGGGTTCAATTCCTGGGTTGGGAAGATCCCCTGGAGATGGAAATGGCAACCCACTCCAGTATTCTTGTCTGGAGAATCCCATGGACAGAGGAGCCTGGCAGATTACAGTCCATGGGGTTGCAAAGATTTGGACAGGACTGAGCAACTAACAGTTTCACTTCTGAATGCATCTTTATCCACTCAGACTGCTAATATAAAGTACAGCAGGAATGCATCACAACCATATGCTACAGAAAACTCCTGGCCCACCTGTGATTATATCACCCAACCCTTCTTCCCTCTCAACAACAGAAAGTGTAGAAACAATAACCAGCTTGCTTTTGATGAAGCTTAACTGGTAAAAGTCAAAGAGCTGAGGTCACTGGGAGAGCTGGGCAGTGCACATAGTGAGTACTTAGTACATTTTTGGTGAATTAACCAAACAATTGAATTCTGACTTCAAGTCACCTGCTCCTTCTACTTGATGCCCTCACAGCTGCGAGGCTCAAGTGAGAAACACGTGAAAGAGCTTGGCAAACTGCCACGTCAGTACCACTATTAGGGTTTTAATGCTCCGTATTGGAGAAGGAAATGGCAACCCACTCCAGTGTTCTTGCCTGGAGAACCCCAGGGACCGGGGAGCCTGGTGGGCTGCCGTCTATGGGGTCACACAGAGTCGGACACGACTGAAGCGACTTAGCAGTAGCAGCAGCAGCGTTGTGACCCTAAGGCGTAATGCTCGACAGCACCGCCAGAGGGCGGCAGCCCCGCTCTGCTGCTCTGAAAAAATATTCCATGGGATTTTCCAGGCAAGAGTACTGGAGTGGGTCGCCATTTCCTTCTCCATGAAAACCCTCAGTGAATACGTTTTACATGGGAAAGGAAATACTCTTGTTCTACCTAAAGCTTATTAAAAGAATTTTGTTCTCGGTACTCTGCAAGATCCCCTCATCTTCCAGTTCATTTCAGTTCAGCCGGTCAGTCGTGTCTGACTCTGTGACCCCATGGACTGTAGCATGCCAGGCTTCCCTGTCCATCATCAACTCCCAGATCTCGCTCAAACTCGTGTCGTGGAGTCTGTGATGCTATCCAACCATCTTATCCTCTGTCTTCCCCTTCTCCTCCTGCCTTCAGTCTTTCCCAGCATCAGGGTCTTTTCCAATGAGTCAGTTCTTCGCATCAGGTGCTGCAAAATGGCTTAGAAAGTGAGTCACAGTAGGGTCTCACCCATTCCCTGCTCAACAGATAGGGCTGCAGAAAGTGTTTATTTCTTCCTTAGGTTAATCAGCTTTGGAGAAATAGATCAGTGGATCAATGGTCTGCGATGGGACAAACATTGATGTGTGCCTTTGTTTCCCCAAACATTTTAGGATAAATTATCTCCTGGAACATGATCTCATGAAAATAATTAACACTGGTTTGGCAATTACTTCGTATCAAGCCCTGTTCTTATTGCTTCATGCGAGGTAGGTATGATAATTATCTCCATTTTATGCATGAGGAAACTAGCAAAAAGAGGTTAGGTATTTAAGGTAAGGTTGTTCAGCTAGAAAGGGGAAGAATAGTTTGGCTTTAGAATGTGTACTCTTAACCACCGAACTATGCTACCCTTCAAAAATGATGGCTTTTCCCCAAATCCCATAACTGGGGCTAGATTGCTGGGGCAGTTTTGCACCTAACTCTGTACATGGCTTCATACTGAAGGCATGGATTATTTTCAAATTATCAAAAGGATTCCTAGTAATTCAGTTTGTAAGGAGGAAAGTCTGAAATGCAAGGCAGACACTCAACTTCGTGTGTGCATGCTCACCCATGCTAAGGCAGTGTCTGACTCTTTGCAACCCCATGGACTGTAGCCCACCAGACTTCTCTCTCTGTGGAATTTCCCAGGCAAGAACGCTAGAGTGGGTCACCACTTCCTCCTCCAGGGGATCTTCCCAACCCAGGGATCAAACCTGTGTCTCCTACATTGGCAAGTGGATTCTTTACCACTGAGCCACCTAGGAAGCCCTAAGAACTCAGGGATGATATTAATTGAGGCATAGCCTTCCATGAAGTTGAAATTATGTAGCTGAAATTTCTTTTAAGGGGAATCATGACAGCTTTCAGAGTAGATCGTTACAGACTTTGGAACTCTCACAAGAATGTTAAGGGCAAAGCTGCTGTGCCTCACTGACTTGTCTGAGTCTCTACTGGCAGAGCTAGAATTTGAATCCAAGGACCTAAAATTCCCAGTGCCAAGTGCAGAACTCTTTATAACAAAGCTTCCCCCTTCACAATAAAATTCTCTTTCTTCCTGGCTGTCTTCCAGGGCCTTCAGCGTTCTCGAGAGAAAAAAAGTGGAGACGTTTCTCTCAATGTGAACTTAGCAAAATAGATGAAAGAGCTTCCCCAGGTCCCCATGCACTTTAATAGGACTTTGTGCCTCCCTTGGTTCCTTCTGTTAGTGATCATACAAATGTTTCAGATTTGCGGCAAGCATGGAGAAAGCGCTCAGATTTTGCCTACTGGCAAGCTAACTAGTTCACCTGCTGAAGTTTAATGGATGCTGGTAGAAAACCCAAACCTCCTGGGTCGGAGACAAAGGACAGTTCATTATTCATAGCAAAACTGTGTTGCCAGACTCAGCATTTTTTGCACCAGCTCCCTAAGCTCCAGCTTCCAAAGGGTAATAGAAAAAGACCAGATGATACCTGTGAATCCAGCAGATTGTGTCCCAGGAGAAAAACTCTGACCTGAATCTTCTAGAATGGGCAGTAAACATAACAATTCTTTGCTCCAGAGAGAGACCTTGTATTCATCATACTGGGCAGCAGATTTGCCTGTCCTTTGCTCCCATGAGAAACTCTGTCAAGGCTGTTCTCTGCACAGGTATCTTTGAACAGATAGTCTGCCACAACAGCCCGTCATTGCCTCTATTTGCAAGATATGCAGAGTGGTTGAGAGACCCTGGAGCTGGCCTGAGATCCATGGAGGCTGGTTTCCTACTCACATGAATATATGAAAACCAACCCTATTCAAGTTACTGAATGTTCTGCTATTTTCAAAATGTCTAAGTTAGCTGAATTACTCGACAATCAGACGTGAGTTTCATGTTGTTTCAATAAAGCCTTACAACAAGGAAGCTGATTTTTGACCTACCTGTACTCAGTACTAATGGGAGAATCCTGGTAATTTTTAAAAGTATTTTTCTAAGTATTTCATTCTTCCAATGAAAGAAAAAAAGTATTTCGTTTAACACACAAGGGCATGTGAAATATTTTCTTGTTTAGGTAGTGTCATGGAGCAGGAAAGATCAGCGATGACCCGATTTCTTGGTACCCAAATCAGCAACACATATTTTCATGTTCAGTACAGCATTTGAGAGGTACTGTCATGCTGATATGTGTAAATAACTCCCATGTACAGTAATCATTTATGTTAATATAGTTCATCTATATGATAAGAGAAAAGATACCATCATAAGTATTAAAAGATTAAAATCCTATGTAAATAGTTTTAATTGATGATTAGAATTTTGGCCATTTATGCAACAATTTCCTTTCTGTTTCTTTTGTTGTTGTTCAGGTACTAAGTCATGTCTGACTCTTTGCGACCCCATGGACTTCAGTATGCCAGGCTCCTCTGTCTTCCACTATCTCCTGGAGTTCAAATTCATGTTCATCGAGGTGGTCATGCTATCTAACCATCTCACCCTCTGCGGCCCACCCCCTTCTTTTGCCTTCGATCTTTCCCAGCATCAGGATCTCTTCTGTGAGTCAGCTCTTCTCATTAGGTGGCCAAAGTAGTGGAGGTTCAGCTTCAGCATCAGTTCTTCCAAGAACATTCAGGGTTGATTCCCTTTGGATTGACTGGTTTGATCTCCTTGCAGTCCAAGGGACTCTCAACAGTATATTCCAGCACCACAGTTCAAAAGCATCAATTCTTTGGCACTCAGTCTTCTTTATGGTCCAACTCTCACATCCGTACATGACGACTGGAAAAACCATAGCTTTGGCAATACGAACATTTGTCAGTGAAGTGGTGTCTCTGCTTTTCTGTTTCCTAGTTTTGAATAACATCAGCTACCATTTGTCACGCACCTTATTATTCAGATAATTTGCATATTTAATCTCATTTGAATTTTAATGAACGTCTATGAAGGAATGAGACACGCCCAGATTCAGATCTACCTGCCTGGTATATTTCTATTGCATTTCTCTGCTTTATTGTTACCTGGCCCACTTCTTGGCCTGGAGTATGGATTTCCAAGAGGATCCGAAAGCATTTTCCTCCAGGTTGCTAAGTCAGTTGTCTGTCTCTTTCACTTGGACACGCTGGCATTCTCATCCGTGTTCACTTCTCCACAGCTCAGGAACACTATGGATCTTAGAGATGGAAGGGATCCCAGGAGTCTCCAATACCAGAGCATCCCCAGTGGATGCCCATCTGCTTTCTGCTTTGGTGGTTCTTCGGTTGGAAGCGCTTGTGATTAAAAGTTTTAAAAATGTTTCTCTCTGCTGTCCTTTGGCAACGTGCACACATTGTTCCTTGTCTGCTCTTAATTTGCTTCCTCTTCTAGAAGGACTTCTCATAAAATCAAAGAAGAACGTTTCCAAAGAAGTATGCTGAAAAAGGGCAGTAATCCAGGAAGTTTTTATATCTTTAAGTATATTATTAAATATATTAAAATATAATTGCTCACTTCTCAAGCACTGATTCAGGTTAAACCATGTCAAGAAATTATTCTAAATCATACTGGAAGGACTGGGAGCCAACTTGAGAGAGATGCTGATTGGTGCTAATCTACTTTCTATGATGCATCGAACACATTATTCAAGTTTGTAGCTTCAGCAGAAACCCAATATTGAATAAATATCGGGTAAGCGTTTTTAAATGCTTCAGGGCAACAGTGTCATTCTTACTTACATTTTTACTTTAAGCTATGCAGCAGATTTAGTGGGTGGTCCAGTAAGTAATTGTCCTCCCAGAAGCCACCATCTATAGCTGTTAACATTCCTTTCTGTGACCTTTAGCCTCTGAGCCATCTACTTTTTCTGAGTGCTTTTTTTTTCCATTTCAGATACACTCAGATCCAGGACAAAGTACCAAGAAATTTGAAAGTATCATTTAGGAAAGTTGTTTTTTTTACTTTGTACTTTAGAATTACATCTTTTCTTTCTTTCTTTCTTTCTTTCTTTTTTGGTATTTTTAGGCAAGTGTAGTGGACTGGATACTGTCCCCTAAAAATTCACGTTCATCCAGAACCTCAGAGTGTGACCTTTCGGGAAATTTGTAGATTAATTAGTTAAAGATCTGAAGATGAAATCCTCTTGGGTTTAAGCTGGACCTTGAATCCTGTAACTAGAATCCCTTTAAGAGGAGGAGAGGACACAGGGAGACCTGCAGCGCAGAGGGCGGTGTAAAGAAAGAGGTAGAGACGGGATAAGTACAAGCAAAGCACCACCAGGGATTGCTGGCAGTCACTGGAAGTAGCAGAGCGGCATGGAGTGATTTTTTTCCTTACAGGACCCAAGCCACCAACCCTACTGACACCTTGGTTTCGGACTCCAGTCTCCAGAACGACGAGAGAATACATTTCTGTTATTTTCAACCCCTGAGTTAGTAGCAATTTGTTATGATGACTGTCCTAGGAAATTAGTACAGTGCTGTAACAACAAACAGTTTAAAACTGATGAAGCATAAGTGTTTATCAATAAACGGTGTCCTAATCAAACAGGATACTTTGAGAAAAGGAAGAAGGAATGGCTGGAGGATGTTACTTAGTGTGAAAATGGGCTGCTGCCTTAACTAAAAAACATCTTTCTTCATAAAGAGGGGACTGCCTGTTGTGTTCTCTCTGCTCTTCTCCACAGCCCTGACCGCATTGTATTGCGGTGATTTGTCTTCCTCAAGGGCCCTTTCTTAGTCTCAGATGAGGCTCTGTGTCCTAGCAGAGGGGCTGGTGCATAAGTCACAATAAGTACTCAATAGATAGAGGGACATGCATCCAGGTGCAGGCCTCATGGGCACCTGTTTTCCTGGCATAATTATTAATACTGTCTTCTTTCTGGATGTAGAGAATAGATTTGTGGTTATCAAGGGGGAGAGGAGAGAGGAAGGGAAGAATCGGAAATTTGAGGTTAGCAGATGCAAACTATTATTTTCATATACAGGATGGATAAACAACAAGTTCCTACTGTACAGCACAGGGAACTATATTCAATATCCTGTGATAAACCATGATGGAAAAGAATACGAAAAAGAATAGAGATATATATGTATAGCTGAATCACTTTTCTGTACAGTAGAAATTACCACAACATTGTAACAACATTGTATTATATTGTATACTGCAATAAAATTATTTTTTAAATATCAAATAGTGTTCTCTTTCATATTCAGAACTGTCCCATTTGGATGAAAAGCTATCCTATTAATTTATGCTGTTGCACATACAGAATAGATGATTTTGGAAATACTGTTATGAGTCTATTTGAAAAATGGCAGAGCCAAGATTTTCCCTTTTTATTGTAAAATTTACACATGTAATTAATACATCCAGAATAATCCTATTAAAGTGATTTCAGTTCAGGTCAGTCACTCAGTCGTGTCCGACTCTTTGTGACCCCATGTATCGCAGCATGCCAGGCTTCCCTGTCCATCACCAACTCCCGGAGTTCACTCAGATTCACGTCCATCGAGTCAGTGATGCCATCCAGCCATCTCATCCTCTGTCGTCCCCTAACCCTCCTGCCCCCAATCCCTCCCAGCATCAAAATCTTTTCCAATGAGTCAACTCTTCACATGAGGTGGCCAAAGTACTGGAGTTTCAGTTTTAGCATCATTCCCTCCAAAGAAATCCCAGGGCTGATCTCCTTCAGAATGGACTGGTTGGATCTCCTTGCAGTCCAAGGGACTCTCAAGAGTCTCTCCAACACCACAGTTCAAAAGCATCAATTTTCCAGTGCTCAACTTTCTGTATGGTTCAACTCTCACATCCATACATGACTACTGGAAAAACTATAGCTTTGACTAAATGGACCTTTGTTGGCAAAGTAACGTCTCTGCTTTTTAATATGCTATCCAGATTGGTGATAGCTTTTCTTCCAAGGAGTAAGTGTCTTTTAATTTCATGGCTGCAGTCACCATCTGCAGTGATTTTGGAACCCCTCAAAATAAAGTCAGTCACTGTTTCCATTGTTTCCCCATCTATTTGCCATGAAGTGATGGGACTGGATACCATGATCTTAGTTTTCTGAATTAAAGTTTTAAGCCAACTTTTTCACTCTCCTCTTTCACTTTCATCAAGAGGCTCTTTAGTTCTTCTTCATTTTCTGCCATAAGGGTGATGTCATCTGCACATCTGAGGTTATTGATATTTTGCCTGGCAATCTTGATTCCAGCTTGTGTTTCATCCAGCCTGACATTTCACATGATGTACCCTGCATATAAGTTAAATAAGCAGAGTGACAATATATTCCTGCTAAAAAAAAAAACCAGTACCAGAAGGTTTTATAAGCCAATTGCACCAATCCTTTGGGCTTCCCAGGTGGCACAGCTGTAAAACATCTGCCTACCAGTGGAGGAGATGCAAGAGATGCGGTTTTGACCCCTGGGTCAAGATGATTCCCTGGAGTAGGAAATGGCAAACCACTTCCTGCCTGGGATTCTTGCCTGGGAAATTCCATGGACAGTGGAATCCTTTAAGGAACAGATCATTTCTATTTTATATAAACTGTTATAGAAAAAGATGGAAATTTATTTATGTTATACACTTAGTATAATCTTGATAATAGCATTGTATATTTACCCAGGTCTCCCACACTGCAGGTGGATTATTTACCAGCTAAGCCACCAGGAAAACCCAAGAATACTGAGTGAATAGCCTATCCCTTCTCCAGCAGATCTTCCCAACCCAGAAATCAAACTGGGGTCTCCTGCATTGCAGGCAGAGTCTTTACCAGCTGAGCTACAAGGCAAGCCCTGATAATAACATTAGTAATTAAAGACAAAACTTATAGGCCTGTCATACATTTGAACATTATTTTTATAAACATATTTGCGAATCAAATCTAGCAACATACAAACCCAGAAGACATTAAATGTTCAACATTAGGAACACATTAATATACAGTACTGACATTGTAAAGAGAAAAAATAGTGTGATAATCCTAGCAGATGTAAGAGAAAAGAATTAGATGAAATTCAACACTCATATTTTTTTAGTTTTAAGAAAACCTAACCCCTCCTAACAGATATGAAAAGACAATTCTACCAAATATTTATTAAATGAAATCACAATAAAAAAAAAACCTCTTTTAGATTTCATAAAAAAAGAGAAAATTCCTCAATTCATCTTGGTGTGAAGCATAATCTTGATGCTAAAACTAGATGAGGATAGTGAAGGGAGGCAAAATATGCTAGCCCCAAACATGCCATTTTGGCTTAAGGATTATTTTGAGCTGAAAACATTTGAAAAACAGCAGATATAAGAAGGAAACCCTGGGGAAAAAAAATAAAAGCATGAGCTAAAAAAAATTCCCATGTAAAAATTCCCTCCCTGTACCAAGAAGAATTATTCTTATCAACAGAGATGAGGAGTGAAGGTGAGGAGAAATACGCACAAACCTTGTTAAAATCACTCTTATCTCCCTTTTAGTCTCTGTATATATTTTAGTGACTTTCCCACAATGATTCCTCTTTGTTTAGTCTAGAATAGAACACTTAGGCATAGCCACGTCTTTGGGTCTTCATTTTCCTATGGAGGCTCCCATGTACATGTATAAATCTGTGTGCTTTTCTCCTATTTATCTGTCCTACATTTAATTTAATTCTCAAGTCCAGCCAGAGACCCTGAGAGGGTAGAGTTAAAGTCCTGCTTTCCCAACAACAATACTAAATAGAAAATTTACTCTAACTTCACTCGTACACATAGATATAAAAATTCTAAACAAAATCTTATAAAACTAAATTCCTTAATCTATAGAAATATAAATAATTTATGATTAGATTGAATTCATTCCAGGAATACAAAGCTGATTTAATGTCTGAAAACAAAATTATATTATTTATTTCATATGCCTTCTCTGTAGCAAAGCATCTCCCATGCTAGTAAGTTCATGCTTAAAATCTTGCATGCAAGGCTTCAGCATTATTCGAACCAAGAACCTCCAGATGTCCAAGCAGGGTTTAGAAAAAGAAGAGGAACTAGAGATCAAATTGACAACATTCACTGGATTATAGAGGAAGCAAAGGAATTTCAGAAAAACATCTATCTCTGTTTCATCATCTATGCTAAAGTCTTTGGCTGTGTGGATCATGAAAAACTGTGGAAAGCTTTTAAAGAGACGAGAATACCAGACCATCTTACCCGTCTCCTGAGAAACTGGTATGTGGGTCAAGAAGCAATAGATGGAATGCTGTATGGAACAACTGATTGGTTCAAGATTGAGAAAGGAGTGCGACAGGGCTGTCTGCTTTCACCCTGTTTGTTTAACCTGTATGCTGAGCACATCATGGGAAATGCAGGGCTGGATGAGTTACAAGCTGGAATCAAGATAGGGGGGAGACACATCAACAACCTCAGATACATGGATGATGTCACTCTAATGGGAGAAAGTGAAGAGGAACTAAACAGCCTCTTGATGAGGGTGAAGGAGAAGAGTGAAAGAGCTGGCTTAAGACTAAATATGAAAAAAACTAAGATCATGGCATCCAGCCCCATTACTGCATGGCAAATAGAAGGGGGAAGGTGGAAGTAGAGACAGACTTCCTCTTCCTGGGCTCCAAAATCACTGCGGATGGTGACTGCAGCCATGAAATCAGAAGGCAATTACTTCTTGGCAGGAAAGCGATGACAAACCTAGACAGTGTGTTGAAAAACATAGACGTAACTCTGCCAACAAAGGTCTGTAGAGTCAAGGCTATGGTCTTCCAGTGGTCATGTATGGTTGTGAGAGCTGGACCTTAAAGAAGGCAGAATGCAAAAGAATTGATGCTTTTGAACTGTGGAGCTGAAGACTCCTGAAAGTCCCTTGGACAGCAAGGATGTCAAACCAGTCAATCTTAATGGAAATCAACCCTGAACACTCATTGGAAGAACTCATTTTGGTCATCTGATGTGAACAGATGATCCATTGGAAAAGTCCCTGATGATGGGAAAGATTGAGGGCAGGAGAAGAGGGCATTAGAAGATGAGACAGCTGGACGGCATCACTGACGCAATGAAGATGAACTTGAGAAAATTCTAGGAGATGGTGAGGGACAGGGAGGCCCGGTGTCCTGCAGTTGGGGTCGCAAAAAGTCGGACACGACAGGGCAACTGAATAGCAAAAACAACAATAAAGACTGTAAACTTGCCCCCAAGAGGTCTGGCCTTTGTCCTTAGCTTCTGGGAGATAATCTCTAAGCATCTGGACTGTCGTGCCTGATGGGAATGTCTTTATTTGCCTGGGAGCTTTCGCTAACTGGATAGTCTAACAAGGATGATTTAGGGTAGAGAGTGACTACATTGGAAAATGGGGACAAGAGACTGAAGTCAGTTACAGGGGTGATCAGTCCCCAAACCTGGACACCAGGCTCAGTGAGCTTCCCCGGTTGACAGTATCTTGAGCACTTTGTCACACACCGAAACTGGGAAAGTCATGCATCCATGACTCAATTGGAAAAGGACAACAGAAGCTCTGTGTTTGGTATATCCACATCTACCCTACGTTCTTCTTGACTAATTTTAATCTACCCTAAAATTATCAAATCAACCAAATGATTTTAATTCTCCCCAAATTCCAACAATAAAATAAGCTGCTTTCAAAACTTACATGGACTAGCGAAGGACCAAGAATCACCAAGACATGGCTGAAAAAGATGGGGTCTTCCACAGGCTTATGTCAAGATTTATCATCCAGCGGGAGTAGTTAGAGCATAGCGTCTGGCACAGGGATCGATCAATGGAACAGAGCACAGACAGAGAGGAATAATAGACCTACATATGTATATGAACAATAGTCAATATTAAGGAGAGAAAACCCAAGAATGGAGAGGGAGAAAAGAAAGGAAAATGACTGAAGACAGAAATAGTGGTCTCTGTATACACTGACCACAGTCAAAACGATTTTCCTTAATATGTAAGAAACGGGGGACATTGAGTGTGGCCCAAGTCACAGTTCAGTTTCCACACCAAGAAAGAGGGTCAAAAGATAGTTTGTGGGGCCTGCTACAAGATGAAACTGCAGTGCCTCTTGTTAAAAAAATATTAATAATTTCAAGACAGTGACAGCAAATAATCCAACCAAGCGCAAGACCCTTCTAAGCGTGGGAACCTGTGTGACCACCGCACACGTCACATGCCCATACCGAGCTCTACCAGGAATATCCTACAGATGGCTCTTCAGTGCAGGGTTTGAGTAATGGACTATTTGGAATTATATATGCATTGCTGTCAACTTTGTGGGTGTCAACTAGTGTGAAAAAAGTGCAATCGTGTCTGTTTTCACTTACAACTATACACAGTATATTCTCTGGAACTAGGGTAAAGAATTTTCTACTTTTTCTCCAGTGATGTTAACTCAAACACACTTGTAACTCAATACCTCATTTAAAGTTTCAATTCAAACAGTTGCAGGGCATGATCTAGTTCTGAGCATTTAGGAGAGTACTTTAAATTTTCTTCCAGTACTCTCATAAATTTTCTATTGTTTGGCATTTTCCTGTGGCATTCATTTTCAAAGTTGAAAGATTAATAGGACATTTCATCAAAGTAATACCAGGTTATTTCATTTTAGGTTGTTTTTATTGTCAAATAGAATAAATGAATCAGTGTCTGAAATTATAAAGATTATAATATATGAATGTGAATAATTTGTAATGCCTAAATTTGACTTTCTATATCAGAGTACAGTTGAAGCATACTCAAAATTAGTCTTTATAAATTAAAAAAATCTAACCTACCTTAAAGAAGATATCTTGAAAAATATAAATGTATAGAAGGTTCTCGGAGAAGGCAATGGCACCCCACTCCAGTACTCTTGCTTGGAAAATCCCATGGATGGAGGAGCCTGGTAGGCTGCAGTCCATGGGGTTGCTAAGAGTCGGACACGACTGAGCGACTTCACTTTCACTTTTCACTTTCCTGCATTGGAGAAGGAAATGGCAACCCACTGCAGTGTTCTTGCCTGGAGAATCCCAGGAATGGGGAAGCCTGACGGGCTTCCATCTATGGGGTCACACAGAGTCGGACACGACTGAACCGACTTAGCACTTAGCACTAGCATAGAAGGTTCTACTGCATTATTTTGAGTCTTCCAAAGACGGACTGGTTGCATTCTTATTTATTATTATAATATGCATAATGCTTCCACTTGACCTATAGAACGTTCACTGTATAAATTTATGTGTGCGTGCGTGCTCAGTCACTCAGTCTCATGGCACTCATTGTGACCCCATGGACTGTAGGCTCCTCTGTCTATGCAATTTTCCAGGCAAGAGTGTTGGAGTGGGTTGCCATTTCCTCCTCCAGGGGACCTTCCCAACCCAGGGATCGCACCTACATCTCTTGTGTCTCCTGCATTGGCAGGGGGATTCTTTACCACTAAGTCAGCTGGTTGAAGTTAAAATACTCACAAGTGTTTGGTAGTTTGTTATACCCAGACAGTGCTACTGGGGCCATTCAGGGTAAAATCTATTGCAAAGTAAAATTTTCAAGCGGCTTCTTCCACCTCCGCATGAAGAATTCAGCTAACCTTCATAGGTGTATTAAATGAATGACAATAATTGCTTCCTTTTTATACAGTTACTCTTAGAATGCTGCCCAGGATTTCATCATTGATTTCAGGTCAAATCTTATTTCAAGTTTTTCTCACTGGAGATCTGCCTGACGCCGCAGCCAGAGTTTTTAGGAGTGAATGGGGGTAATCTTCATTTGCTATAGTTAAATGGCCTCTATTGTGAGTGATTTTATTTGACAGCATCATAATTGATTACTTGAAGATTCGAACCGATAGCTGTCCCTTCAAGAAAAACTCAATTTGCAATTTACATTTCCCATGCTTCTTTCTGCCAGCTAACACACCAGCTGCAGCTCTTTGTTCAGCTCTGAAAGGCACTTCCAATGGGAAAAGAAGCAGCCTTAAACCTTCTTCAGGATGATCATACTTAGTCATCAACAGAGAAGGACTGGGCTCTATGACTGAGGGCAGAGTTGGTACGTGGGAGCAGGGAAAGAGTTAATGAAAGTCCAAAGGCCCACAGAAAACTGATAAACTTTTCAATGACAGGGGCTGGTCCCAAGAATCACGGATTAAAATAGTGGAGCTTTATTGACTATCACCCAGGCTCTCTTAGCCTAAGGTCTGGCACACCTGCTTCTTCCCTGCCACAGTCTCTGCTTGTCAATCAGCCACAAGGCATCCATGTTTCTGTCTTCTTTATCTTTTTTTTTTTTTTATAGAAAAATTTATTGGCCATCTGATAGCCTCTTGTTTGCTCTTATTTGCTCTTGATTTGCTCTTATTCATTTTTCTATCAGATTGTATCTTTTTTCTTTTATTTATTTTTTACTTTACAATACTGTATTGGTTTTGCCATACATTGACATGAATCCACCATGGGTGTACGTGTGTTCCCCATCCTGAACCCCTCTCCTTCCTCCCTCCACATCCCATCCCTCTGGGTCATCCCAGTGCACCAGCCCTGAGCACCCTGTATCATGCATAGAACCTGGACTGGTGATTCATTTCACATATGATAATTTACATGTTTCAATGCCATTCTCCCAAACCATCCCACACTCTCCCTCTCCCACAGAGTCCAAAAGACTGTTCTATACATCTCTGTCTCTTTTGCTGTCTCGCATACAGGGTTATCGTTACCATCTTTCTAAATTCCATATATATGTGTTAGTATACTGTATTGGTGTTTTTCTTTCCGGCTTACTTCACTGTGTATAATAGGCTCCAATTTCATCCCCCTCATTAGAACTGATTCAAATGTATTCTTTTTGATGGCTGAGTAATATTCCATTGTGTATATGTACCACAGCTTTCTTATCCATTCCTCTGCTGATGGACATCTAGGTAGCTTCCATGTCCTGGCTATTATAAACAGTGCTGTGATGAACACTGGGGTACACGTGTCTCTTTCAATTCTGGTTTCCTCGGTGTGTATGCCCAGCAGTGGGATTACTGGGTCATATGGCAGTGCTATTTCCAGTTTTTTTTTTTTAAGGAATCTCCACACTGTTCTCCATAGTGGCTGTACTAGTCTGCATTCCCACCAACAGTGTAAGAAGGTTCCTTTTTCTCTGAACCCTCTCCAGCATTTATTGCTTGTAGACTTTTGGATAGCCGCCATTCTGACTGGCATAAACTTGTACCTCATTGTGGTTTTGATTTGCATTTCTCTGATAATGAGTGATGTTGAGCATCTTTTCATGTGTTTGTTAGCCATCTGTATGTCTTCTTTGGAGAAATGTCTGTTTAGTTCTTTGGCCCACTTTTTGATTGGGTCGTTTATTTTTCTGGAATTGAGCTGCAGGAGTTGCTTGTATATTTTTTGAGATTAAGTCTTTGTCCGTTGCTTCATTTGCTATTATTTTCTCCCATTCTGAAGGCTGTCTTTTCACCTTGCTTATAGTTTCCTTTGTTGTGCAGAAGTTTTAATTTTAATTAGGTCCCATTTGTTTATTTTTGCTTTTATTTCCAATATTCTGGGAGGTGTGTCATAGAGGATCCTGCTGTGGTTTATGTCGGAGAGTGTTTTGCCTATGTACTCCTCTAGGAGTTTTATAGTTTCTTATCTTTTTTCTTATTAATTTGTAGATGTCATTTATAATTTGGGATAAGTTTTTAACCATTGTTTGTGTTGCAAATGTTTTCTTGTCTTTGGGCTTCCCTGTTCATTCTTAAAGGTATCTTTTGATGAACAGGAGCTATTAATATCAGTGTAATAAAATAAGTGATTTGTGCTTTTATGGTCTCTTTATAATTTGCAATTTTTACATTATGCTGTTTTTAAAGTCTTTCTCTACTCTGAAATCATGATGATATCATATTTTCTTGAAGTTCTTTCATTTTTTTCTTTCACATTTATAACTGAAAGAAATCTGGAGTTAATATATGTTTATGGTGTAAGGTAGAGGTCAGGGTTTTTTTCTATGTGAATATTTAATTGTCCCAATATTATGATGAACAGATCTTCCTTTCTCCCACTGTTCTATAATACCACCTTTTTCATAAATCAGGTGTTTCGTTGGTCTATTTCTACCACTGTATATTGTTGTTCAGTCACTCAGTTGTGTCTGACTCTTTACGACCCCATGGACTGCAGCACACCAGGCTTCCCTGTCCTTCACCATTTCCCGAAGCTTGCTCAGACTCATGCCCATTGACTCAGTGATGCCATCCAACCATCTTGTCCTCTGTTATCCTCTTTTCCTCCTGCCTTCTGTTTTCCCCAGCATCAGGGTCTTTTCTAATGAGTAGACTCTTCGCATCAGGTGGCAAAAGTGTTGGAGCTTCAGCTTCAGCATCAGTCCTTCTAATGAATTTTCAGGGTTGATTTCCTTTAGAATTGACTGTTTTGATCTCCCTGAAGTCCGAGGGACTCTCAGGAGTCTTCTCCAATACTAGAGTTAAAAAGCATCAGTTCTTCAGAGCTCAGCCTTCTTTATGGTCCAACTCTCATATCCATACAAGACTACTGGAAAAAATAGCCTTGACTAGATGAACCTTTGTTGGCAAAGTGATACCTTGTACCATTTTCTTAATTTGTACAAATTTCCTAACAACTATAGCTTCCTAGTCTTGATAATCAGGAATCTGGCTTTGTTCATCTTAAAAAATTTCTTGACTATTCTTGGTTCTTGAATTTCTAACTAAATTCAGCTTGTAAAGTTTAATAATAGTAACAAGAATCAAAGGAGTTTGCTTTAAACGTATAGATCCACCTGATATTATTATTTTTCCTGTTTCAAGGCTTTTTTTTTAAAATGTGGACCATTTTTACAGTCTTTATTTAATTTGTTACAACATTGTTTCTGTTTTATGTTTTGGGTTTTTGGCCTCGGGGCACTAGACTGACAGGAAAGTCCCTGATATTATTCTTTACAATTTTGATTCCTCTAATCCATGAATATTTATCTCATTAATTATTTAGATATTATTTTACTTGTTTTAATAATGTTTTGCAGTTATTTTTTTGCTTTGAAATCCTTTGTTAGATTTATTCTTTATATTTGATATTTTTGAAGTTGTTATAAATGGTATCTTTTAATTTGACCTTTAAGTTACTAATATTTAGAATTTAAATAGATTTAAAAATATTGTGTCTAGTGACTTTTCTAAACACATTTATTATTTTAATTTGGCTGTGGTTTCTTTTCAGTTATCCCACTCACATAATTATATCATCTGTGAATAGTGATGCTTCATTTCTTCATTTCCAGTAATGATGCAGTTTATTTATTTTTCTTTCCATATTGCATTGGCTAGGACTTCAATGACGTATGTTGAATAAAAGTGAATCTGTGCCTTGTTATAGATCTCAAAAGAAAATGTTCACCATTTTACCATTATTACATTCATTAAATTTGCTTTGTAATTATCTTTTATTAAATTTATTAAATTAAAAAAGTTTCTCTGTAGTTCAAGTTTGCTAGGAGTGTTTGCTTTGTTTTTTTAAATTAATTAATTACTTAATTGATTAGGCTGCACCAGGTCTTGGCTGTGGCATGTGAACTCTTAGTTGCAGCATGTGGGACTGACTTCCCAACCAGGCATCAAATCCAGGCCCTTTGCAGTGGGAGTACAGAGTCCTAGGCACTGGACCGCCATGGAAGTCCCCTGGAATGTTTTCTTTTTAGAATCACGAATGGACATTAGATTTTTACCATATGTTTTTCCTGCAACTATTGAACTGATGTGTACTTTTTCTTTCACTCTACAAATGCAGTGAATTACATTGATTTAGTTTTCAATGTAAGACCAAAATTCAAAATTGCATTTTTGGAAAAAATCCACTTCGGTGGTGCTAGTGGTAAAGAACCTGCCTGCCAGTGCAGGAGATGTAAGAGACACAGATTTGGTCCCTGGATTGGAAAGATCCCCTGGAGAAGGAAATGGCAACTGACTCCAGTATTCTTGCCTGGGAAATCCCACGGACAGAGGAGCCGGGCAGGCTACAGTCCATGGGGTCACAAAGAATTGGACACAACTGAGGCAACTCAGCAATACGTGAACCGTGAAATTCCAGATGTTCAAACTGGTTTTAGAAAAGGCAGAGGAACCAGGGATCAAATTGACAACATCTGCTGGATCATCGAAAAGGCAAGAGAGTTCCAGGAAAACATCTATTTCTGCTTTATTGACTATGCCAAAGCCTTTGACTGTGTGGACCACAATAAACTGTGGAAAATTCTGAAAGAGATGGGCACACCAGACCACCCGACCTGCCTCTTGAGAAACCTATATGCAGGTCAGGAAGCAACAGTTAGAACTGGACATGGAACAACAGACTGGTTCCAAATAGGAAAAGGAGTACGTCAAGGCTGCATATTGTCACCCTGCTTATTTAACTTCTATGCAGAGTACATCATGAGAAACGGTGGGCTGGAAGAAGCACAAGCTGGAATCAAGATTGGTGGGAGAAATACGAATAACCTCAGATATGCAGATGACACCACCCTTATGGCAGAAAGTGAAGAGGAACTAAAAAGCCTCTTGATGAAAGTCAAAGAGGAGAGTGAAAGAGTTGGCTTCAAGCTCAACATTCAGAAAACTAAGATCATGGCATCCATGGGACCATCCATCATGGTCCCATCACTTCATGGGAAATAGATGGGGAAACAGTGGAAATGGTGTCAGACTTTATTTTTTTGGGCTCCAAAATCACTGCAGATGGTGACTGCAGCCATGAAATTAAAAGATGCTTACTCCTTGGAAGAAAAGTTATGACCAACCTAGATAACATATTCAAAAGCAGAGACATTACTTTGCCAACAAATGTCCGTCTAGTCAAGACTATTGTTTATTCCAGTAGTCATGTATGGATGTGAGACTTGGACTGTGAAGAAAGTTGAACGCCGAAGAATTGATGCTTTTGAACTGTGGTGTTGGAGGAGACTCTTGAGAGTCCTTTGGACTACAAGGAGATCCAACCAGTCCATTCTGAAGGAGATCAGTCCTGGGTGTTCATTGGAAGGACTGATGCTGAAGCTGAAACTCTGGTACTTTGGCCACCTCATGCGAAGAGTTGACGCATTGGAAAAGGTCCTGATTCTGGGAGGGATTGAGGGCAGGAGGAGAAGGGGACGACAGAGGATGAGATGGCTGGATGGCATCACTGACTCAATGGACGTGAGTTTGGGTGAACTCCGGGAGTTGGTGATGGACAGGGAGGCCTGGCATGCTGCAATTCATGGGGTCTCAAAGAGTCGGACACGACGGAGCGACTAACTGACTGAAGTAACTGAAGCAACTTAGCACACACAACAGTACAGTCATGAAGTACTACTTTTTGCATATTACTGGGTTTTCTCTGCTGCACTAGAATATAAGTTTCAAGAAGGCAGAGGTTTTTGTTTGTTTTATTCACTGCTGTGTTACCATGGAATATTTGTTGATGAATGAGTGAATCCCTCAGAACTGTGTATTTTCTATTCTGCCTGTGAATGGAGAGCCCTGAGCCTCTGGGTGGGGAGGGGTGGGACTATTTCTCCTGGCAGTGCAAGGGTCACTTCTCTGCAGGACTGGGCACCACGTTCACTCCGCTTTCTAGAGAGTATGCATCCAAACAACTGCAAAGCTGCATGTCCTTCTTCCATGGTGTCTTTCCAAAGCCGCTCTGCTTCCTTTCCTATCTCCCTGTCCTTCCTCTGTGTTGAGACCCCTTACATTCTATACCCAGGATTTAGCAGATCAGTGAGTCACTTGTTCACTGGCTTCCAACCCAGATTACCCAATGGCACGAAACAAGAAGAATTAAAACCAAAGTGTGTTGTCAGATAGCACACAGACATCTATTTTCCTCCATTATAAAGCATAAGAAATGTTTTAGATTGTTGAGCATTTCATTTCCAAACATTTTTAAGTTAGTGAGAAAAAAAAAAAACCCTCATTTAAAAATGATCAATGTACCATGAAGTTAACAAGGTCGTTTGGAATAAAAATGACATAAGCTATATTATGGTTTCTTTACTGCTGACAGTTTGTAATTATAATTACAGTTCTAATTGTGACAAACTAAATCCATAAACAAAGCACTTGACCTTAAATTGGCTTTAGGTTATAGAGCTCTTCGTGACTCTTCTGCTACTCCTCCATTTTTCTCTTTGAACTTTTGCCCCAGGGGTTTTGTAATTCATTCCAATTATCCAATAAACCAGGTTTTCCTGACAGTAGATGTACAGCCCTTCCCTTCCCTAACACACATGCTCTCTCTTTCTCTCCTCCTGGAACAGTTTTTCCTTTCAGCAGCTTCTTTGGCCAACTTCAACCTTTCAGAGGCCTGAAGCATCACTTCCCACTAAAAACCATGCCCCTGTACTATTTTATAGCTCCTTAAATCTTTCCTATCGTATCACTCATTAAATGTCATTTATTTGCTTGTCTTCTTGAGAAGCTATGAACTCTTAGGCCAGTGTCTATACTGTCTTGTTCACAGTTGACTCTCAAGGACCTGGAGTACTACCTAACACAAACCAGAGGTTCAATCAGTATTTACTGAATGAATGAATGAACAGTTAAAACCTTAATCTGTGATATTCATGAATTATTAGTGTTAACCATGCCCCTTTCTAAGCTGATTTAGAGTTGGTTCCAGGGGTCTCAGAACTGGTGAAGAATCCTCCTGCAATGCAGAAGACCTGGGTTTGATCCTTTCGTTGGGCAGATCCCCTGGAGAAAGGAACGGCTGCCCACTCCAGTATTCTGGCCTGGAGAATCCCAGGAACAGAGGAGCCTGGCGGGTTGCAGTCCATGGGGTCGCAAGAGTCAGACATGACTGAGTGACTAACACTTTCACTTTCCAGGGGTCTCACGTTTGTAGCCTGAAGAACTGCTGAGAATATAATCTCCTTCAATATCAGGAGAGGTGACTTAGTGTCCTAAGGCTTATAAGTGGGAGGGCAGGGGCAGAGGGGTGCCATGCCCCCTTACTGCGCTACAGTTTTGGGCTACTGGGGAGACTACCCAGTGTCCAGTGAGAGGCAGACTGTCTGAGTTGAATCCTCACTCTACTACTTATGGGTCCCATGACTTGGGCAGTTAACTCAAGTTTTGCGTGCCTTAGCACCTCTCAGAAAGTGGTTGTTAAAAGATTAAAAGAGTGTAACACAGTAGCTAAAGTACAACGAATGGCTAAGGAAGGCCATGTTCCTATTTGAGAGTAAGTTAGGGGGTAATTGTAGCGTTGGCATCCCTGGAAGCACCTTAACTATGTAGGGAAGCAATATCCTGTTTTTCTTGGGGGCAGTGGCAGTGGCTGATGGCTTGATGATTTCAGTACCCTCTGTTTCCTGATGACATTCTTCATCCACACTTCCTTGATAAAAAAGAGACCAAATGGGCTAGCGTGCTTCTTTTTTCCAGTTCCTCTTCCTTGAACATGGGCAGATGTGATATTTTGAAGTGTAGCAGCTATTTTGCAATCATAAGGCAATGAGCATGAAGGCAAATGCCTCCAAGCTAAGGATGGTGGAGGGAAAGATGGAAATACCGGGTCCCTGATGGCATCGTGGAGCTCCTGCACCAGCCCTGAACTGCCTACCTCTGCTCTTGTCTGAGAAAAATAAACTGTGGTGAGAGATGGTTGAGTTTTCTTGCTTTGAGTGGACTCCTAATGATGGAGACAGAGTAAAGGGACAAAGTGAAGTCGCTCAGTTGTGTCTGACTCTTTGCTACCCCATGGACTGTAGCCCACCAGGCTCCTCTCTCCATGGGATATTCCAGGCAAGAATACTGGAGTGGGTTGCCATTTCCTTCTCCAGGGGATCTTCCCAACCCAGGGATCGAACCTAGGTCTCCTGCATTGCAGGCAGATGCTTTAACCTCTGAGCCACCAGGGACCAAAATAGGTGATTAAATAGTTAATCCCATGAGAGGGTTATAAGTTAAAGAAGAAAAAAAAGGAGATACCTGTAAGTTAATGATTATTCAAGACAGCAGGTTTACTTAACTACAAAACCAATCAGGCTTGCTTAGCAATAAAACCATGCAACAGGAGCACAGAACATGTCCCCAAACAAAAAAACAATGGTGCCATGAGACTCACATCCTGCCTGGTGAGCTCAGTAAGTTAATGATCCCTAGGGCACGCTCTCTGCACACATAAAAAACAATAATTTGTGTACCTAGCTTGACCATGTAGGGACAAGAAACCTGCCCAACCTGGAGGAGGAGAATGACATCTACTCAAGAAAGATAAAAAAGGTTTTCTCCTCTCCCCCCTTTTCCTTTGATTATAAAATGGTACCCAAATAAGTTCTCAGGGGATGGCACTCCCTCCCCTTGCCCTCCCGCTTATAAGTCTCACAAGCATCCTATTCTAATAAGTCACTTCTTGTCTATCACTTTGTCTCTTACTGAATTCTTTTTGCACAGAGACATAAAGGACTAGGTAGAGCTCTTCAGAGCCCCCCAGACAACACCAAACAGTACTAACAAATAAATACAACCTGCAGCCTAAAGCTTCAGACCATATGAACATCAACAGTATCTTATCATCACTAGAGTGTCTTATCATCACTTAATTTTCTTTCTTTTCTACTAGACCTGAGTTCCTTGAGGGTAGGAATCTGGCTTATTTCTTTCTTTCTTTGCAGCATGTACTATAGTAGGTGCTCAGTAGGTATTCGATGAGTGAGTGAATCTATTTCAGTCGATGTACTGTGATAAGTGAGCTGGTGAATCAGGAACTGGTGCTATGATCCAGCCAGGAGAAGGCTGATGCTTTGTTGAGAAACCAGGGGCACCTTGAGAAATGAAGGCTCACTGGTCATCAGCTGAACACTTGTAGTTTCACTCATTTCTGGATCTTTTATGACAAAAACAAAGCATACTAATAAACATAAAAATCAGACATGTTACCAGATAATGAAAACATATGCTCATCTCAGACACAGAAATAACCTTAAGAGGAGGAGTGCTGGGAATAACAAAACACAGAAAAGGGCAAAACAATTTTTCCCTCCTTAGTCTTGTGGTGGCTCACTCATGAAATGGAGCTTTATTTTGCCAGGTAAATCTAGACACGTGGATTTTAAAGAGTCTGGAGCCATGACTGATTAAGAAATGCTCAGTCTTGACCTTCCCTGCACTCAGGCGGCGTTCACCCGCTGCCTTTACAAACGTTTACTTCTCGGGCTGTGTCTCTCCCGCCATCCCCTTTGCCCGAGGACAGTTCCCTTTTCTCCTGTCTCATGAGGCTGCTGCTGAACCGATTTGCCCAGAACCTTTCTGTTGTTCGCATTTCAGCTGCCCACTTCTCTGTATAGTTTCTATTTTTAAATGCGCACGCAACAACTTCGGGCCCGCTGGGGTCTTTTGATCCTTGAAGATTTTAATAAGGCTGGCTTGAGCTCCCGTTTTCCACCTTGTGGAAAATCTGGTGTCTTCTCCAAGACTCCTCCTCATTGCCAGGAGTTTCACCTGGGTCTCAGGGACAGCCGGGCCTCCTCCTTTCTGCTGTGAGAAGACGCTGCTTTTCATTCTGCACTTTTTCCTTATCTCTACTTCAACATCATTTCAGCTGTGCAACTCTGGACCTTCGCTTAATTTGAATTTCTGTTTTGAATGAGCCAGCTAATTTACAGCACTAAATGTGACTGCTGCCTTCTAAGTAACATGTACAACTTTCGGGAATATGCACTTAGTATTTCTTTTGTCCCTGGAACTGTCACGCCAGGGACATTTTAAAGAGCCGCTGAACTAGGTAATGGGGAGGGAACTGGACCAAGGGGGCCATAGTCGCTGGCCCTGTAGGGAGGGAGGTGGACAGGCCAGGGGGGTGTCAGTGAGGGCTGGCGGAGCTATGGGCCATGAGGGTGAGCAATTCTCTGTGTACTATACACGGACACATGATTTTTTGCAAAAAATTCTGTGTAGTATTGTTTCTTATGCTGATCAATGCAACTGAGTTACTGCCTCACTCAAATTCACTATCTCGTATAAAATGAATTCCTTTACTGTAAGATTCCTGCTAAAAAGCTCCAATCATTGGGTCAACATTGGAAAACAAACTACTTGTATTAGTACCTGAGAAAATCACTCACATTGGAGACAAGTCGTTATTATGGTCTGTACTTGTTTGTTCCCAGAGAGAAAAATGCTGCTATGTTAGGAACAAAACTTCCTTCTGTTAAGCAATTAAGTAGATGCAGGATATATATTATACTTTTGTATGAATTCCATTTTTCTGGGTTTTACTCATCAGCAAATGACTAGAGTTTTTTCTGCTTCCTGCCAGATCATACACAACATACATGCACTGATCACTCCCTTTGAAATGAGAATTTTCTGGATTTAAGGTGGGCTTTAGGGCCCTCTAGTGGCTCCTTGACTATGAAATAGTAAAAATTACTTTTAAGCTGAATGAGAGAGAAAAAAAAATCTCTTTCAATTTGCCATATACCAGCTCTCAGAAGCTTTAAAGACATATTGTAAAACTTGTGGTAGCTCATACATCTCTCTCCTTCCAAAATGAAATGTGTTACTGTTTTTGCATCCCCACAGTAGTTATGTATGAAAATAGCTCCTTGCTGAAGGGTATCTTACAACAGAAATATAGAATATTTCCTATTTAGAACTGACACACTCTACTAGTGCAACAACACTTTGGAAGATTAATCTTACTCTTTTAATTGGCACATTCAAATATGGATACAGTTATGACTCATATGAATTTTTGGATATTTGAGGAATGATAGAATTTTGGCATCTTGTGGGTTTGTTATGAGGTTTAACCTATCCTGACAACTAAGAGAATTTTCTGGCACATTTGTGCCTTTCTATTATATACAGTTTAAAAGAAATCAGCCTAGAGCCAGCCTCACATTTAAGTGATATGGATGATTTAAAGGAACAGCTACAGGTTTCACTCAATTCAACATTCCTGAGCTGATAAAAGATGGCTCCCCAAATATCACCAATAGAAGCTATTGATAAGACAAGTCTGCATTTACCACTTACCCCAAAAGGGTGACCACCACCTCACAAAGCTCTACTGTTTTCTTGGAGTGGGGGAAGATGAGGACAGAATTGATTGAGAATTAAAAGGATGATGTAAGGCAAGTCTTTCAAAATGGGGCTAAGGACCACAATGCAACCATCCAAGATTATTGGAAACATCAAGGCAAAGGGTTCAAAGATTCTTACGTGCAAACTTTCTGTTCGTGTTACTTGCTGAAGAGGTAATGGGTTTTTTTTGGAAGGTCCTGTAGTGAACAATCAAGCCATATCCCTTGGCAGAAGACTTCTGGAAAAATAGGGCAATGCTGATGAAGACAGAGGAGTAGCAAAATGATGCTAAGGTAGACAGTGGGTGTGGTTTTTGTTCATGATGTGCGGACCAAGTATCAGAGTAGACAGTTTCAGTTCTTGGTGGCCTTCCACAATTAAGATGCCTTCATGGCATCTAAACAATATTCCCTGTTACAAATACAAATACTCAGAGGAACATCATACCAAACTACTATAAACATTTTACTTTTTAGGAAGACTGTGCTTCAGGATTGTTTCCCATTAAGAGATTTAAATGGAAATAGTTCTCTGAAGGAATAGATGTAGTTTTACCAAATTCTGATCTTGGTAAAAGATAGACGTTTTTCACGCACAGAAAGTTGGCAGGTAGGTAGGACGTCAGAGTTCAGGGCCACAAGGCACCCGTGCAGAACACAATGGCTTCCCCAAGCCAAGCTCAGATGGTTAAGGATCTGCCTGCCATGTGGGAGACCCAGGTTTGATCCCTGGGTCCAGAAGATCCCCTGGAGAAGGGAATGACAGCTCACTCCAGTATTCTTGCCTGGAGAATTCCATGGACAGAGGAGCTTGGTGGGCTATAGTTCATGAGATAACAAAGAGTTGGACACGACTGAGTGACTAACAGAGAATGTTATGAAAGATACAGTGAGTGAAAGACACAATATTGTCTTCAACTTTGCTCTGGGTAACCTTCATCCTCTCTGTGATTCAGAGCTCAGTGTCTGACCCATAAGTGCCTGGTGGAACGAGCAGGACTCCTGCCTGAAAGCTAGTATGATGACTTCACGTTAGTCTATCAGCCCCATCTCTGAAGTTAACATGCTTTATCCAGTCTTAAGTAAGTTGGGTTTGAGAGAGGAAGAACATAAAATGTCAAAGAGAAATTGCATCAGATATTTGTTAAAAACGGCAAGACAGAGTTTATTTGAGGTACTGCAGTAGAGAAGAGAGACTTCAATACAGAACTGAGCTCGACTGCAGAAACAGTAAGGGTTTCTGTGGAATTACAGCCAGGGGGCAAAGTGAGAAGGTCAGTGGACGGAAAAGTAATAAGAGAGACTTGGTGAGATACCAGAGGTGAGGGAAGAGGGACATGATTAGATATCAAAGATGGGGGATTATCTTCAAAATTTTTGGATTTCTGACATCCTACTAACAGGTGAACACTTATGATTAAGCTGACTTAGCAGGTCAAGGACAAGGCCCAGTCAGGAAGAATGCTCGGAAGACTCAACTTAAGTTGGTTAAGGAGACAGTCTTTGTCAAAGGTGGGAATACTTGAAGACAGCATTGGGATTGAGTGGATGCGTGTAGGGACTATAGCGGTGGTGAGCCCAGCTCCATTTCCCTTTGCCAGAAGAAGGATGGCCTCCAGCTTAAATGCTTCCACATTCCCAGAGTCTTGCTTGGTGTGAGCAGTTCACAAGCTTACAAGACCAGCAGTAGGAGGGAGCAAGAAGCCACTGGGTCTATGGCAAATGAGGCTGTCAGCAGAGGCACTGTATTTGCGTGTACTTTAAAGGCATTGATTTATCTGCTATAAACATGTGAAATACACTACAATTTTGTAATATTCCTTTGTCTTTTTTCTTTTCTTAACATATCAGGGGCTTCAGTATATCGTGAGTAGTCTGCGTCTCTCAGCCTCAGAGAGGCCCTTTGAGGATGGTTTCTAGAAGACTCTATGCATCAGTTCGTATGGATTCCAAAAAACCCAAACACCTGAGAATTAGTCAGTTATCCACCTCTTAACCACAATCCTCTCCCCAGTCCATCCGTGAAGAAACGAACCATGTGATGCCCTGGAAAGGCTCTGACTTGAGGACTTCAAGTCATCGGCATAATGATGGCATTTAAAGCCACACACCCAGATGAGATCGCTTGAGGGGTGTGCACAGGTGCAGAGAGAAGTCCTAGGTGGAGAGCCTGGGCTGCCTCCGCATCCAGAGCTCGGAGAAAGGAGACCCCCGCAGAGGAGGTGATGGATGGGGGGGGGAAGAGGAGGAGAATCTCTAACAACGGTCTGAAAAAAGAGCCATTTCATTACTGGCTCTTCATGAATTCAGAGGTCACTCCTTCCACAGACACTGATCCCTCCTGTAACTATCGATTCCTCAGTGTCTGCCTCACATACTTTACACAGAGCATATATGTAAGTACCGTACTCCCAAACAGACTGATAGTAACCCTAACCTCAGTTTGGGGATCTATCTTCTGACCTAGCACAGTAGGATAGGACAGAGTTAGGCATAGATATTGAATTATATGCATTTTCTGTTATAACTCAGATTTTCCAAGTTACAGTTTAGATATTATATCAGAGTTTAGTGCATAACATAGGAATCAGTTTAGATTTTTCAGTTAGGAGGAAATTTAACATAGGCCATTAGGCCCTTACAGATGTATTGGAAGGTCATGGGACTACCATTGATCTATTATTGGTTCCCATATCTAACCACCATAGCTGCTATTGCTCCTGTTGTCACAGCTGCCATCACCACACCTGCTCACGTCTGGGAAGCTGAGAACTAGGCGTGAGAACAGAGTCCGGCCGCCACAAACACCTATGTTTTGGGGAACTTGCTTTTTATCTTATTCACCACAAAGGTGGACTTCCCTGCCATTTTGCTTTCTATATCTATATGCATCTGTATCAGTAGCCAGACTTAAATCACATTTAAAACTTTAGCTCCAAGCAATTCTGAAAACGGTAGTTTTTAGACTTTGAGCCTTTTGAATACAGAGAAGATACAAAAGAAAGGGAACTAGGCTCCAAATAAGAATAGCTGATATTCAGTCCAAATTTGTTCACAATGTTGTAGGTCTTGTGAAAGTTTATAAGACCTAATCATTTTCTGAAAACTGTAGCTTCTACATGATGCCATAAACATGATATTTGCATTTCTGGCATCCTATAGTGGATGGAAGGCCTACGGTTCTTGTCAGTTTGTTACCCCCCACTTTTATTCTCTGCTTGGCTTCCAAAGAATACTCACACTTTGGCAATGATAATGTTTTCTACTCAACACTCGTTGAAAGTACATTAAGTAAAAATGCTTGTATAGATAATCTATATCTAGGTGCCCTCCAAAGTAGGCTATAGTATTGATATAGCATGCCTCTTTCTCCAGGTTTTTCATCTGCACAAGCAAATAATTAATCAACTGATCAACTGCGCAAAAGATGAAATGACTATTGTGTATGTGTGTGTGTGTTGTGGGGAGTGGTATTTGATGGGGGAGGTTCACAATTTGGCAGAATATAGCTTGAAAGTATATACTAACATTACATACTGCTTCCAGGTTCTTCCTTAATTTTAGATTAATCTGATTCCAGCACAGCCAATCCACAAAATGCACTTGCCTCTGCTACAGTTATCCAGCTCCTCTTCCTATTTCATGTCCAGGGTCAAAGCTTTATAAACTTGTAAAATAGAGCAATAAGCAGTACTTCACTTATTTAAAAAATAAATAGTCTTTTAAGATTTCCCTTTTTTCTTATTTTTTTATCTTCATTTTTTGGGGGACTTCCCTGGTGGCTCAGAGGGTAAAGCGTCTGCCTGCAATGCGGGAGACCCAGGTTCAATCTCTGGGTCAGGAAGATCCCCTGGAGAAGGCAATGGCAACCCACTCCAGCACTCTTGCCTGGAAAATCCCATGGACAGAGGGGCCTGGCAGGCTATAGTCCATGGGGTTGCAAAGAGTTGGACACGACTGAGCAACTTCACTTTTAGGAAATTAAAGAAAGAATACTAAGAAATAAGTTAAAAGCTATAACTGCCAAAGGAAATAAAACTAAAAAATTAGTTCTGTTGTAAAACACTTTACAGGTCTCCTCTCAGTAGACTTGAATGAGGAGATTTGCACAGATGTATTTAGAAACACATGACATGTCTAGGCCTCCTTGACTAGACAAGCCATCTTTCCCGTTTAAAACATAGCAATCCCAAAATGACACTTTTCTCTGTGAATACTATCAGCTGCTTGAATGTCTGTGATTACTATAAGACATCATACAATATTAAGAACTGTGATTTGAAAACAGGAATTGTCCATTACTTGGTTTAGCTGTCTGCCTCCTTAACTCAGCAAGAGCTTCTTGGGGATGTGAGCTACGATGTGGGCTATGCCCAGGACACTATGATAGATAGGAGAGGGCTGACAGATACTCTTGGATTAGAGTTTGGAAGGGTTAGCAAAAATTAACTAAATGGAAAACAGAGTCAGCACCATTGGGCAACGCAAGCGAAAGCATGACATGCTTGGGAAAGTGGAGGCAGTTTAGTAGGACTGCTCTGTTGGGATGTGCTGAAGAGTGGGGATAGAGGGTTCGCAACACACAGGGTCAGGGTTACTAAGAGATGAAGTTTCAGCCTTCTCCTGAAAGCCCCAGGGAAGGACTTGATCGGATGGGCAATCTGGGAAAAGCACTCTGTCCCTACAGGCTGGGCTGAGGATGGGCTAGGAGAGTGGGAAACGGACCAGAGACAGGGAGACCAGTTAGGAGGTCATCACGGTAAACCTGGATAAGGACTGATGATGGTCTAAACTGGTGTGAAGTTAAGCAGCTTTATCAGGGAAAGAACGAAGGTATCTGAGACATAACTAAGCAGGGGAACCTACTGTCATTTCGCCAAAGGAGTGGAGGGTGGCTGCCAAGGTTGGCACTGGGGACACACTGCCTGCGCTGGGGTTCTGCAGGCTCGGCCACTGCAGCGTGGCTCTGGCAAGTTGCTTAGCTTCTTAGCGCCTCGGCTTCCTCACCTGTGAAATGGGGGTGGTAATGGAACACACTGAATTATTGTGGGGATTTAACGAACTAGTGTGTGAAGAGTGCTAACCTCTGTGTTTTTTCCACTGCCTTACAAGGACTGGTGTATCCAGAAGTCAGGGAGAGATGTGTTCCCACTTGCACCACAAGGACGCAAAGCAGAAAAAGAGTTAGGATGGAAGTGACTTCAGAACTTCAGGCTCTAAGATTCACAGACTTGATGGCAGCATCATGGACTAGCTGGGAATTTTGCCTTTTTTTTTTTTTCTTTCTGGAAACAGAAAATACATTATTACACTTTGAACAGCCTATCAAATTAAAACACAGAAAAACAAAGACTCTTCCTATTTTTAAAGCAGTGGTTAAGCAGAAGAAAATGAATGGCACTTTGAAGAAAGAAATCTGACGGACCTGTATATCCATGGCCGTGCTGGAATAGGCATCATACCCAAATGGTTCCTTATTCTCAAGGACATCAGCACCATACATGGGTCCAGAGATTAGAATCCTGAATTATGGCTTAAAATAGCTGGAAAGATGGATGGGTTTTAGAAGTTGTTTTGGTGTATCTTTCTTGAAATAGGCAATGTCATAAGATCTAGAAAGCCAGTAGGGAGGAAATGGGCTTTCCATCACCTCCCTTTCTCTTCTCTTCACTCTTCTTTGCTTCACCCATCTTTACATCTCTCCCCATCCTTCAAAGCCCTGGTCAAATCCCTCCTCTATTAAGACTTTCCTGCCTCAAATTCATGTTAGCTTCACTTTCCTCGCATTTGTTATATCCCTTCTTTTGTAAGTATGTCTTAAATAAATTAATATAAGACTTTTTTTTCTTAAAAAATTTGTTTACAACCAAAATATGTTTAATTTTAATGTAAAGGTTAACCTATTTTAAAAATAATTTCCGAGACTGGAGGGCATTTTGATTTCTGTCCAGGGAGAATGTTCAACTTACAACATCAGAAGGGCTGGTATGATTCAGCTCTGAAAGGAAAATCTGTCAATGTGTCATCTGTCACCTTCAAGTGCCCGCAAAGGACAAAAGCTTCCTCACTTCCACTCCTCAAAGCTGGGCTCCTTAAGCATAAAAGGAAATCCAAGGTAATAACAAGTGATTCTGTGTGCAGTTCTGGAGAGAATCTCTCAGTCTAGGGTGAAGATGCTTATGAAGAGGAATGTGGAGACGGCACACTTGATGCTGGAGTCCCCGCTGTGCTCTGGCTTTAACTGGGATGAATTTTAACCATTTCTTGGATCAGTTACCCAAAGCAAATGAAAGCGTCAATGTCTGAGAACTAGACAGTTATTTGGCACTTAACAACTAGAGGAAATTCATTTTGTTATGACCTTTTTATAAAGATCATCATCCCCAAAGGAAATCAAGTGCTTCATCTTTCATCACTTTGACAAAAACACTGCTTTTTAAAAAGGTGAATAAGCAAATGAGGGGTATCTTTTCTTTCTTATCCATTCTTTTAAAGACAACAAATAGACTTAGGCAATGGAAGTGCTGGTTGGTAAAAAAAAAAATAGTTTGTGTTAATGAAAGGTTTATTTGTTTCCCTGGTGGGTACCATCTTATTTTCTGTATTCTTTCTCATAAGATCTTGTCAGCTACAAATTGGCACTTGCCGTGGGGGCTTTCCATCTATCTCTACAAGGATTAAATCATGCATTCCTGCAGCTGCTGACCTCTAACACCCCCTGAAGAAGTTCAGGGTGGAGAGCAGAAATAAGGCACTCTGTGTTCAGGAAAAAAACTGGCAGAACAGATAGATAGTTAGATATTCTCAGGAGCTGATTTTATGAGCACAGTTCTTGTATCTCCTCTTATATAGAAAAGCACTAAAATCATGGTGACGACAGTTTCTTAAGACTAGTAGAAGCTTCATGAGACCAGCAAACTTTCTACAAAAAATATGTGCTTGATTGCATGTACTCCCCCTTTGCCAAAATCACATATATACTGTCCCCCCAACTCCCAACCCCATCTCTTTGGAGCAGTTTCTCAGAGCTATCTGAGGTGCTGTCTCCCAGACTGCAGTCCTCATATTGCCCCAAATAAAACTTAACCCCCAACTCTCACATTATGCATTTTTTTCAGTAGAAAATGCAAATGAATCAAAGGGTAGAGACATACCCTTTCCATTGTCCAGTCTCCCCAAGTCTGGCGCATGTTCTCAGTTGCTTCAGTCACGTCTGACTCTTTGAGACCCTGTGGACTGTAGCCCACCAGACTCCTCTGCCCATGGGGATTCTCCAGGCAAGCATATTGGAACCCGTTGACATGCCCTCCTCCAGGGGATCTTCCTGACCCAGGGATCACACTTGTGTCTTTTATGTCTTCTTCACTGGCAGGTGGGTTCTTTACCACTAGTGCCACCTGGGAAACCAAGTCCTAATGTTATCCTTCTTCTCACATTTTTGTCCTAACCCTATGAAGAGAACTCATAGTAGGAATAGTCAATCACTTTGTAGCAGCTTTAGCACAGCCCATCAGACACTACAGCAAAGAGCTGTGGCCAGTGTGGAGGAGGGGCTGCTGTGGTTCCAGCTCACATGAGCTCATGGTGTGCATATCTTCCAACTTCTTGTTTGGTGACCTCAAGTTGGCTTGAAATGGCCATGGTGGGAGCATTTACATCACAGAAAGAAGCAAACGCTGAATTAGGGATTGGTTCCAAATAGGAAAAGGAGTCCATCAAGGCTGTATATTGTCACCCTGCTTATTTAACTTCTATGCAGAGTACATCATGAGAAACTCTGGGCTGGAAGAAGCACAAGCTGGTATCAAGATTGCTGGGAGAAATATCAATAACCTCAGATATGCAGATGATATCACCCTTATGGCAGAAAGTGAAGAGGAACTAAAAAGCCTCTTGATGAAAGTGAAAGAGGAGAGTGAAAAAGTTGGCTTATATCTCAACATTCAGAAAATGAAGATCATGGCATCTGGTCCCATCACTTCATGGGAAAGAGATGGGGAAACAGTGGAAACAGTGTCAGACTTTATCTTTTTGGGCTCCCAAATCACTGCAGATGGTGACTGCAGCCATGAAATTAAAAGATGTTTGCTCCTTGGAAGGAAAGTTATGACCAACCTAGATAGCATATTCAAAAGCAGAGACATTACTTTGCCAACAAAGGTCCGTCTAGTCAAGGCTATGGTTTTTCCTGTGGTCATGTATGGATGTGAGAGTTGGACTGTGAAGAAGGCTGAGCGCCGAAGAATTGATGCTTTTGAACTGTGGTGTTGGAGAAGACTCTTGAGAGTCCCTTGGACTCCAAGGAGATCCAACCAGTCCATTCTGAAGGAGATCAGCCCTGGGATTTCTTTGGAAGGAATGATGCTGAAGCTGAAACTCCAGTACTTTGGCCACCTCATGCGAAGAGTTGACTCATTGGAAAAGACTCTGATGCTGGGAGGGATTAGGGGCAGGAGGAGAAGGGGACGACAGAGGATGAGATGGCTGGATGGCATCACTGACTCGATGGACGTGAGTCTGAGTGAACTCCGGGAGTTGGTGATGGACAGGGAGACCTGGCGTGCTGTGACTCATGGGGTCGCAAAGAGTCGGACATGACTGAGTGACTGAACTGAACTGAACTAAACTGAAAGGGAGAGAGAAAAGAGAAGTTTTGACTACTGAAGAAGTGAAATGTTTTTTAATTCCACATCTATTTAAAATGTGGGTTGAGCCATATGAGGGCTTCCCTGGTGGCTCAGCGGTAAAGAGTTCACCTGCAGTGCAGGAGTCACAGGAGACACAGGTTCGATCCCTGGGTTGGGAAGATCCCTTGGAGGAGGAAATGGCAACCCATCTCAATATCCTTGCCTGGAGAATTCCTTGGACAGAGGAGCCTTGTATGCTACAGTCCATGGGGTTGCAAAGAGTTGGACATGACTGAAGAGATTTAGCACAGCTAAGTCTTCAAAATTTTTCAACAATTTTTGACCTACAAAAATGGCAATTTTATTTTACAGCTACAGCATACGGGATATTGGTTCCCCAACCAAGGATCAAACCTGTGCCCCCTGCATTGGGAGCACAGAGTCTTAACCTCCAGACAGCCAGGGAAGTCCCCAAAATTGCAATTATTTTTCCCCTGGTGGCTCAGACAGTAAAGAATTCGCTTGCAATGCGGGGGACCTGAGTTCCATCCCTGGGTTGGGAAGATCTCCTAGAGAAGGGCATGGCAACCTACTCCAGTATTCTTGCTTGGAGAATCCCCAAGGACAGAGGAGCCTGGCAGGCTACAGTCCATGAAGTCTCAGAGTGGGACATGACTGAAGCAACAGAGGACATGCGCTGGACCTGGGGAAGCTGGACAATGGATAGCAACCAAGCACAGCTTAGTGTAAGAGATTGCAGGGAGCAGAAAATACAACAAATAGTGGCTTACATAAATAAACACTTGTGTTGTATGAAGAGAGATGCAAAGGAGCCCAGGGATGAGATAGCTGTTCAGTGATGCTGTCAGAGACCAAGGATCTTTCTATATTTCTGTCCTACCCTCCTAATAAAGTCACCTTTTGTTTTCATCCTTGTCATCTCATGATCACACATGTCTGCTGTGCCTCCAGGCACCATGCATCTGTCGCTGGCAGAAGGGTGAAGAAGGATAAAAGGCTGTACCCATCAAGTTTACTCATGTTACTCAGGAAGACAAAAGTTCTCCCTGAGGCCCCACTCAGAAGAGCCCATTTGCATGTCATTGGCCAAAACTTGTCACATTGACACTCCCGGATGGGGGAGAATGAGATACTAAGACAGATTTAGACCAACCATGATTCATCTCTGGCACTGGGGTGGGGACTCACTGTCTCTGAGAAGCAGAGATCTTAGCAGCCACCCGAGAATACTGGGGTTACATTGGTTGGGAAAAGTAGGGAAGGAATAGATACTAGGGGGACAGCAAATGGTATCCATCACAAGTCCCTTCTGGTTAGGAAACTGGACATTTTAGATTTTTAACAAAGTAGGACAAGATCATCCATTTCTTGGTTTAAATGTGTAAAGTACTCAGAGTGTATATACTCTTTTATACCGATTGCTTAGTGTTGTGCCTAGTTAGCCTGTAGCTCAAAAAACCATCCAGTGGGTATGACTCAGTTTTGCAAGATTTATATGACCGCAATATTACAATACATTCTTAAAGCTCAGTCCCCAGACTTTGATCTCTGTGCTCCACTGTGGCCTGCTTACAGCTATGAATTGTGAGCTCGACTCTTTCTTTGATAAAGAGAGACCCTGACTAAGGTAGAATCAATGATTTGGCACATTGGTCTAACAGTTGAAAGAAGATAAAAACATAACAGATGTTACAAATCTTTCTGAAGAAAAAGCCCAGTGCTGGTTGTCTGGAAGAAGCCAGAAAAAAAAAGAAGTACACTATTCTGTTGTGATGATTATATCCTTGAAAAAGTCTGACATGACATTTATCTACTTTGACATTTAAGAATCATGTTACTCCAATGATTAGTAGCCTTGTTCTGCAATAATGGCTGGGTCTTTCATCAAGTAACCCCAAGGAATATGCTAGTTAACAGTTAACTGCTCTTTATGCTTCATTATGGGCTTTCTGGCTAGCTCAGCTGGTAAAGAAGGTACCTGCAATGCAGGAGGCCCTGGTTAGATTCCTGGGTCAGGAAGACCCCTTGGAGAAGAGATAGGCTACCCACTTCAGTATTCTTGGCTTCCGTGGTGGCTCAGACAGTAAAGAATTAGCCTGCAATGCAGGAGACCTGGGTTTGATCCCTGGGATGGGAAGATCCTTTGGGGGAGGACATAGATACCCACCCCAGTGTTCTTGCCTGGAGAGTCCCCATGGACAGAGGAACCTGGCAGGCTACAGTCCACGGGGTCACGAAGAGTCAGACACGACTGAGTGACTAAGCGCAGCACATGTCTCACTATCCCATTGGCTCGATATGGCAACTAGGAGAACGCGCGATATCTGCACTTGCCTGGGCTCTCTTGAGAAGCGTGAACAGTGTAGGCTTTTATAACTTGGTTCTCAAAGGCATGGTCACATTTACAAGCATAAGACCCAGAACCAGACACACAGAGGTTCTACCCAGATGAGACCCTTGACTGGTAATCTGACTTGGAACAAATTACTTAATGACTCAGCCTTTTGTAAAATGACAGTTTTGTTGTTACGGATAAAGGAAGCAAAGGAAGAAAGTGCTCAGTACTTATTGTGTGTGTGTGTTCAGGGATCGAACCGGCATCACCTGCATTGGCAGGCAGATTCTTTATCACTTAGCTCCCTGGAAGTCCTAGTGTATATTAAGAAATTAATAAGTGGGAGTTGCTGTTTTCCCATGTCTGATTCCAGAAAAGTTTTCCTGAAATGATTATGTTTATCATAAATGTCCCTTTAATAATAATAAATATGACTTTTATTATAATAAATACTGTTTCCAGGACCAATATGCAATGACTACTTTTCACACTTCTAATATTATCTATATGTGCTTGGAGAATATGATTTTGCTTTCTTCTCCTTTTATCTTCAACAGCAAAATCTCTCATTCTTTCATAACTTACCTTGGAAAAGTATGTAACATGAAAAGAATCTCTTCTGTCACTTTGGGATGGTTAGAAAACAAAGCACTTGGCATTTATAAAGCTACAAGATAAAAATAAATAACATTATCTCTCATTATTTATTCACTACACATAAGGAATAATGTGATATATGGTTATAATTCAACAAAGGATCAATTGAAATGGTGGGCTTGACACCACTCACATTGATCCCTATAGGTTTTGTCCTTTATAGATAGAAAATCACTTTAAGTCCAGTCACCTAGAAAGTCCAAATATTGTTTTTTCAAAATATTCAAACTATACATCTCTAGGGGGTTCCTTGGTGTCTCAGTTGGTAAAGAATCCATCTGCAATGCAGGAGATTCAGGTTCGATCCCTGGGTGGGGAATATCCCCTGGAGAAATGAGTGGCTACCCACTCCAGTATTCTTGTCTGGAGAATCCCATGGACAGAGGAGCCTGGCAGTCCATAGGGTCACAGAGTCTAACAGGACTGAAGTGACAGAATACACACAAGTTTAGGGTCAAGTTTATTTTATTGCATTCTGATTCTTGATACATTGCAGGTATAAATACAGGTATGATTTGTATATTATGATACAATAAGTTAACAAGCATATTCACTTGCTACAAAAGCTCCATTTATTAATTATATTTGCTAATAAGAATTTACACATAACCTCCTATGCATTTTTGGATGATTGAACGTTTTGCCATTGGCTATTTTAATACAATAACCTCATCTCTCCATTGGGTCCTCTTAAATGTCATTTGAAGTGTTCTCTACAACAAAAAACAGAAAATATCACAACATGAACCACTAGATGGCGCACGAGCAGCGGTGATACTCTGGCATGTGAAAGTGAAAGCGTTCGTTGCTGTCGTGTGACTCTTTCGGACCCTTGGACTGTAGCCCGCCAGGCTCCTTTGTCCATGGGGATTCTCCAGGCAAGAATACTGCAGTGGGTTGCTATGTTCTCTTCCAGGGGATCTTCCCCATCCAGGGATTAAACAGAGGTCTTCCGCATTGCAGGCAGATTCTTTACCGTCTGAACCACTAGGGAAAAAAACCAAACAATAGTTAGGCAAGGACAGACAGCTAGTGAGGCACCTGTGATCCTATTATTATGAATTTTATTTTGATTTGAGATAGTTGTAAATCAGACCTTGAGGAACAGTCACTTGATAAGCAGTGCTGTTTAAATGCAAAAGTGTAGCTTCAGAAAAATGTTCCTTTCATTATAAAACGAACCTGGTTTTCATTCAGGCACTTCTCCATAATTTAAAAAAAGGAATCAGTTGGATCACTAAGGACCCTTTTCATGGAATTCTCACATCCCTTCCAACGCTCCCTTTCAACCGATGTGCTTCCGCATGGTTGCTTTTATGAACCTGCAGGCTCGGCCCCTGTGTTTCTTCGCTTGCTGCCCTGCTTTCATTGCTGCCTCTGCAGTGTTTTCTTCTCCTTCTTTATCTTGGCCCAGACTATTAATTTCTAAAACCCATCAGCATCCAGTGACTGTTAGGGCCACTTCGGAGAACCTCAAAAGAATTATGCCTGCGTGACTTTCAGCCCATATATTTGGTGCCGTTAAAATGTCATTTTCCCCTAGACTTCTATGATGTTGTGTCAAACATGAAATTAATCTTAACTGTACAGCGTTCAAATTTTGACATCTCAATACCTTTATTGAGATGTTAGAATAGAGTTTTCCTTTAAATATGTCAATATAAAAGACTTATTACTTTCCTACATGGTATCTCCCACATCAACTTTCGTTATCCAGAGAAATGAACCTTTCATTTATAATAGAAGTCAGTGGGAAGAGGAAAGTTATTGTATAGAAATGCATATTTACAGTCAACTTTCAACTTTTTGATGTTTTCTTTCATCCAATAATATAATGTATAGCCATATAATTTACTATTGTAACCGCAGTTTTCAAAAATGTTATTTTGTCTCCCCATGCTTCTCTGGTGGCTCAGATGGTAAAGACTCTGCCTGTAATATATGTGTATCTATCTATCTGTATGCATTCTTTTAAAAATATTCTTCTCTGTTATGGTTTATCACAGGGTGTTGAATATGGTTCCCTGTCTGTACAGCAGGACCTCGTCGTGTGTACATCCTCTATGCAAAAGCTTTCATCTGCTAACCCCAGCCTCCTACTCTGTCCTTTCCCCAGTTCCCTTCCCCTTGACAACCTGTTTCACAGAGAGGTTCATTGGTGCCATATTTTAGGTTGCACACATAAGGGATATCATATGTGATATGTTATCTGCCATAAGTGACATCATATGGCATTTGTCTCTTTCTGACTTACTTCACTCAGTATGATCATCTCTAGCAGTAGTTGCCTAACTAGTCTCATCTGCCTTGGGACCTCAGTGCTTAGGCCTGCCAGGCAGACTGGCTCACTCTGCAGGCTATTGTTTACTCTCCTCTCTTCCTCTGCACTTTGCTGTGGCAAAGATGGCAACATCCCTCTCCTGGAGCAGAGCTCATGCTGAGAAGGCCCAACCAGCCCAGGCCCACGTTTCCCAGCCCCACCATTCCATGCATCTAGGTTGGGCCATGTCGCTAGTTCTTGCTAGCACAAAATGAGTGGAGATGAGGTGGGCCATTTCTTGACCAAGATGATTAAGAACCTTCTTGGCACTTTTCCCTCCCCTTCTGCCAAGTAGATATTAACAAACAGGATGATGTTGGAAGCCGTGTAGAAGGTGGTGGAGATTCCATCAGCTTGGAGCTGTGAATGGTTGTATGGAGCAGAGTCCTCCTCCACTTCTACGCCCATTTTTCCATTTCTGCCACCTAACCAGGAACATTTCTTTTTTTTTTTTTTTTGTCTTTTTAAAAGAATTTAAATTTATTTATTTCAATTGGAGGCTAATTACTTTGCAATATTGTATTGGTTCTTCCACACATCAATTTATTTCACTAAACATAATACTCTTCAGGTCCATCCAAATTGTTCCAAATGGCAAAATTTCATTTTTATGGCTGAATAGTACTCCAGTGTATGTGTATATATATATATATGTGTGTGTGTGTATATGTGTATACACACACACACACTCACACACTCATACATGCCACATCTTTATCCATTCATCTGTTGGTTGCTTCTGTATCTTCCTATTGTAAATAATGCTGCTGTGAACATTGGGGTGCATGTATCTTTTGAAATTAGTGTTTTATTTTCTTTCAATATATAACCAGGAGTGGAATTTCTGGATCATATGGTAATTCTATTTTTAGTTTTTTGAGGAAACTCCATTCTGTTTTTCACCGTGGTTATACAAATTTACACTCCCACCAACAGTATAAAGGGTTCCCTTACTCCACTTCCTCACCAAAATTTGTTTTTGTTTTTTTTTTAACAATTTATTTATTTTTATCTTTGGCTTTGCTGGGTCTTTGTTGCTGCACACAGGCTTTTTCTAGCTGCTGTGAGTGGAAGCTCCTCTCTAGTTGTGGTGCATGGGCTTTTCATTGTGGTGGCTTCTCTTGTTGCCAAGCCAAGCCTGTGACGGATAATCTGTCTACTGTCACTCTTGTTCTATTCCTCAATCAAGAACAATGGAGGCAAGAGTAAGCAATGGGGAAAAGACAGTCTCTTCAATAGGTGGTTTGAGAAAAAGTCAGATACATGTAAAAGAATGAAATTAGAATATATTCTCATGCCAGAAACAAAAGGAAACTGAGACTGTATCAAAGGCCTAAATGTAAGATTGGAAACCATAAGAACAAAACCTTGGGCAGAATACTCTTTGACATAAAACACAGCAGTTATTTTTTGGATCTGTCTCCTAAGGCAAAAGAAACAAAACAAAAGTAAACAAATGGGACCTAATTAAAAGCTTTTGCAAAGCAAAGGAAACCATCAACAAAACAAAAAACCTACTGAATGGGAGAATATATTTGAAAATGATATGGCCAATAAAGGGTTAATATCCAAAATACATAAATAGTTCAGACAACTCTATATGAAAAACAAAAGTTTAAAATATCAGCAGAAGACCTGAATAGATATTTTCCAAAGATGATGTACGGATGGGCAACAAGCACTTGAAAAAATGCTCAACATTGCTAATCATCAAAGAAATGCAAATCAAAACTACAATAAGATATCCCCTTATATCTATCAGAAAAACTATCATCAAAAAGGCCACAACTAGTGCTTCCCCAGTGGTCCACTGCTTAAGAATCCACCTTGCAATGCAGGGGACACTGGTTTGACCACTGGTTGAGGAGGATCCCACATACTGCAGAGCAACTAAACCTGTGAGCCACAGCTACTGACCCCATATGCCTAGAGCCTGTGCTTGGCAACAAGGGAACATTTCTTTTGAACTTTATGTGAGTAAGAAATAAGCTTGTGCTGTGTACTAAGTCACTGAGATTTTTTTTACATAGCAAATAATCTTACCTTAATTTATCTGCAAAAGCGATTTTCCTAACTGGAATGCTTTTTTTCATTATGGAGGTGGGGGACAGAGACTATTTATTGATCACCTATTTTATGCTAAGGATATCATAATGATAATAACTTCAGTGATTTATACATGGTATCATTATTAAAAATTTTCCCAGCTTCAAGAGCTTGTCATCATTATGTTATTGATACAGCTTTGATTGGTACAGCCTATTGGGTAATTATGTTTAAATATAGACAATTTCTGACTTGCATTAGAAGGCTCACCTGGGGACTTAATTCACTACTGGATACCGGATTGAGTAAGCCAAAGATTGATGGGGAAAATATGGGAGATGGCCACATGGCATTCTGAAATATTTAAGTCTGGGTCTAGTGCAGACACAGGCTTTGGGCTACATACGGAGATAATAGAGAAAGATTAAATTGATAAAGTAGACTCGAGATAATGGCACCCCACTCCAGTACTCTTGCCTGGAAAATCCCATGGATGGAGGAGCCTGGTAGGCTGCAGTCCATGGGGTCGCTAAAAGTCGGACATGACTGAGCAACTTCCCTTTCACTTTTCACTTTCATGCATTGGAGAAGGAAATGGCAACCCACTCCAGTGTTCTTGCCTGGAGAATCCCAGGGACGGGGGAGCCTGGTGGGCTGCCGTCTATGGGGTCGCACAGAGTCGGACACGACTGAAGCGACTTAGCAGCAGCAGCAGCAGTAGACTCAAGATAAAGAATGGTGGAATGTGAAGCTAAGAAATTTGGACTTTGGTCTATAAGGAATTGGTAGAGGGACGGTAGTCAAGTCACCTGAACCAAACTCTGCTATAAGAAGATATATTTGGCAGCAGTATTATATATAGCCAACTTACAAACTGTTTTAGAGAAGGTATATATACCTTCTCTATATATGGCTCTGCTGCTTGTGGGATCTTAATTCTGCAACCAGGGATGGAACTCAGGCCCCAGCTGTGGAAGCTCAGAGTCCTAACCCCTGGATCACCAGGGAACTCCCTAGAGAAGCTGTTCTGTTGTGACGGCATTGATTGTCCTGTGCATTGTAGGGTGGTAAACAGCATCTTTGGTCTCTACCAAGTGAGCAACCAGTAGCAGCTCCCACTCTCTTCACATGGGACAACCACCAGACATTGGACATTGCCAAGTATCCTACGGCAATGTCCCTATCCCCCACCCCTTGCTTTCATCAGAAGGTCCAGGTGGATGAGGCTGCATTCCTCCCACAATGCAACCAATCTTGAGACCACAAGGATATGGTCACCCATGGCCCATGCCTTCCTTTCTACCATATTCTAGGTTCTCAGGACCCTGGAAATCTTTGCCCAAATAGCTCCATTTGCCAAGTGGTGGTGATTGGGAGCCAGTGTGGATTGAATTTGGCCTGGAAGCTCGAGCATCCATGTGCCTGTGCCTCTGGGTCCTCCTGGTACTAGATGGAAGCAGTGTGGGAGAAGCGGTGACTCCTGAAAATTCCCACGTGGGGCTCCAGGAGTGTGAGAATTCTAAATTTGAGTCTGACCTCCAGCCATGGGCCCTACTGAGAACCTTAGAAGGATGATGCTGGAGGCGGTGAAGAGAGCAGGGTTACCTTGTCACCAGAATTTTGGGCTAGCTGGCTGAGGTGGGGTGAGGAGAAACCTGAGCCATGTGGGACAGAACTTCTGTGCCTCTTGCCACAGACTTGCAGTTTGCATTTCACAATCCAGTTAGGGTAACTTGGGGGGAAGAAGTTGGGACTCTGAAATCATATGCATCTAGATCCAGCCTGATCCTGCCTGTAGCATCTTTGTAGCAGGTGAGTGAGGCTAGAAAAATTAGGGTACCTTGGCCAGACAGAGAAGGAGAAAGAACATCCAAAGAATTTGTGAAAAGGCACAGATGCGTGCAGAAGGCTTGAGTATTTGGGAGTTGTCAGGAACTACGAAGATGAAGGTGTGGATGGAGGACAGCATGCTGGGGAAAGAGCCAAAGAGTCTGCTAGGACCGCACACATGGGTCCTCAAAGGAGCTGAGACTTTCTACAGCAGCCACACGGAGCCTAGGGGGTGGCTACACAGAGCAGGCTCTGTGATTCATTTCTGGATGGAAGAGGAGAGAAAGTAAAGGCTGGGAGAACAGAGAGTTGGTTTTAAAATTCTGATGAGATGCTGGGCTCAACAAAGACACTGAGCAGGGAAATGAAGAGTGGAGAGATTCTGTGAAGGCTGAATTGCTCTTAGAATGACAGCTACTGAGAAAACCCCGAGCATCTTGAAATATTGACACGTGCTTCTGGCTTTTAAGGTTTTGGCATAGAAGATTTTGGTTCTCACATGGGGACACACCAAATAAAATTTTCATGCAAGATTAAAATTTTTTATGTTCTTCTTCCTTTTCAGGATGACTTTGTAGGCCTTTTAACTTCCATATCTTTTTAAAAGTTTGCACTTCACTTCTGTATGTGTGTATGAAACAGATTTTTAAAAATATATGAAATCAAAGGTGGAGAGTTCAGACTGAATGAAAACCAGAAAAGGTTCTAGTTGAAAGCAATAGGGATTCTGATGCCCCTGAAATCACTCAGCCTTTGTGTCTCCAGAAATGCCAACACAGACAACTCTCCATGTCACTGTCCCACAAGGCATTGGCCTCTCATGCACGGAAATAATATATGGAAATGAGAGTCAAAAGGAGTATAATATTCCAGTTAAAGTCAAGAGAGCAAATTCTTTGGGGCTTCATTTTTGGATAGAAAGGTCATCCAAATTAAATATTAATTTGTATCTCTACACAGCTGTCTTCAAGAAAGATAACTAGTCTATATTCGGAAAATCTCGACAGGCAATTGCATTCACAATAACCTTTTGTTGGGACATCAGCAGGAGTGAGGTGTCTCTGAACTATTAGCATTCTTCTCTACAACTGGAAATTTCCATCTCTTCCAACAAGATTTCAGGCTCCTTCCCTAGGGTCCAGTAACTATGAAATGCCAATTAGATAACAGCAAACAACGGGCTCACGAGGCCTGGAGGAATTCCAAATCATCTTGTGGGCTTGTCAGGCCTTCTTCTGGACAATGAGAGAAATGTGGGTATCGCAGCAGCCTCGCTAAAGGGCACATTGTTCTGCACTGAGAGGCCTCTGTGCCATGTGTTTTGATACACTTTAAAGTTCATAGAATCAGGGCGTCTGGATTCAGAAGGGGTCTGAGAAGGTCATTCAAATCTGTCTTTCCTCTTCCTATTTTATCAAACACATTCAAGTCAACAAGTCTTTTTAAACAGTTACCCTGTCTAGAGTGCTGGGACAAGAATAAGCGAAAGGAGCCATGACCTAAGCCTTTGCCTGGAGTGGGCAGCAAAGCCTTTTCAGAAAAGGTAGGAGGTAAAGTGGAAAGTATTGTTTAGACTGGATCTGGACAACTGTGTCAGGAGAGCATGTGAGGCAGAGGAAATTAGATGCAAGAATGTGCAGAGGCGGGAGGAACAAAGCCGGTCAGTGAGATATCACATCGGTGTGCAAGCTGGATCTGATAGAAAATTCACAGAAAGAGGAGGCGGTAAGGTAAGGCAGGTCTTTTCCACTGAGAATTGATGAGTCTTTGGACTATTCTGAAAGCAATGGTGACTATCAAAGCTTTTTGAGCATGAGGATGAACAATAAACCCATCCAACGATCAAGGAATTTACTCATGGAAAAAGCAAAAGAAAATTTACTCAAGGAAAGAGATTGATTCTGATTTAACAGAATGTATAGATCTGGTATTTCCATTAAGGCAGTCTATAATGATGCCTTTAGTTTAGGCTTGATGAGTTTACAAACTCATTTCTAGGAAATACACACCCCTTTGCCTGCCACTTGGCCTTATCACTGCCCCTTGTCAGAAATAAGGAGAAGCAGCAGGCCTGGAGAATGAGTGCTGAGTCTCTGAAGACATATCCTTTCAAGATGGTGCTATAAAAGGGGTATAGGCTAGGTGGGGGTGGGTGGATTTGTCTGCTCTGAAACACTAGTAAAAGGCCATAGACTGGGAGGCTTCAACAAGAAAAATTTATTTCTTACAGTTCTGGAGGTTGGGAAGTCCAAGATTAAGGTGTGAGCCCATTTAGTTTTTGGGGAGAGCTGTAGATAGCTGCTTCTTGATGTGTTCTCACATGGCAGGGCGGGTGGGTGGGGGGACTTTTTTTCCTCTTATTATAAGGCAAAAGTCCTATTCTATCAGGGTTCCATCAATATGACTTCATTTAACATTAATTACCTCCTGAAGATCTTATCTCCAGATACAGTCACTTGGGGGTTAAGACTTCAATATGTAAATTTGGAGGGCACAATTCAGTACATGACAGTGGGTTACGTGTAGCACCGAATCAATTGCACATTGGAGACTTTTCACTTATCTAGGATTTTAGAAACTTGATGAAAGTTGCAAAATCATCACTGTGGCAGGTAAGAAGGTTATACTTTCTACCACATTCTCTCACTATTTTGTCAAACTTTCCCATAATCCTAAAACTGATCAAGACTACTCTTTTGATATACCAAAATCAAGCAACTCGTGACACATGATTAATGAGTTATTTTCAGATAGATGTATTATAACTATATGGAATAAAGTGGGCAGCTCAGTCTTTGTGCATGCTCAGTCGTTCAGTCCTGTCTGACTCTTTGCTGTCCCATGGACTGTATCCCGCCACGCACCTCTGTCCATGGAGTTTTCCAGGCAAGAATACTGGTTGCCATTTCCCGTGCCAGGGGATCTTCGTGACTCGGGGATGGAACCCATGTCTGCTGCATTTCCGACACTGGCAGGCAGATTCTTTACCACTGCACCATCTGGAAAGCCCTTCTGCTCAACCTACCTTTTGCTGGGAATAGTCTTGACTTAACTGAGCATTGGCCATGTGATGTGCTGGGGTTTTGCCTCTCATTAATCTTCACAATAACAGCATGACATAAAAGATCTCCATTCCACAGATGAGAAAATTGAAGCATAGAGAATTTGGTAACTTAAGTAATTTAGGACAGATTTCAAATTCAGTCTTGGATAGTTCCCAAGTCCAGAAATTCCCCTGTACCATACTACCATTCTTGATATTATATTGTCTTTCACTGAATTGATGAAATAACAGATCAAAATGATATTTTTAAAAATGAAGAACTTGAAAGAATGGGGTTAACAACCATCTGAATCACCTGGAGAGTTGTTTGTTTGTTTTTTTTTTTTAACCCTGATGTAGTTCTTATCTTCCACCTTAAAACACAAATGTTTGAAGGAGACACAGACATAGAGAACAGACTTATGGACACAAGGGAAGGGAAGGGGAGAGTGGGAAGAATGGAGAAAGTAGCATGGAAACATGTACACTACCATAAGTGAAATAGAGAGCCAGTGGAAATTTTCTCTTTGACTCAGGGAACTCAAACTGGGACTCTGTGACAACCTAGAGCTGGGGGGATGGGATGGGAGCTGGAAAAATTTTAAGAGGGGGTTACATATTTATACCTATGACTGATTCGTGTTGCTGTATGGCAGAAACCAACACAATATTGTAAAGCAATTATGCTTCAATTAAAAATAAATCAATTAAGAAAACACAAATGTGCAAACCAATGAGGCCCTTGGTTCAGAGTCTCTAAAGAAGGGGTTAGAAATCTTTATTTTATAAAGTTACTTAAGTAATCTAGCCAGGTTTGGAAGTGTGATGTCCCTCAAAAGATATGTCCATGTCCTATTCTCTGGAAACTGAATGTGATCTTATTTGCAAGGAATCTTTGCCACGTACTGAAGCATCTCTAGATGAGATCATCCTAGATTATGTAGGTAGGCCCTAAATCCAATGACTAGATGGACAGGGAGGCCTGGCGTGCTGTGATTCATGGGGTCGCGAAGAGTTGGACATGACTGAGCGACTGAACTGAACTGAACTGAACTGAACTGAGTATCCTTGTAAGACACAGAGAACAGAAGAGAAGGCTGTGTAAAGTCAGAGGCAGAGGTTAGAATGGTGCAGCTACAAGTCAAATAATGCCAGGAGCCACTGGAAGACACAGGAAGGATGCTCCTTCAGAGAGAGTACTAACCTGCTAACACCTTGATTGCTGACTTCTGGCCTGTAGGATTGTGAGAGAATAGAAGTCTGTTGTTTGAGCCACCCAAGTTTGTGGTCATTTGTTACAACATCCCTAAGAAACTAATACAAGGATCTAACTTAGGTAAGAGAAAACAACAAAGTAATTAAGGCAGGATTGAATGTGGGAGTGAGAGAGAAAATAATTGAAAATAATATAAGACATCTTTTTGCCATTTAGAAATGCTCACAATTTAACAGGCTATTTTGATTTTGATCTCTCACTGTTGGAAGCTCCATGTATATATTATTAACAATCTTAAAAGTATGAAGTAAACTCTTATAAATCGTATTTACATTAACTAGGAATGGTCATTCAAGTCTATGTAGTTAAGCCCATTGTGCATGTGGGCTTTACGAGTCCTTTCAGAAAAAACATTACATGCCTTCCTAGGTAGGTAGTTGTTGAGATCTTTTAATGGACTGGAACCTGGTGGTCCAGAGTTGATGATAAGAAAGTAAAAGAGAGAGAGAGGCTGATATTCCTTGATTTACGCAGAAAACCAATAAAGCCCTTGACACAGGGCTTGCATCACTCACGTAGGCACCGGGTGCCCTCTCAAGGGGGTGAAGGCACAGTGTGCCTTCTCGAGAGGGTCTTAGAAGCCCGGGCAGGAGAGTGAGCATGATGGGTTTCTATGCCCCAGAAAATTACCCAGAGAGAGAGAGGGAGAGAAAGAAAGAAAGACATGGGGACCCAAGCTCTGATGGAACAAGGGTGTTTTATTCAACATAGTGTGGGTATATATACTGTCTTACAAGGTAGCTTTATTCAGCAAAGATAAAGATCAAAAGTCCAGACTTACAAATTATCAAGGAAACATAAGGCAATCCATATCAAAGACAGAGGGTTCTAAACAATCACTTTTACCGTATGGTTCATAAAGAGGAAGAGAGTTGTAAATAGTTACTTATCACCGTATAGAAAACTAACAAAGGAAATGCACGCATTCCTCAGCCCTGGGAGCGGTTTGCCACTCCTCTTAAGTCCTAATTAATAAGGAACAGAGGATTCATGACAGATCCAAAACAGCACACAGGAAGCCTCCTGTTAAATGCTTCCTGACAAGTAGTGAAAGGGTTAATATAAGATAAACAAAAAATTAACAATTACCTAGAGAATATGTATCCATTAATAAGATGTGAGATAAAGGGAGTGGAAACAGTGAAAGTTACCTCTTTCACTTTGTGCCTCTGGAGGTGCAAATTCCCCTTTCTTCCATGCTTTAGCAAGCAGGGCTCCTGGTGATAAAGGCTTTCCCACTCTGGGAGATAGTCAGTGCAAGACAGACAGGAACACTTCTATAGTTAACATGAATAAAAACAAGCAGAAGACAACTGACTGTTCTTGGGCATCAGGCCAATAATTCTTTTTCCTCTCTAAATATTGTAAAATATTATGCCATCTTTTTACAGATGGCCAGCAGGCACATGAGAAGATGCTCATCATTGCTAACTATTAGAGAAATGTAAATAAAACTATGAGTTACCACCTAACACTAGTCAGATCATCATTAAAAAGTCTACAAATAAAAAATGGTGGAGAAGATGTGGGAAAAAGGGAATCCTTCTATGCTGTTTGTATTAATATAAATTGGTGCAGCCACTATGGAATGGAAGTTCCTCATAAAACTAAAATTAGAATTTCCATATGATCAGGCAGTGCCACTCCTGGGTGTATAGCTGGACAGAACTCTAATTCAAAAAGATACCTGCACCCCTATGTTCATAGCAGCACTATTCACAATAGCCAAGACATAGAAGCAAACTAAATATCCATATGTCCATTGACAGATGAATAAATAAAGAAGATGTGCGATCTATCTATCTAACTACACAATGGAGTATTATTCAACCAGAAAAAAGAATGAAGCAATGCCATTTTCAGTTACATGGATGGACCTATAGATTATTACGCTAAGTCAGAAAGAGAGACAAACAGGTATGATATCACTTATGTGTGGAATCTAAAATACAACACAAATAAACTTATCTATGAAACAGAGACAGTCTCACAGACATAGAGAATAGACGTGCAGTTACCAAGGGGGTGGTGGGAGAGGGATGGAGTGGGAGTTTGAGGCCAGCAGATGCAAACTATTATATATAAAGTGGATAAACAACAAGGTCCTACTGTATAGCACTGTACTGTAGAGGGAATGTATATACTGTATATACAGTATATATACTGTACTGTATAGGGAGTGATATTCAATATCCTATAATAAACTATAATGGAAAACAATATGAAAAATAATAAGTATATAACTGAATAACTTTGCTGTACACCAGAAGCCAACACAACATTGTAAATCAACTATATTTCAGGAAAAAATATTATGTCATCTTTTGAAGGACTCAGAGCTGTATAGCAATTATTTTTAATTACATGTCAATTCAAAATAAACAATCAAACTTGGGTCTCCCACATTGCAGGTAGATGCTTTAACCTCTGAGCCACCAGGGAAGCTACTATGTATGAAGTCTTATATTATTCACAATTAGAAAAATAGCCAACATCATGTTGGACCAATTCAACATGATATTGCTTCTGTTTTACTTGTATTTTTGGCTATGAAATGACCCCTCGAGATTACACTAGTATGTTGTTTCAGTGATGTATTGATTTGATTTCCCCAAATATATTCTAGCCCTGACATTTTCTCTAAACTGCAGATTCAGCACTTCTAAACTAATTTGACATCTCCATTTGGACAAGTAACCAAAAAATAACTGATTTCTTCCCCAAAACTTGCTCCTTCCTCAATGTTCCCCATCTCAGTTAGTGGCGCCACCGTTCACCCAATCACTCAAGTCAGAAAGAATAGAGTCATTCTCCCATCTTCTTCTTCTGGCAGCCACCTTACCTTCATCTAGATCAGGTAATATTTGCTCAGTCTTCCAGAAACATTCTGAATCATATCACATCTCTCCCCCTCAGGCTGCTCCATCATCTGTTACCTTGATTACTGCAATAAACTCTTTACTAGTCTCTCCGCTTCTACTCTGCCCCTCACAGTTGATTCTCCACCTAGCAACCAAAGTTTTAAAATATAACCCAAAATATGTTTAATACTGTTCGCAGTTACGTCCGACTTTTGTGACATCATGGTCTGTAGCCCACCGAGCTCTTCCGTCCATGGGATTTCCCAGGCAAGAATATTGGAGTGGGTTGCCATTTCCTCCTCCAGGAGATCTTCCAAGGGATTGAACCTGCATCTCTTGTGTCTCCTGCATTGGCAGGTGGGTTTTTCACCACTGTGCTGCCTGAGTTATATCTTTCCTTAAAATCCACTAATGACTTTGAATTACTTAACATATAGGCAACTATTTAAACTGAGACCCTAAGTAACTACAGCTTCAACAAGATAAAAGGGCTGTTAATGATGTTTCCATAGGTCAGGAACCCAGGCTACTTATATCTTATTGCTCTACTATGCATAGTTTGTAATCTTGATCCTCAAGATGGCTTAAGGTCAATTCATCTGATTCCGGGCCAGGAGGAACTGGAAAAGGGGAGGGGACACAGGTTTCCATCCACTCACCTTCTACTGGCCAGAAATTAGTTGTTACTGGACTTACCTGCAAGGGAGGCTTAGAAATATAACTTTAATTCCATGTAGTCATACACTATGTTGGAAATTAAGGGTTCTATTACAATAGCAAAAAGTGAGAATGGATATTCAAGAACAATATGGTAGACTAAGTTCAGTTCAGCTCAGTCGCTCAGTCGTGTCCGACTCTTTGCGACCCCATGAATTGCAGCACTCCAGGCCTCCCTGTCCATCATCAACTCCCGGAGTTCACTCAGACTCACGTCCATTGAGTCAGTGATGCCATCCAGCCATCTCATCCTCGGTCGTCCCCTTCTCCTCCTGCCCCCAATCCCTCCCAGCATCAGCGTCTTTTCCAATGAGTCAACTCTTCACATGAGGTGGCCAAAGTACTGGAGTTTCAGCTTTAGCATCATTCCCTCCAAAGAAATCCCAGGGCTGATCTCCTTCAGAATGGACTGGTTTATGGTAGACTAGGTTATAATAATACATGGACCCAACTATGTTGGTACTCAACAAAATGGAAGTTAGTTTTGTCTCACAAAAGAGTTTTGGGTAAGTGAATATCAACTGATGTAACTTTTCTGGATGTGGTCATTAGGTTTCCAGGTGGTAGAGGCTCTGTCATCTTACACACGTGGCTTTGAAGGTTGCAATCAACATTTCTATCCCGGAGAGCAAGAAAGGAGAAATGGCACAGAGACACACAGCTGGATCGTTTATATTGGCCAGTCCAGAAGTAGTTCGCATCACTTCTACTCACATTCTATTGGCTAGTTCTCATTCGTATGACCATTGCTAAGTGAATTGCTGTAGAATTTGGTCTGGCTATGTGCCCAGGAGGAAGAGGAGAATAGAGATTTGGATAAACACCTAGTAAACTTCCCATCTCACACAATAAAATCCAAAGTCCTTACCAGACATAAAGCCCTTACAAAGTGGCCCACAACCAACTGTCTTTAGTCTTCCTTCCGCTGATTAGCTCCAGCTTCCCCAGCCCTCTTTCTGTTCCTTGAGCTTATCAAGTCTGTTTTCACTCCAGGGTGTTTGCAACTGCGGTTTGTCTGTGTGGAACATTTCCCCCAGATTTTCACATGTCTCGCTCCCTCACTTCATTGGGTTCTCAACTTAAAATCTATCTTCAAGAGAAACTATCTGTAGCCATTATTTGTGTACCTTCCACATCCTTGACTCTTTCCCATCAAAGCCAAGTCCCTTATCATGCTTCATTTTTATTCATATAACTTGTTCATTTGTCTACCCATAACCCATATTCATTTTGATTGTATTATCTGCTTTATTCAGTTATATCCCTAATTGCCCAGAAAATTGCCATAGTAAGCATACAATACATTTTTGATGATTTTTAGTAATTAATTAACTAAGATAGAAACTCTTTTGGTTACACATAAGATTTAATTCACCGTAACATTTTATGAACCAATACCTTTCCACTCATGAATTTTCTTTATCCAAGAGCATTCTCCAGAGTGTTAATGTTTGCATCCCCTGTTTGTAGAATGGAGGTAATCACATACCTATTTCCTAGAATGATCGTCAAGATTATACGAGGTAACGTATGTAAAATTCTGAGCGGTGTGTGGCACTTGATCACACACACAGTGTGCATTCAACAAGTGTTAGCTCTGATTACTGCTGCAGCTGCAGCCACCTCTCGATTCTTATAAGGAAAGCTTTCAAAGTACAGAAAAGGGGGGAGAAATCTATTAATCATTAACATATTTCTAAAATATTTCCTTAATTTATGGAGAGAATTAACCGATCTAAAATATAGCTATTTGTTATCCTGATGGTAAAGGGAAAAGTGAGCAAGTCCTGAATTGCCTTTCATCTGTTCAAACTATCTAGATTCTAAGTCTTTCCAGCCCCAATTTGACTGTAGTAATTTAACAGTTTAGAATATTACAGCCATTCTTTCAACATGACCTACTGAAGAAAAAGCAGAACAAAATCCTCTAGTAACAGTCTGTACTGTGCCTAATGCATTATTGATCATGACAGGGATTTCCATTTGGTTTTTCCTTTCTAATTAAGAATACATTCAATCATAAAACCGACGAGTTGCATGTGCTATATTCCAGTTCACAGAACCACTAAAGGAGATACAGTCATGCAAGCTAATCCAGTCTTTTGGATAATTCTTGTGAAAAACTATGATCAAAACAACCCATGTGGATAAGGGTCACCAGGAAATGGCTTTCAAAGATCAAAAGAGGCTGAGAATATTTAGCTAGTGAAAACATTGTAGTAATTGCTTTAAAATAAAGAATCATCCCGTTTGAATTTTGTAGCAGTCATTTAAAAAATAAGCGCTTCCTTGACTCGTTGGTATCAATGTCTTTTTCCCTGATGTTACTAAATAATTTCATAGGCCTTGGTAATGGGTCGCCAATAGATAGGGTAAGTGAGTGGGTCTAAGTCTCCATTACTGTTCGTTCTGGGCCTGGCAGTCTCTCCTTCCCAGATCTACCCAAAGAAGGTCAAAAGGTTTGTATATAATGCCTTATGGGTGTAGCATACAACTGCTGGAAGGATTTGGGATGTCTGACAGTGACTGAAATGCAATTCCTATGAAAGTGAAGCACATGAAAAATGGCACCCTTTCCCCTCCCCACCAGCACTCACCACACACAGCTTTAATTCCCATTCCAGCTTGTACTTGATATTTATTACACGGTTACCCAACCTCCTCTACTTCAGGCTGAGTGGCATACTGGGAAATGGAGCCTCTAAATGGATACAGAAATAGAATTGCTGAGGGAAAAAGAGAGAGGTTATGACTTTGGCTGGCTCAGATGACAACTCTCCTTTTTTGGGCAGAGGGTTCCTCGTCCTGAAGTTAAGGGACGGCAATGAGGCAAAGTCAAAGTCTTCCTCGTGCTTTGCGGTTGCTTTTGCTGTTTTGGTTCAAAGGGTAGTATCTGTGCCATCCAAGAAATTGTTTCTCAACCCCTCCCCATGAATGATGTCATTGCTGGAAAGTTGGCAAGGCTCCCTGAATGTTGACACATCTTCTCTTTGGTTTGCCATGCTGGTGCCACATTTTCATCTCTCTGTATATTTTCATGGGTAGTTTAATAAGACATTGAGAAGGGATCTGTTAGGTATTGCTAAATTGCTGCCATGCTAACTTGAAAGTTTTTCTACTTTATTTGATTTTGTTTTTTATTAAGAAAGATCAATTGAGCAGAATAACTGAATCTCAGGCTGAATAGGATCATAATGACCCTCTAAGGATTGATCTCGAACATTCAGTCTCTTTGATTGTTGGACACAGAAAGGAAATTGGACACCATCTACTCCAAATCCCTCACTTTATCTTAGGAATTTGAAGGTCCGACAGAATCAATGACTTGCCTGAGGACACAGCTCACTAGAAATAGAGAACTGAGCAGGTAATCTATAAATTGGCTAATATTATTCTGTTTCACTTATCTGAATGGAAGCAAGGAAAGGGAAATAATGAATATTTATTATGGGTCAGGTCTGTGCCAGGTGTTTTATATATATTCTCTATTTTTATCTTCATAAAAGTACATATTGTTATCCACATAATGTCAGTAAAGAATTTTATTTTTATAAAAAGTAAGAGATTTTTAAATTTAAAGTTTCTGCAAAGCAGCTATTCAAATTACTAAACACATTTATCAAAGAGAGTAAAAACAAAAATAGTGAGATGTCTTTATTTCTAATGACCATACTGTGTTTCCATCCAGGGTCCCTGCTATTACTATTGAGGTAGATAGGAACATGAGTTAGTAAGTAGAAAGTCATATTTCAAAAAGTATAGTTAGTGGAAAAGACTATGAATAAACTAGGAGGGATATTTCACTAGGAGACGAGACTCTGTGAACCGCTAAAGCACACGCTATTAAATAATGATATCTGCATTTAGTCAAATTCTTCATAGGATGTACCTCAACATATGTTATAACCTATGACTCCTTAGTTTTCCTTTTCTGTGCTTCACACTGGCCACTCCCTTTTGTTCTCATGGTGTTTATCCAGACAGGGAAGAGTAAAATTGAGTAGAGTTTCCCTTAGATTACAGTCCTGCCTCCCTGAGATTATACCATGCTCTTGACTGGAATTCTGGTTGTTGTCAAAACTCTTCAAACATTTAAAGTTCCTGGGTTTACCACCATGATGACATCTCTTTTATTATGTGTAGATTAGACCACTTTTTCTCTCTCCTAGAGGATGATCTTATCTTCTTTTAAAAATATTAGCAAATGCTTTAATTATCTCAACCATGTATTTATCACTTAGATTATTGTGACAATGTAATTGAATTGTGAGATGAATTAAAGTCACTTCCTCTGTATTAATCATGGAACCTCAGCTCTGGAAGGAACCTTAGAAAACCATCTCACCCAAGCCTCTTTATCCAGGGGAGGGAATGCTTTATCAGGCACACCATGAGGCTTCTTCTCTTAACTAAATCCAGAAATGACACAGAACAATTTATCTCAAAAAGTAGTGATTATTCCTTATGGTTAAACACAATCTTTCTAGTTTTGTTTAACTTTATTTCTTCATTATCTTTTTTAAAAAAAAATCCCTCTAGAAAAGATGGGTGAGAAAGGGAAGTATTCCAGAATTGTGGAATGACTATACAGGCAGAAGCCAGGCAAAAAAACAGAAGGTGACCCCACAGTGGTTTGGTTGAATGAACCTTGATCAAAAATAAAAGTGATTAAATAAACTTTGGGGAATGACCTTGACATTCAAAGAGGTTTGGGCCTGAATTTCCTGCATGTGTTATATGAACCTTCTATCTCACGAGAATGAACAGGAAAACAGTTGGTTGTTAAATCTAGGGAAGAACCAGAAGTGAGAGGGTAGACTTCAGATTGGGGCTCACTGAAAAAGGAAGTTGCTTGGAGACCTGCTAGATTGCCTTTATTGCTGCAAAAGCAACAGTCACACCCCTCACAACCTCTTGGGTGTCCCGGAAGAATCTCTATTCCGCAGGTAGAGCTCACGTTGGGGAAAGTAGATGGGGAAATGCTCTGGGCACCAGGAGGCTCCAGGGTGCCCCTGGTGACTAAGGCTATTTTTATAATCCAGCTGTGGACAGTATGACTTCAAAGACCCTATAGGAATCTGAGAGGTAATTTTAAATTTTTACTATATCTTATTAACCTTAAAGTGGCTGGGTGCTTTTTTAGCAGGGATGAAATGCTTTTTTTAGTACCAAACCAAAAATTTACCTTGACAGTCTTTTGAGGTAATGAAGGGAAACAAGAAAAGTGAGTGTTATTAGATGTGAAGAAATTTCCATTTTCCATCTCACTTTGACCTCTGACACAACGGGCATACAGACAAAGGTTGGTTTTCAGTCAGTAGCTTATCAAACCAGGGTACATGGCATGCTCCCTGGGACATCCAGTTCACTGACAGTGGTGGGAAAATACTTGTATCTGCTCCCTGTTTATTCAAGTGTCACATGTATAGCCTCACTGATAAATGTGCTTTTATTTCAAATAAAATCTCGAAAACCTGGCATTAAACTGATTTTACAAGCACAGGGACACAAGGAACAAGAGACTAACTTTGTACTTAGCTTGATGTTTCCGCTGTTGTTGTCCATTGAGAAGTCGTGAGCAGCTCTTTGCAGTTCACGGATGGCAGCATGCCAGGCTCCTCTGTCCTCCACTGTCTCCCAGAGTTTGCTCAAATTCGTGTCCATTGAGGTGGTGATGCTATCTAACCACCTCATCCTCTGCTGCCCCCTTCTTTTGCCTTCAGTCTTTCCTAGTGAGTCAGCTCTTGGCATCAAGTGGCTAAAGTATTTGAGCTTCAGATTTATTGTCAGTCCTTCCAAAGAATATTCAGGACTGATTTCCTTTGGGTTGACTGGTTGGATCTCCTTGCAATCCAAGAGACTCTCAAAAGTCTTCTCCAGCAACACAATTCAAAAGCATCAGTCCTTCATGCTCAGCCTTCTTTTTGATCTAACTCTCACATCCATCTGTGACTATGGGAAAAATAATAGCTTTGATGATACAGACCTTTGTCAGCAAAGTGATGTCTCTGTTTTTAAATATGCTCTCTGGGTTTGTCATAACTTACCTTTCAAGGAGCAAGCATCTTTAGGGATTGTGTTAATCAGGGGCTTTCAGAATCTCTATCCAAGAACACTTCTTTCTCACTGAAAAATGTCAAATCTAAATTGTAATGAGTTTAATTTTTAAGTTGAAGAAAATTTTGTTGTAGAAAACAATGATTTTAAAAGGTGAAAAGATGAACTAGGATGAAAATTACACTTGATACATAATATATATTATATATATAATAAATAATATGAAGCATCTTCTACTGATGTATTTTTGAGGGAGGATTATGTCTCAATATGCCAGCAAATTTGGAAAGCTCAGCAGTGGCCACAGGACTGGAAAAGGTCAGTTTTCATTCCAATCCCAAAGAAAGGCAATGCCAAAGATTCCTCAAACTACTGCACAATTGCACTCATCTCACACGCTAGTAAAGTAATGCTCAAAATTCTCCAAGCCAGGCTTCAGCAATACGTGAACCGTGAGCTTCCAGATGTTCAAGCTGGTTTTAGAAAAGGCAGAGCAACCAGAGATCAAATTGCCAACATCTGCTGGATCATGGAAAAAGCAAGAGAGTTCCAGAAAAACATCTATTTCTGCTTGATCGTCTATGCAAAGCCTTTGACTGTGTGGATCACAATAAACTGTGGAAAATTCTGAAAGAGATGGGAATACCAGACCACCTGACCTGCCTCTTGAGAAACCTATACGCAGGTCAGGAAGCAACAGTTAGAACTGGACATGGAACAACAGACTGGTTCCAAATAGGAAAAGGAGTACGTCAAGGCTGTATATTGTCACCCTGCTTATTTAACTTCTATACAGAGTACATCATGAGAAACACTGGGCTGGAAGAAGCACAAGCTGGAATCAAGATTGCCAGGAGAAATATCAATAACTTCAGATATGCAGATGATACCACCCTTATGGCAGAAAGTGAAGAGGAACTAAAAAGCCTCTTGATGAAAGTGAAAGAGGAGAGTGAAAAAGTTGGCTTAAAGCTCAACATTCAGAGAACGAAGATCATGGCATCTGGTGCCATCACTTCATGGGAAGTAGTTGGGGAAGCAGTGGAAACAGTGTCAGACTTTATTCTTTGGGGCTCCAAAATCACTGCAGATGGTGACTGCAGCCATGAAATTAAAAGACGCTAACTCCTTGGAAGGAAAGTTATGACCAACCTAGATAGCATATTGAAAAGCAGAGATATTACTTTGCCAACAAAGGTCTGTCTAGTCAAGGCTATAGTTTTTCCAGTAGTCATGGAAGGATGTGAGAGTTGGACTGTGAAGAAAGCTGAGCACCGAAGAATTGATGCTTTTGAACTGTGGTGTTGGAGAAGACTCTTGTGAGTCCCTTGGATTGCAAGGAGATCCAACCAGTCCATGCTAGAGGAGATCACTCCTGGGTGTTCATTGGAAGGACTGATGCTAAAGCTGAAACTCCAGTACTTCGGCCACCTCATGCGAAGAGTTGACTCATTGGCAAAGACCCTAATGCTGGAAGGGACCGGGGGCAGGAGGAGAAGGGGATGAAAGAGGATGAGATGGCTGGATGGCATCATCGACTCAATGGACATGAGTTTGAGTGAACTCCGGGAGTTGGTGATGGACAGGGAGGCCTGGTGTGTTGCAATTCATGGGGTCTCAAAGAGTCGGATACGACTGAGCGACTGAACTGAACTGAACTATGTCTCTTCAAGTAGCGATATACTCAAGTTTGTATATAGCACTTAATGCTTTTGGGCTTAAGGTAGTTCTAAAAATAATTTTATCTCTGAGTATCTGAATAGGAAACACTCACTGTACAAGATACGTAAAATACAGAAACCTGTATAAAGGAAAATGGAATCCTCTTGCAAACCTTAAATTAGGAATAACCACTGTTAACTTTCTGATATATCTTTCCAGTTTTTTTTGATGCATTTTAAAAACATGATTAAGACTAGACAATGTACAGTGTAATTTGGGGATAGCATTTTACAAATATTAAACCAATGCCTTTGAAAAACATATTTATTTATTTGGCTGTGCTATGTCTTAGTTGCAGCATGTGGGATTTTTAGTTTCAGCATGTGAGATCTAGTTCCCCAACCAGATATCTAACCCTGGCCCCCTGCGCTGGGAGCCTGAAGTCTTAGCCACTGGCCCACCAGGGAAGTCCCAAGCCAATTCCTTTTTATTTCTCCTTTTTATTTCCTGTACCTTTTCCAAGTGCAAGGTTGTCTTTATGAGCTTCTTGCCCCAGGAAGAGAGGGTGTTGGTAGTGCCTAGAAACTCTTTCAGCTCATTGTCCCCTTCTCAGCAGTTTTTACCACCATCCAACCATGTGCTATGACCAGAGTCCTTGGGGGTCAGGCTTGGCTCTTTTCTCCTCATACCCCATCCATTTGATTAATACATTCTATTGGCTCACAGAGAAGGCAATGGCACCCCGCTCTAGTACTCGTGCCTGGAAAATCCCATGGTTGGAGGAGCCTGGTAGGCTGCAGTCTGTGGGGTTGCTAAGATTCGAACACGACTGAGCAACTTCACTTTCACTTTTCACTTTCATGTATTAGAGAAGGAAATGGCAACCCACTCCAGTGTTCTTGCCTGGAGAATCCCAGGGACAGGGGAGCCTAATGGGCTGCCATCTATGGGGTTGCACAGAGTCGGACATGATTGAAGCGACTTAGCAGCAGCAGCAGCATTGGCTCAACCTTCAAAATATACTTTAGCTGCCTCTTACAAATTTTGTATGCTGTACTCTCATTTTCACAGAGCTAAAGACACCTTTCTAATTCCTCTTGATATTTTATTTGACCAATGGGTTATTTAAAAGTATGTTATTTAGTTTCTGGATATTTGAGGATTTCCCAGATATATTTTTGCTGCATATTTCTAGTTTAATTCTTTTACAAACAGAGAACGTGTGATTTGAACAATTTGAAATCTACTGAGGTTTGTTTCCTGGTCCAGAATATTGTTTATCTTGGTAAATGATCTATATGCCCTTGAAAGAATGTCTATTTTGCTGATCAAGGGTGCAGTGTTATACAAACGTCAACTAGGTCAGGTTGGTTGATAACGTTATTTAAATCTTTGACTGTGATTGTGGATTCCTCTACCTCTCTTTGATATTCTATAATTTGTGTGTGTGTCATGTATTTTAAAGTTCTGTTATTAGTCATGTTATTAGTCTGTTGTGTGGTCATGATTGTTATTTCCTCTTAACGAATTAACTCCTTTATCATTATGAAATTATCTTCTTTATCCCAGATAATAATCTTTGTTCAAAAATTTACTTTTTCTGGCATTAATATAGCCACTTCAACTTATTTTTTGACCTGTGTTAACCTGGCATATCTTTTCCCATCCTTTTACTGTTAACCTATTTGTATCTCTATATTTGTAACCTATTTGTGTCTCTTTTAGGCAGCATGTACTAGATTTTGCTTTTGTTATCCAATCTGACAACCTCTGCCTTTTATTTGGGATGTGTATGCCATTTAAATTTAATGTGGTTGTTTGTGTCAAAATCGATTGTCTTGCTTTTACTCCTTGTCCCATCTGTTCTTTATTTCCATTTCTCCTAATTTTCTGTCTTCTTTTGGATTAAATTTTTATTTTTTAAAATTTAACATTTTATTATTAAAAATATTTATCTACTTATTTATTTATCTGACTGCACTGGGACTCAGTTGTGGCCCATGGGATCCTTAGTGACAGCATGCGAACTCTTCGTTGTGGCATGTGGGATCTCTTTCCCTGACCTGGAATTGAATTCCAGCCCCCTGCATTAGGAACACAGAATCTTAGCCACTGAACCACGAAGGAAGTTTCTGGATTAATTTTTTATTGATGACTCCATTTGATCTCCTTTCTTAAATCATTTAATATAACTCATTATTATGTTTTCACGTGTTGTATTGTTAGGATTTTAATACAAAACTTGAACTTATCCCAGTTTACCATTTTGTTGATGTACAAGAGCAATATAATGCATACTTCTATTTCTCCCTTCCCTATCTTTGTGCTATTTTTTCATATATTTTATTTCTACATATTTTATAACCCTACAGTATATTGTTATCATTTTTATTTAAATAATCACTTCTCTTTTCAGAGAAACTTAATTAATAATAGAGAAGCTGTTATGATCCACCTATTTATTTTTTCCAAAACTTCTCATTCTTTTGTGTAGATTCAGACTTCCATTTGGTATAAATTTTCCTTTGCCTGAAGGACTTTTAACATTTCTTGCAGTGCAGATGTTTTGGTGATAAATTATTTCAGTATGTTTGTATAAATTCAGTATGTTCAGTATAAATTATTTGGGTATGTTTGAAAATGTATTTTGCCTCCATTTTTGAAAGATATTTTCCCTAGGTATAGAAATCTACTCAGCTGACATGTTTTCCCCCCCAGTGTTTTAAAGATGTCTGCTTGTTTACAGTGTTTCTGACCAACAATTCACTACCTTCCTTTTCTCTGTAGGCAGTGCTTTGCTTTCCTCCCTGTTACTGGTTTCAAGGTTTTCCCTTTATCTTCGCCTTATTGAAAATGTTGATTATGATGTGCCTTTGTGTAGTTTTCTTTATGCTTCTTGTCTTGTGCTTTGCTGAATGTCTTGAATCTGTGTGTTTATAGTTTCCTCAAATTAGGAAAAAATATGCCTTTATTTCTTCAAATATTTCTATGTCTCCCTTTCTCATTCAGGGATGCTAGTTACAACTAGATTAGGGCACTGAGGTTGCTCACATCTTACTGATGCTTCTTCTTCCATGCTACCCACATCCAGGCCACCCACACACTATTGTATAACTTGTTATATTTGTTTAAGGTAGGGTTAGAGAGTCAGTTTTGTGAGACAGAAAGGATGCGTGTCTTATCCACATCTTCCAACTCCAGCATCTAATTCTGTGCCTTCCCATAGAAGGAATCCAGAAAATATTCATTTGTGGACTAATTTGCATATAACTTTTTGTGGCTTTACTGTCTTCTTGATTAACACTTATGGTATTAGTTTGCTAGTAAGTACAATTTATGTTAAATTGTGGATGTTGAAGACAAGTAGAAAAGAGTGGTCCCCATAGTGCTTGGCAGTGGAGTTTTAGAGTGAAATTCTCTGCAAGCTGTTCAACTAGAGTGGGAACAGTGGATTATTAAATCCATGACTTCATCCCAGATGTTTCTTTTATTGACTTACTTTCAACACTTCAAATCAACAAGTTAGATTAACACTAAGTTGCAAATTGACCAAAGTAAACTTTTCCTTAGTTATTTCAGATTACTAGCATTCCAGGGAAATTATAAATCAGTTATATTCTAATAAATATTCTTCTTACTTTTGCCTTATTTGTCTTCTTCGAACTTTATGCCATTATTTTAACAAATTTTTTTTCTGGTTGGTTTAAACATGATGATCTGGAGGTAATATTGGTTTTATTTAAAATAATGCACAGCATTCTGAAATGTGAATTTTATTTTAACAATAGGCAGTAATGGTCTTTTGTAGGTGCCTGAGATGAGATGATTGAAATACAGGAAAACATGAGTAACTAGTCAATATCAAAGGAGTAGGAGGGAAAAAAATACAAATATTATTTGTTTTTCTGTCTTTGGATGTGTATTGCAATAATATATTTAATTTAAAAGTATACTTAATTCTTAGAATCTGAATCTGAATTTTTCTTGAATAAGTATTTACAATTTATCTATATTTCAGTCACAACAGAGAGGAAATGGAAATACATCTAGCAAAATACTTCTCTCTTTATAAGAATAGAATTATGAGCTTTTCCCCTTAAGAGCTCAGAGAAAAGTGTGTTGTGGTACCACATACAGTAATATCACATTACTTTCTCTCCTAGCCATTCGTTCTTCCCTGGGTACCTCATGTGTCCATATGAAGTCTAGTCTCCCAGGGCCAACCTTTCCTTTAATACTAGTTAACTTAATCCAAACTCCTGACCTGCACAACTGCATGAAGTCCAGGTTGTATAATTGCCCTCATCAAGCATATCTGAGGGTCCTCACGGATGCTTCAGTTCAGTTCAGTTCAGTCGCTCAGTTGTGTCTGACTCTTTGCGACCCCTTGAATCGCAGGACACCAGGCCTCCCTGTCCATCACCAACTCCCGGAGTTCACTCAAACTCACGTCCATCGAGTCAGTGATGCCATCTCATCCTCTGTCGTCCCCTTCTCCTCCTGCCCCCAATCCCTTCCAGAATCAGAGTCTTTTCCAATGAGTCAACTCTTCGCATGAGGTGGCCAAAGTACTGGAGTTTCAGCTTTAGCATCATTCCTTCCAAAGAAATCCCAGGGTTGATCTCCTTCAGAATGGACTGGTTGGATCTCCATGCAGTCCAAGGGACTCTCAAGAGTCTTCTCTAACACCACAGTTCAAAAGCATCAATTCTTTGGCGCTCAGCCTTCTTCACAGTCCAACTCTCACATCCATACATGACTACTGGAAAAACCATAGCCTTGACTAGATGGACCTTAGCTGGCAAAGTAATGTCTCTGCTTTTGAATATGCTATCTAGGTTGGTCATAAATTTTCTTCCAGGGAGTAAGCGTCTTTTAATTTCATGGCTGCAATCACAATCTGCAGTGATTTTGGAGCCCAAAAATAAAGTCTGACACTCTATTTCCACTGTTTCCCCATCTATTTTCCATGAAGTGATGGGACTGGATGCCATGATCTTCGTTTTCTGAATGTTGAGCTTTAAGCCAACTTTTTCACTCTCCGCTTTCACTTTCATCAAGCTTATAGTTCTTCAAAAATATTCCCCTACATTTGTCCCTTTAGCCAGCCACTGTTCTCCAAACTTCTGCTCCCCTCTCATACAATAGCTTGTCCACCCTGCTGTGGCTTCTCCCTTACCACACCCTATGCATGGGTCTGGACACCTTCATTTCTCCGAAACATCAGTAAATAAGTTTGAGTTTTTAAGGAAACTTCATTGAAGGCTCGGAGACTACTAAATGGACTGTAGTAATACCCCCAAATATCCGACTATCACTACACTTAATTCCATTATCTGTGCCCCTCCGCGTGTCATCCTCTATGGTCTCTTTCTCCTTGACCCTCAGAATGCTGCCTTCTTCGAGGATCATTGCCTGCATCCTCCTACCTGAAATCCAGCTCAATTACTCATGACCCTCAAGATGCCCTCCTCTAGATCTCCTAGATCTTTTCCTTTCCTGCTCTTAGGTTAGTTGGCAGGAGGAGCTCCTATTTGTTTAGGAGCACATCTACTTTCCATTGTTGGAGAAGGAAGTGGCTCTCCAGTATTCTTGTCTGGGAAATCCTATGGAGAGAAGAGCCTGACAGGCTGTAGTCCATGGGGTCGCAGGAGCAGGGCACAACTGAGAGACTGGACCACCACCACCACCCTCCACTGCAGCTTGTGGTCTGCCTATCCATCTGCCTCGTCCCTTGCTTAGACAAGACACTCTCAACAGCTGACTCTACATCTCCCAAGGTCTTAACAGCACATCAGCAGGTCAAAACCAAGCAGTCCAGCACTCCCGAACCAACCTCATTTACTTCTTCATGGTCGGCCCTCTGGTAAAAGATGAAGATCAGATCAGATCCCAAGGCTCTTCTTGGCACTACCTGCGGGTATTGCAATGTCTCTCAGGAACCCTCTCCTTTATGGCATGCCTGTGAAAATAGAAAAAAGTGCCATTTCTCCCAGAAGACTAGCATCTCATGGACTGGGGAGCAGAGTGTGGCCTGAGCTCTCTCCTCTTAGACAAGTGTCCTGGGGTAGGATCCAATCTACCTGCAGCTCCATAGTGGCTCTGATTCTGCAAAGGCTTAGACCTGGCACAGATCCATCCCAGGGTAGGTCATAAGAACAGAGCTCAACTTGTGCTAAAACATCTGCATTTGTACTAACATTGGTATCACCTTGTTGGTTTAGGGCTTTCTGAGGGACTCTCCCCCTGTCTCCCTCCCCACCCCCCGCCAAGGGCAGAGTTTATAGGTTATAAATCTATAACCAAACTGGCTCACAGAAATGGTTTATTCTAGACCAAAAGGAACCTCTGCTCCAGGATATATACCAGCTCCCCTCCTTGAACACAAGAAATACTGTTAGTTTAAACCTTCAAAGTACAGGTCTCAACTTCCTCAAGAAGACCTTTTTATTGAGAGAAAAATTTTTGTTTACCTTTTTGAAAATTGCTTATAATTTTAAAAGATTGAAAAAAATAGAAGAGGCAAAGCCCATGAGGCCACCCTGGTTTCCTGATTATTATTATATTACAATGGAACTTTCTGAATGAGAGGTTTTTAGGATGAAAATCTCATTTTTCTATTGAGAAGAAGCAAAAATCAAGAATGCTTAAAGGAAAACAAAAAGCTTTTACATGTCTACATTTATTATCTGATTTAAGGGGAACACACCAATAACTGCGGCCCAATCAGGTTTAGGCCCAGCACACACTCCTCCCCCATCCCTCCCAGTCAGGCAAATGGGGGTGGAGGAGGTCTTTGTGGGGCAGGCAAGGTCTCAGCTAAGCCCTGAGGGACTCGGAGAATCCCCAGGCCAGACCCTCATCCCTTGTAACCTTTGGCGGTTACGTGCATAAGCCTAGTTTACAGAGCAGACCATGAGACCTAGAGCTTTCAGGCCCCCCTCTGCTTCCATGATTCCCTTCTGCAAGCTCATTCATCATTATTTGTTAGAGTGTATTGTGTACTCTGGGTTGCAAATCGCAAAATTGCAGGTAAAGAGGGGAGCCACCTGTCTTCTCTGTGTCCCAGGCATGATGCCAGCTTTGAGATCATGCAGAACAGAACATTATGTCTGCAGGGCATCCAGGAAGGCTCCCCAGAAGAGAAGGCTGAGGCCTTGAAGGCAGAGAGATACCAGCTAGGCATATTCCAGGCTCTGCTTCCAGACTGGGGCCAGGACAAGAGCCTGGGATCCCGGGTAGTTGGGAGAGCTGCAAACTGGGGCGTGGAGGCAGGAGTAAAGGTAGGGTAGGGGAGGTGGAGGGGTGAGGGGAGGGTGAGAACCTGAGCCGGCCAAGTCCAAATGCTGACAGGGTCTCCATGGTCCAGCTTGGAGGCACTGCTCCCTCCTTGATGATCTCAGCGTCTTCCCCTCACCTTGGGAGGCAGGCAGGATGGCCCATTTCAATACAAAGTCCTTATTCTTTTGCTCTGTCTTGATTCTTGCTCCAATTCTCAAATATTGTGTATGTAGGTTGCAGTTTACACTACTAGAGAGAATAAATACATAAAAAGTCACAAAGAAGGGCTCTTTGCTAACACTTTAGTGTTTGTTCACGTCCTTACTAGCTTGTTTTGAAAACTAAAACATTTCTAAAAACATAAAAAAACACCCAGGAAATATGGTGCTTGTGATTGCAATCTCATGTACATTCTCTTTTTTCTCTGTGAATGTCTTCTACACTCAAGTGAAATCTCGCTGGTTATATGTGGGCAAGTTTCCAATAAAACCCCAATAGCATGAGGAATTACCCTGCTTCACTGTGTTGGCCAAATTTTAGTTGCAGGCAAAGACTCTTACAAAAACAATCTGTGAAACAAGAATGTATTTGTCTAAAGTAATAAATAAGCTCTCAAGTATCCCCAGTGGGGATATAATTTTATCAGCTATTATTTAGCAATCTTAGATATGATCTTAGAGATGAAGCTGTTCTGTGTTCTTTTGAAAGGAAACTACAATAGCCTCATGCATCAAGTGCCTGGCTACTGAAGGTGTTGGAGATACCATTTATATGAGGCCATCTATTTGGCTCAAGTTTATTTTGTTATTCTTTTTTTTAAAATAAAGCTATTAAGTGGAATATTGACTAATAAGGTCCTTAGATATTCATGTAATTAGACTGAAGGGTTATAAAACAGAGAAATATGAACATGTTCCTATCATGGGGATTAAAATACTTGCTTCCATCCAGTGATGCATATGACAGAATAAAGGACCCACCTCCTCTCTCCCTGCTTCCCCAAATACCCCCTGGAGAGTGGGTTCACACAAGGGTAAACTTTGGGGTATAAGTCTGGGATGAGATGGTCTTCTAGAGAATAAATATGTGTGTGTGTGTGTGTGTGTGTGTGTGTGTGTGTGAGAGAGAGAGAGAGAGAGAGAGAGAGAACTTTGATTATCCTAGGGTTGCTGAAGACCTTTGAAACGTGGAAGATCACATCAGCTGCTTTCTCTTCTCCGCAACCACCACTGTGTTCTTTTCTGTTCATGCCCTAAGAAAGGTGAACACTCAGACATTTTGTGTTTGAGAATCTAAAAAAAGGAGCTACTAGCCCGCAAGGGGGAGAACACTGGTTCTGTGAGGGATGGATGCTGAGAACACGTTGAATATGAAAAGTAAGTGTGTCTATGAATGGTGGCAAGGCACAAGTTAGTCTCATTTAGAGACGTCAGGTCAGTGTGTGGAGCAGGGGCGGAACACAGGACCTGACCCGCTGCCACAGACCAGCCACCGCTTCACCTCTATGCTCATCCTGTCATCACAATAGGAAAAGTTGTCACGTGACTTAGGGATTGCAGGTCCCTAAGACCTTAGAACACCCCGAGCTGGGCTCAGGGGCAACATTACAAATCATTTCAGGTGACTCCAGTTCATGAGGGAGTGAGCCATGGGGCAGTCATGGGAGAGACCACAGGCTCTCTTAGATCAAGAATGATGATCGTTAGTAAACATGTATGTGAGGTTTGAAGTAGGGAAGGGAACAACACAGACACACAGGTAAGTCCTTATCACAGGACCTTGCCTTAACCACAGGCAGAAAAGTGAGAGCAACATAGTTCTGTTACGTTTGTATGTTACGGGAAATCAATGTGTAGGCTGGTTATGATTTCAGCTGAGACTTGGTGTCCTCCTCCCAGCTCATTGGTTATTGGCAGAACTCAGTTCTGTATGGTTGTAGGACTGAGATCCTGAATTCTTAGAGGCCCTGTTTCCTGCCCCATGGTCCTGCTCACAATATGGCACTTTACTCCTCCCAATCCAATAGGAGAGCATCACTGCTGCTATAAAGCCTCTCGGGAAAGAACTGAACTGTGTTATAAAGAGTTACTTGATTAGGTCAGGCCCACCCAGGATGACATTCCCTCCACACTGCCACCCTTTTATCCATTTTTAAGTGTATAGTTCAGTGGCATTAACTATATTCATTGTCTGCAACTATCACCGCTATCCATCTCTAGAAGTTTTTCGACATCCTATACTGAAACTGTGCCCATGAAACAACAACTTTCTACCTCTCCCACCTCCCAGCTCTTGTAATCACTGTTGTATCTTTCAGTGAATTTGACTATACTAGTTACCTCATATAGGTGGAATTAAACAGTGTTTGTCTGCCATTTGTCTTCAAATTTCATCCATGTTGTAACATATATCAGAATTTCACTGGACTGAGAATATTCCATCGAATGTATATACCACATTTTGTCTATCCATTCACCCATCGATCAACATTTAGTTTGTTTCTATCTTTAGGCTCATATGAACAAGTATGAGTTTACTTTCAATTCTTTTGTGAATTTACCAAAAGTGAAATTGCTGGATGGAATGGTAATTCAGTGTTTACTTTATTGAAGTATTATCATATTGTTTCCACACTGTTTTATATCTCAACCAACTGTGCACAGACAGACTAACACTGGCTGTTTTCCACTTTTTTGATAACATCCTTGCTACTGGATATGAAGTGATATCTCTCTGTGGCTTTGATTTGCATCTACCTAATGATTAGTGATTTTGAGCAACTTTTCATGTATTTATTGGCTGTTTTAAATTTTTTTTTAGAAAATGTCTATACAAGTCCTTTGTTCATTTTTTTAATTGAGTTGTTTGGTTTTTACGCTTTCAATTAACTCAAAGTCAGCTGATTAAGGACCTTTATTATATCTGTGCAGTCCTTTTACTTTTGCACCTCATGTAACTTAATCATAAAAATGGAATATCATCATATTCATAAGACCCAAACACATGAAAGGTGAAGAGATTATACAGGAGATTATTCTAGGAGTTTGGAATTTTACAGGCCATCTGAGAAGAATGCCTCACACAATTTCATATGAAGCCAATTCAAAATAATGAATTCTCCCTGGATTCTGTGAAACTTCATTTCAATCCAGTTTCCTCAATTCTAAACAACTGTAAACTCTGCTAGAAGGAGAGTATTGAAGAAATTAGTATTTTTCAAGCTCAGTAAAGCTCATAAACCTTACACAAGATAAAACTTTGAAAAACTCCTGTCTGTGATACATGAAAGAACAGCATTGTTATTTACAAAGCAGGTTAGACATTTCCTAAAACTGGACTTGCTTTTCATCTCTTCCTTAAAAAGTAAAAGGTTAATCTCTCTACAAGTCACTGGGTCAGGGCTCTCTGGTTTCTCCCTTTTTCACTAACTAGGTAAAGAATGTTCAAGAACCTTCCTTCTCTGGTCAGAGTCTCAGACACCTGTTTTAGAGAGAATCTGGTCACTAGGACAAGACCATAGAGAATGATGGTGGCTTCCCTGGTGGCTCAGATGGTAAAGAATCTGCCTGCAATGCAGAAGACCTGGATTCGATCTCTGGGTAGGGAACATCCCCTGGAGAAAGGAATGGTAATTTGCTCCAGTGTTCTTACCTGAAGAATTCCCTGGACAGAGGAGCCTGGCAGTCCATGGGGTTGCAAAGAGTTGGACATGACTGAGCGACTGCACTTTCACTTTCATAGAGAATGAAGAGAAGATTCAGAGAAACTAACGTAAAATTCAAGGAATGATTCTGTAAGAACAGTTGCTTCTCTTCCTACAACTCCCCCACCTTTTTTTTTTTTTTTTTTGGATGGAGAAGAAATGGCCAAGAAGATAATTGCTGTTCAGTCACTAAATCATGTCCAACTCTTTATGACCCCATGGACTGCAGCACATTAGGGTTCCCTGTCCTTAACTATCTCCTGGAGTTTGCTCAAATTTATGTCCATTGAGTAGGTGATGCCATCCAACAAGTTCACCCTCTGTTGTCCCTTTCTCCTCCTACCCTCATTCTTTACCCCATCACAGTCTTTTCCAATGAGTTGGCTATTCTCATCAGGTGGCCAAAGTATTGGAACTTCAGCATCAATCCTTCTAATGAATATTCAGGGTTGATTTCCTTTAGGATTGACTGGTTTGATCTCCTTGGTGTCCAACGGACTCTCAAGAGTCTTCTCTAGTACTACAATTCAAAAGCATCAATTCTTTGGTGCTCAGCCTTCTTTATGGTCCATCTCTCACATCCGTACATGACTACTGGAAAAAAAAAAAAGAGCTTTGACTCTATGGACCTTTGTCAGCAAAGTGATGTCTCTCCTTTTTAATATGCTGTTTAGGTTTGTCATAGCTTTTCTCCCAAGGAGCAAGCACCTTTTAATTTAATGGCTGTAGTCACCATCTGCAGCTATTTTGGAGCCCAAGAAAATAAAATCTGCCACTGTTTTCACTTTTCCCCATCTATTTGCATGACGTGATGGGACCAGATGCCATGATCTTAGTTTTCTGAATGTTGAGTTTTAAGCCAGCTTTTTCACTCTTCTCTTTCACCCTCATCAAGAGGTTGAAAATTCATCTTTGCTTTCTGCCATTAGAGTAGTATCACCTGCATATCTGAATTTGTTGATATTTCTCCCGGCAGTCTTGATTCCAGCTTGTGAGTCGTCCAGCCTAGCATTTCGCATGATGTAGTCTGCATAGAGGTTTAAACACGCAGAGTGACAACAAAAGCCTTGTTGTCCTCCTTTCCCAACTTTGAACCAATCAATTGTTCCATGTCTGGTTCTAACTGTTGTGTCTTGATCTCCATACATGTTTCTCATGAGACAGGTAAGGTGGTCTGGTATTCAAATCTCTTTAAGAATTTTCCACAGTTTGTTGTGATCCACACAGTTGAAGGATTTAGAGTAGTCAATAAAGCAGAAATAGATGTTCTGCTTGAATTCCCTTGCTTTCTTTATGATGTAACGAATGTTGGTAATTTGATCTTTGGTTTCTCTGCCTTTTAATTCAGCTTGTATATCTAGAAGTTCTCAATTCATGTACTGTTGAAGCCTAACTTGAAGGATTTTGAGCATTACCATGCTAGCATGTGAAATGAGTACATTTGTAGGGTAGTTTGAACATTCTTTGGCATTGCCCTTCTTCAAGATTGGAATGAAAACTAAACTGACCTTTTCCAGTCTTGTGGCCCCTTCTGAGGTTTCCAAATTTGCTGGCATATTGAGTGCAGCCCTTTCACAGCATCATCTTTTAGGATTAGAAATAGCTCAGCTGGAATTGCATAACCTCCACTGGCTTTGTTCACAGTACGCTTCCTAAGGCTCACTTGACTTCCTATTCCAGGGTGTCTGGCTCTAGATGAGTGGCCACACCATTGTGGTTATCTGTGACATTAAGACTTTTTTTGGTATAGCTCTTCTGTGTATTCTTGCCACCTCTTCTTAATATTTTTCTAAGTGCTTCTAGTTGTATCACCACAGCTTTTATTCCTATACAGATTCGGAAAATAAGAACATACATTATCTTATTGAATCCTTATACAATGTTAGTATATTAATAGATATTTGAGTCAAATCACAAAATTAAGTACCATTCAATAAGAACAATGAGTATTTAATTTATAGGATTTTCATGTAAGAAAATGAGAAACATAGAAAAAATATATGTATAGTGATTCTTATTACAGCGTTATTTATATTAATTACATTATCTAAAATGTAATTGTAGCAAATAAATTATGGCACATTCATTAAAACATATTATCCTGTTATTAAAAGGATCCTTTAAAAAAGTTTTTGTGTCAGTGTTTTATTTTTAAATTTTATTATTTATTATAATATTATGTTCATTTTCAGTATAAAACAGTGATCAATCAAATACATTAGAAAATGCTCACCATGACAAGTCTAGTAACTATTTGTCACCAGAGAAAATTATTATAATATTGTTGACTATATTTTTTATGCTGTATATTATATCCCTGTGACACATATTTTATAACTGAAAGTTTGTATTTCATAATCTCCTTTATCTATTTTACCCAACTTCTCACCCCTCTGCTCTCTAGAAACCACCAGTTTGCTCTCTGTATTTATGTTTGTTTTCTGTTTTTTTGCCACATGGCATGTAGGATCCTAGTTCCCCCCACCAGAGATCGAATCTTTATCTCCTGCATTGGAAGCACAGAGTCCTGACCACTGGACCACCAGGGAAGTTCCTGCTTTACTTTGTTTTTCAGATTCAACATTTAAGTGAGGTCTTACAGTATTCGTCTTTCTCTGTCTGATTTACTTCACTTAGCATTATGTCCTCTAGGTCCATTAGTGTTGTCACAAATGGTGAAAGTTCATTCTTCTTTATTCCTAAACAATGTTGATCTTGTGTGTATACATATGCACACCACATCTTCATCTGTCCCTCTATTGATGGACACTTGGTTCCTTTCATTATCTCGGCTCTTGTAAATAATGCTGCAGTGAACAGGCATGCATATACCATTCGAATTTGCATTCTTGCTTTTTTCAAAAAAAAAAAAAATATCCAGAGGTGGAATTGTTGGATCATGTAGCAGCTCTATTTTTAATTTTTTGAGGAACCTCTATACTGTTTTCCATAGTGATTGTGCTAATTTACATTCTTACCAATAATACACAAGGGTTCCTTTTTCTCTATATCCTCATTAACACTTGTTATTCCTTTTTCTTTTTGATGATAGCCATTCTGACAGGTGTGAGGGGATATTGCATTGTGGTTTTGATTTACGTTTTCCTGATGATTAGTGATGTTAGATATTTTTTCTTATGTCTGTTGGCCATCTATATGCCTTCTTTGGAAAATTATGTATTCAGGGTCTCTGCAAATTTTTCAATTGGGTTGTTTGGTTTTTTGATGTTGAATTGTATGTTCAAGCTGGATTTAGAAAAGGCAGAGGAACCTGAGATCAAATTGACAACATTCCCTGGATCATCCCCAAAGCAAGAGAGTTCCAGAAAAGCATCTGTTTTTGCTTCATTGACTACACCAAAGCCTTTGACTGTGGGGATCACAACAAACAGTGGAAAATTCTGAAAGAGATGGAAATACCAGACCACCTGACCTTCCTCCTGATAAATCTGTATGCAGGTCAAGAAGCAACAGTTAGAACTGGACATGGAACTACAGGCTGGTTCCAAATAGGAAAAGGAGTATGTCAAGGCTGTATATTGTCACCCTGCTTATTTAAGTTATATGCAGAGAACATCATGCAAAACGCCAGGCTGAATGAAGCACAAGAGGGAATCAAGATTGCTGGGAGAAATATCAATAATCTCAGATATGCAGATGACACCATCCTTATGGCAGAAAGTGAAGAGGAACTAAAAAGCCTCTTGATGAAAGTGAAAGAAGAGAGTGAAAGAGTTGGCTTAAAGCTCAACATTCAGAAAACTAAGATCATGGCATCTGGTCCCATCACTTCATGGCAAATAGATGGGGACACAATGGAAACAGTGTCAGACTTTATTTTGGGGGGCTCCAAAATCACAGCAGATGGTGATTGCAGCCTTGAAATTAAAAGATGCTTGCTTCTTGGAAGAAAAGTTATGACCAACCTAGACAGCATATTAAAAAGCAGAGACATTTCTTTGCTAACAAAGATCCATCTAGTTAAAGCTGTGGTTTTGCCAGTAGTCATGTATGGATATGAGAGTTGGACTGTAAAGAAAGTTGAACTCAGAAGAATTGATGCTTTTGAACTGGGTGTTGGAGAAGATTCTTGAGAGTCCCTTGGACAGCAAGGAGATCCAACCAGTTCATCCTAAAGGAAATCAATCCTGAATATTCATTGGAAGGACTGATGCTGAAGCTGAAACGCCAATATTCTGGCCACCTGATGCAAAGAACCGACTCATTGGAAAAGACCCTGATGCTGGGAAAGATTGAAGGTGGGAAGAGAAGGGGGCGACAGAAGATGAGATAGTTGGATGGCATCACCAACTTGATGGACATGAGTTTGAGTAGGCTCCGGGAGTTGGTGATGGACAGGGAAGCCTGGTGTGGTGCAGTTCATGGGGTCACGAAGAGACAGACACGACTGAGCAACTGAACGGAACTGTATGAGTTCTTTGTATATTATGGGTTTATCATTTGCATGTGTTTTCTCCCATTTAGTAGGCTACCTTTTCATTTTGTTGAGTTTCCTTCTTTGTGCAGAGCCTTTTTAGATTGATGGACTTCCATTTGTATTTTTGATTTTGTTCCCCTTACCCAAGGAGACATCTCCAAAAAATATTGCTAAGATCAATGTCAAAGAGTGTACTGTTTATGCTTTCTTCTAGGAGTTTTATGGTTTGGGATTATACAGTTAGGTCTTTAATCCATTTTGAGTTTATTTTTATATATGGTACGAAAAAGTAGTCCAGTTTGATTCATTTGCACGTAGCTTTCCTGTTTTCCCAACGTCGTGTATCTAAGAAGCTGTCTTTCCCTCAGTGCACATTCTTGACAGTTTTACTTCTTCCTTTGCAATTTATAACCTTTTAAATTCTTTTTCTCTGATTTCTGCCTCTAGGACTACCAATACTATGCTGAATACAAGTGATGAGAGTGTACATCCTTGTATTAGTCCTGATCTTAGATATAATGCTTTTAGCTGTTGACTATCCACGGACAGAGGAACCTGGTAAGTTACAGTCCATAGGGTTGCAAAGAGCTGGACATGACTGAAGCGACTTAGCAAAAAAAAAAGAAAAAAAATTATGTTAGTGATGGGTTTGTCATATATGGTCCTTATTATGTTGAGGTATGCTTCTTCTATGCCCACTTTGTTGCATGTTTTTATCATTGATTGATGTTGAATTTTGTCAAAAGCTTTTACTATGTCTATTGAGATAACCATGTAATTTTGTCCTTCACAATTTTGTCCTTCACCACTAAGGTGGTGTGTCATATTGATTGATTTGTGAATATTAAACTATTCTTGCATCTCTGGGATAAATGCCACTTAATTAATATTTAAACATATCTTTTAATGTATTGTTGAATTCGGTTTTCTCATGTTTTGTGGAGGTGAAAGTATTAATGTTATGGGAAAACGAAGAAGATACAATATTTGGTAAAAAATAGAAAGACACTGTCTTGTATATAGCATATTATCTCAATTAATGTATTTATGCATATGGGGAAATCTACCTAAATGATATTATTGTCACTGAATGATTGACTTATGAGTGATTCCTTTTGTAAACAGTTTTTCATTTTCCAGTTACTGTAAAAGCTCATACTATTTTTATAACTATAAAATATATGAATGCTGGTTTTTAGAAAGAAATAGTAAATGAAGGGTGAAATAAGCATTTTAAATTATTCTTCATTCAATCTAGTGACTCAGTTGTAAGAAACTCAGTCTGAGTATTTGTGTTTTTAGGAAAGGAATATATAAGCCATATTGACTTGTAAGTCTCATATTGGCTCTTTCTTGTCTATGTGTATAAACAGCTTAGTTTACAAACAATTTACAAACTTTTAGAGGCACCATTCACTTTCAGTTATAATCTCTGGGAATAATAACCATTGCACTATCTAGATTAATCTATATTCTGTTGCACTTTTCTGTTTACTTGGCTCCAACCCTTTCAAGACTGTGAAGTCCTTCAGGAGAGAACCAGTGTCCTTAGCACTTAGCTTAATGCTTGGCACACAGGCTAGAGAAATCTTTCAGCAATGCTCCTATGAGATATAACATGTCACATAGCTTACTTTCCTACTAACTCCTCCAGGAAAAATTAGATGCAAAATATATGCTTAAAAACCAAAGGAAATAAACCATTGTATACCTGATATAAAAACAGCTATGGTTTGGAGAACCTCTCTCACAAAATGACAGTTGGGGTTTAGAGCACTTGCCCATGATTCATTCATCATTAGCTAGATAGCAAAAACACCGTGGGGCTGAAAGCATTTTTAGCTTGAGACAATAACCTGTAAAGCTCATCTTCCTATTTTCTATAGCTGGGGACTGCTTCTACTAAGTGAAACTGAATTTCGGAGAAGTTAACTCAACTGCGCTAAGGCGCATAGTTAACGCATGCAGAGCCAGGGCCTTAAAACCAGGTCTCTGGACTCCAATGACAAAGCTTCTTCAGTGTACACTACAGCACAGGCCTGCTGAGTGACTTCTATGTGTTGGGTGAAAGTGAAAGTCACTCAGTCTGACTCTTTGCAACCCCATGGACTATAGGGTCCATGGAATTCTCCAGGCCAGAACACTGGAGTGGGTAGCCGTTCTCTTCTCCAGGGGATCTTCCCGACCCAGGGATTGAACTCAGGTCTCCTGCACTGCAGGCAGATCCTTTACCAGCTGAGCTTCGTTGGGTGGGCTTTGACAACCCCAAACATCCATAAACCACAAATGCTAGTCTCTACTCAACTCTGAAGAAAAAAATTATCAAATCCATCTGCTGAGCCAGGTCATTCTGAACCAAGAAAAGTCCCCAGATCAAGAGTCAGATGACAGGAATTCCCAGCAATAACCAAAAAGTCCCCCTCAACTTTTTACGTTGTTCCAAGACACAAAAATAAGCGGTTTAAATTCTGCCATTGGGAAAAGCCTTAAAAGTCTACCCTGCCAGCTGCCCTTGGCTGCGGGGCAGCCTGAGCTGCTGGAATATCTTGGCGGCTGGACTGGGGCTGTAACATTCACTAGCACTCCTCCACGCATATCACCCCCCCTGAATTGCCACATTGGACACTTGACCCAGGCTGTGTGTCCTCACTCAAAGCAGAAAGTGCTAAATCAGGAGCCTCCCCCTGGCTGCACCACTGGGAGCTCTGCAAAGATCCTTTGAATGACTCCCGAGGCTTTCCAGGTTTGACTGCCAAGGTTTATCCTGAACAGCTTCAATGGCTTACAATCAGAACAAGCCAAGCCATCCCAAGAGTAAAGGCCAACCTAGACAGCTCTCTGATTTGTCCTCCACAGATTCTGAGGAATGCTTCGGTTATTTACAAAACCAGCGGTGCCTCATTTGGACCGGGCATGACACGACTTGAGTACGGGATACTTGAAGGTGAAAACACCACATACTAAAAAATCAAACCTGATCCCGAGGTTGTCAAAACAATTCAATGCAACCTTAAACCCGGATCACAAGGTGACAGTGGGGAAGCTCCTTTTGAAACTCTACTCTGAGTTCTTCAGCTGAGAACTTTTATAGAACCAAGTGGCAAACTTTAAAAGCCACCAGTCTTGTTATGCGCAGGTTGAGTTATTTGATGTTCTTTCTGTGTCCTTGAGAACTCCCTGAACTCCAGGATGTCTGGCATGTCCTTCTTTGTGCTCTCTAGCTAGCGTCTGGTTCATATTCGCCTAATTGCACATACAGTCCATATCGCATGAGAGTTACACACTGGTATGGCCATTGCTTGGGGTTCACCCTCCATCCTCTGAAGATCAGGATCCTTGTATTGTTCTTCTCTGTTGACTTTCAACTAACACAGCGCTTGACACTCAGTAAGTATTGGCTAAATGAGCATTGTTACTTAAGCAGAAAAGCTTTACAAACAAAACTTCTCCATCTCCTCCTCCTGCTCACGCGAATCTGATTACTTTCAGAGACAAGAGAGAGGTTCAGAGGCAGTTTTCACCTAATTACCTGAGTATTACTTGCCATAAAGACTCTTTTTTCTCCCACTAAAACAAAAATTATAGACTCTATTCTAGGACAGTCTAAAATGAGACAGTGAAACTTGAATAAAGGTAAGGTTGGCATTTTTCTTCTCTGGAAGTAAATCCAGGTTGATGATGAATGTAACCTAGGATGAGACCAAGTCAGTTGGCCTTGCTTATCCTGACACTTCCTGAGAGTCTGGGTGAGTTTTCAGATTATTTTGAGATTTGGTTTCCTCACCAAGGCAAGCCAGGGGTCAACTAAGGAACCCTGTCCTAAATATAGCATTCTTATTAATAAGTCCTCTGTGCCGCTCTGAACTGAGGCTCCCTAATCTAGGCAAATACGCTGCCTTTCACATACTAATATCAACAGAATTCCTGGAATGTTGGATTGAGAAAGCTCGATGGCTGCTTTTAGCTGTAGCCTCATGGCAGATGAATGGCAACCACCACAAATGCAGATGGGGAATTAGGCACTAGTTTAATCACTTCAGGCACAATTTCATCACTTCCCAGAACAAAGTTGCTACATAGGAGCCTTAATCATTTCAACCTTGAGGGATGCAGAAATGATAAATTCACAACAAATACCCTGAATTCAGAATTTCATATTAAAAACAACCCTCGAAAAATTTACAGAGAAATGCCTGGGAGTTAAGAACAATAAAATGTCCCAGTACAGATCCTTCTCAGTGTGCCCTGGCAGGTCTGGCTGAGCATAATCCCCACAGGAGCCTGTGCTGTGGACTTGGAGTCACATCTTAAAAGTCAATTGCTGCCTATTTGATTTGTGGATTGCACAGCCCTGACCTGCACATGGCAATGGCAAAGCTGCTCTTTGGTATCATGGGGAATAATAAGAGGAAAACCTGCCAGGACAAGGCATATGGCAGAACTTGTTGAAGCCCTTTCTACTTCCAGAATTTAGGATTCACAAGAACCTCAAAGGCACCAGAAAGTCACTCTAACTTATCCTTAGTGCCCTTAAGATGAATTATTTTCAGTTTTTGACCCCACATGACCTACCCCGGGTACTACATAGAAGCATAATTAAATGTTTTACTTCCTTGGTGGAGAGTTCGTCTCTCCATCTACTGCTCTCCACCATCCCCCACAGCCATGGTTCATTTAGATGGGCATATGCTGCTGCTGCTTCTGCGGCGGCTAAGTCGCTTCAGTCGTGTCCGACTCTGTGTGACCCCATAGACGGCAGCCCATGAGGCTCCCCCATCTCTGGGATTCTCCAGGCAAGAACACTGCAGTGGGTTGCCATTTCCTTCTCCAATGCATGAAAGTAAAAAGTGAAAGTGAAGTCGCTCAGTCGTGTCTGACTCTTAGCGACCCCATGGACTGCGGCCCACCAGGCTCCTCCGTCCATGGGATTTTCCAGGCGAGAGTGCTGGAGTTGGGTGCCATAGATGGGCACATAGGAAAAGAAAAAGTTGGAATCTTCAAAAAAGAAGCAGGATTTGATGAGGTCATCTTCACCATTTAAGTGAACAACATAAATTTTAGGTCACATGAGTGGAAGTAACACTAATATACTTTTTAAGCTGCTGCACATAAGCCGTAATTTTAAAACACCCATATGTAGGCTTAACTGTGCTTTGTTTTCTTTCATCACATTATAGGACCTTTTACTCTAAATATACGTGAACAGTTCTCCCCAGATATTTCTGCCTGATACCAAATCCTATCTCTAACCAGTTGCTAATAAGACACACATAAGCGAGAACAGGGAACAAGGATGAAAGTTTTTTTGTGCTAACTGCTCAATAGTATGGAGGCAACATATCTTATCAACTTAGGATGCATCAAAAGAAGGAATACTGAAAACAAGTCAAATGCACAAAGTGGAAATTTTTAAAATCCGTGATAATTTGATGTAAGAATTTTTGTAAAGCCTATTAGTAGACACAAAGCAGGCCCTTGAAACACAATCACTAATTTAAACTAGCAATTGTTCCAATTCCTTAAACTCTCTCTGAATTCCTTAGTCTGAACTGGGATTGTGGGCTATTTCTTTCCCTTTTATCCTCTACCTTCCCAACCAGAAGTAGTTCACTGGCATCAACAGATAAACCCAATGCAATTTTTGAGGATAAATCCTAGCAGATACCATGAATTCTGTATATAGGAGTGAGTCTACAGGGGAACCAAAGACTCTGCACCACATTCGTCTCCAAGTCTAAGGAAGTGACACACCATTTATAGGAGAAGCTTGTCTTTCTGAGAGATCTGGTTTGGCTCATCCAAGGATCAGTCTCAACAAAAGGCAAATACACACACTTTTAGATTTCATATAAGTGATAGTCTGATATTTTCTTTTCCTTTTTTCCTCTTATCTTTTTATTTCCTGAAGATAAATGTCTCTTTTCACTATGATTTCAACCTCTCCAGACATGACTAAAAGGAATGTTTTATCTATAAAATATATCACAAAGAGTATAGTGATTATCTTTGATGTTACTGGAATATAACTAATTTTAATTATATACATGTTTTAGCTTTGTTTACTTTCCAGATGATTTGGTGAGAAAAAAACTTTTCATAGAAAATGAGTAAAGCTAGGAAAGTTGATAAAGGAAATTAGTAGGAAGCCCTCTAGTTTCTCTGCTGCTGCTGCTAAGTCACTTCAGTCGTGTCCGACTCTGTGTTGACCCTATAGACAGCAGTCCACCAGGCTCCCTCGTCCCTGGGATTCTCCAGGCAAGAACACTGGAGTGGGTTGCCATTTCCTTCTCTAATGCATGCAAGTGAAAAGTGAAAGGGAAGTCGCTCAGTCGTGTCCGACTCTTTGCGACCCCATGGACTGCAGCCCACTAGGCTCCTCTGTCCATGGGATTCTCCAGGCAAGAGTACTGGAGTGGGGTGCCATTGCCTTCTCTAGATGGTGGGAAGCTGCCACATATCCAATAAGGAAGTCAGCTCTACCTGTACAATGGCCCTGGTGTCTTCTCTCTTCTTCCCACTGCCACCAAATAAATCCGCATCACTTTTTGCTGGGCTGTTGCAATAGTCAATACCCGGTCTTCCTGTCTTCTTTCTCTTCCCTCTTCAAGCCATTTTAGGTCAATCAAGTAGCCAAGAAATATATAACAAGCATCTACTGCATGCTAGGCATATTTTTAAACAACCATTTTAAACACCATCACAGAGATTTTTGGTGAGAAATGGCTTTAAAAATACGCTTGAATTGATTTTTAAAGAGAAAGACCTGAAAGGATGATCTGTCTACCAAATTCATCCACAGAGGATTTATGAGTAGGAGTGTGTGTGTGTGTGTGTGTGTGTGTGTGTGTGTACCCCTCTAGATGAAAATCTGACATTAGTTTTCTTCTCTGAAGAAGATAAAAATATCTTCAATCATTTAGAAGACTACTCCAATAAGAGCCTGTGATACACAGAGGAAAGCTCTGCATCTAGCTGATGTCCTTAGGTATGAGGAGTGTCTGGGTGTCACTGTGATACAATTACTATCATATTTTTCCAGTCATTTAGGCTCAGTATGATTTCAAAGAATCTAGCCACCTCCTTCCTCCCAGGATCTCTGGTCATTTTCAAACTGTATTTCATTAATATTCTTATCACCTCTAGTTCCAAAATCAGCTTTGATAATGTTTTCAAAAACTTGCATTCATTATTTTCAAAATTTCTTAGATTATTCTAGGATGGTTTTTATTTTCCTATTTAAATCTATAAATCTGAAAGTTGTTTTTTTTTTTTTTAACACTATGTGAATAATAACCAGAGATTTTAAGACAAAAAAATTTGATCCTAAGAAGTCTCATCAGTTAAGATACTCTTTAGGCCTTAGGAGGAAAACTTTATCTATATTCCTAGATTGTACATTGCCTTGTTTCTGTCTGTTGAGAAGTCAACGCTTCCTGCTCGGGACTTGTTAAATGATACCGTGGAAAGGGCTTGGGCTCTGGAGAAGACCTGGGTTTAAACTCAACCTCTATCCCTTGCTGTGTTCTCCTGGACGAGGCACTTCAGATCTCGGTGCCTCAATTTTATCCTGAAAAATGTCACGGTTGGTGCTGAGGTATGAAATCACTCTATGAGCCTTGAATTACTCTGTTAGTTGTGCACTGGTTGTGAGAAGGGTGCCTTGAAGTAGTGAGGTCTCCCTGACAGTAAAGGAATGAAGGAAAATCCCCTCCACTCTTGCTTCTTCCTGCAGAGCAGAGATGGGTGCGCCCCTTGAACTTTAAAATCATTGATTATGATAAGTATCTGATACATACTAAAGCATGAAAAAGTACTAAGAAGCATTAACATCACCCATAGACCCATTAATTATTGAAGTTAATCAGCAAATCTGAGGAGTCTTTGGCATAAACACTGAAACTTTCTAATGCACTGTTGGTAACAGATATTCCACTTTTGTATGGGTCACTTTTCCAAGTATTGGTATAATCTTTGCTCTTCTACCTTCTGCTCTTTTTTGGCTAGGTACCAACTAGGAGAATACACAGTGGGTACCAGCAGTTCAATGGACGTGAATCTGAGCAAACTCCTGGAGATACTGAAGGACAGGGAAGCCTGGCATACTGCATTCCATGGGGTCATAAAGAGTTGGACACAATTTAGTGACTGAACACACACACACACACACACACACACACACACGTCCAGACATTGGTCTCAGGGATGCATGATTACATATATTCAGTTCTGTAAAAAATAACCAGTAGTATTAAACTAAACTGACTCCTTTTAATTTCTCAAAAATACAATATTCTGATCTCTAAGCCAAATGGATATTAAATAGACGAAAGATTATTAACAATGATTACACGTAAGTTGTGATTAAATCTGTTGGCTAGTTCAAAATCCTGACAGAAAAGAAAAAATTTATTTTTCTGGCTTTAGAATAGAAATGATACACTGGTCCAACTGCAGACTCTCCCCAAAGCCTGTGGTTTGTTATTGAAAACTTAAATCCCAGAAATAGAGAGAACTTTTGAGGACAATTATACTACTCTGTGAAGAAAGCTGAGTGCCAAAGAATTGATGCTTTTGAACTGTGGTGTTGGAGAAGACTCTTGAGAGTCCCTTAGACTGCAAGGAGATCCAACCAGTCCATTCTAAAGGAGATCAGTCCTGGATGTTCTTTGGAAGAAATAATGCTAAAGCTGAAACTCCAGTGCTTTGGCCACCTCATGCGAAGAGTTGACTCATTGGAAAAGACTCTGATGCTGGGAGGGATTGGGGGCAGGAGGAGAAGGCGACGACAGAGGATGAGATGGCTGGATGGCATCACCGACTTGATGGACATGAGTTTGAGTGAACTCTGGGAGTTGGTGATGGACAAGGAGGCCTGGTGTGCTGCAATTCATGGGGTCGCAGAGTCGGACATGACTGAACTGAACTGAACTGATATTACTCTAGTTTCCCGGTTTAACAGTCATTGAATTACATGGTATTGATGAGCCTATTTGCAGGGCAGGAATATAGAGGCAGACATAGGTGATGGACTTGTGGACATAGCTAGGGAAGGAAGGGTGGGACGAGCTGAGACAGTAGCCCTGAAATACACACACTGCCGTATGTGAAATAGATGGCTAGTGGGAGGCTGCTGTAGAGCGCAGGGAGCTCAGCTCCATGCTCTGTGATGACCTAGAGGGGTGGGATGGTTGGAGCGGCGGGATGAAGCCTCAAGAGGGAAGGGATATATGTATATTAATACTTCTGGCTGATTCGCATTGTTGTATGGAGGAAACGAACACAATATTGCAAAGCAATTATACTCCATTTAAAAAAATGAGTCATTGAATTAACCCTTCTATTTATGAATTTTTATTTATGCAATGTCTACATTGGAGACAGACTCTTTACTGTCTGAGCCACCAGGGAAGATTCCACAATAAACATAATCAATATAATGTTTTAAAATATAATATTGAAAAACATTTTTTAAAATTCAATGGCACATTATTCTGCTCAATTTATATCTCCATTTCCCTGCTGAGATTATGTGCTATCTGGGGACCATTTGATCACTGTCAATTCTCTTTCCTGATTAATCACCCTGTCCACTTGCTGGACTCAGACCACTACTCATCTTCCTTGAGATGTAGACATTGCCAACAAGTCCAGGATAGCTATTTTTACAAGCCATACCCACTAGTTGTTGCAAGTGATCAGCCCATCCAGTCCCAGAAACAAACAGGTCACTACAGGGGTGCAGGTAGTAGAAAGGGAAAGAGAGTCATGCCAGGCTGAGCTATGGACAGGCTGCTAAACTATGACTTCCAAAAAACTTTAAAATTGTTGATCCTTCAATCACTCTTTTGAGGAACAAACAGGAAAAGATTCTGATTCCTGAAGACTTATTTTGGCATACATTTCGTAAAAGAAAACGGAGGGACTATAGTTTGCAGTCTCTACATCCCTTCCATTTCTTTGTCTCTAATTATTCATGCCAGTCACTTTGCAAGAGGTGACGGAGGGTTGACTGGAGGGCAGCTGAGGGTGGTAGAGATAGAAATGAATCCCTGTCCCAGAAGGCAGACTGCCGCTGCTCTTGGGGCTGCCAGTGTCCCCAGTTATCCCATCTCTTTCATGGGTCCCTGTCCTGTGAAATGCTTGAAGCTCCTCTCTATATCCCACAATGCTGGCCGCACGGTGGCGCATATGAGTTCCACTCTTAACCATCTACTTAATTTCTCTGATTATGAAGTGAATTTGCATAGGTTTAGCTTGAATTTGAGTAAACTCTGGGAGTTGGTGATGGACAGGGAGGCCTGGTGTGCTGTGATTCATGGGGTCGCAAAGTTGGACATGACTGAGTGACTGAACTGACTGAGCTTGTTTCTGAGATATTAGGCCTTGAAGTGTCACAAAGTAACAGTACTTGAATTCAGCAGATTTTATATTTTTAAAATATTCCTCATCCCCCCTCCCAATCAATCACATCAGTAGTCAATCTATTATAAAAATACAGTCCCTTCAGCAGCTAAAAGGACAAACAGTAATGATTGATGGATAAAGAGAGATGCTGAAATTTTGGAATCAGAGAGTTTGATCCACTAGATGACATGTTTTAAAAGCTGCTTTTACTTAAATAAACATATTTCTTCTTTTAGCCTTGTGCATTAATAAGGCAATGTTACACTAATTACCAAGAGGCATGGAACTTACGTTGACTTCACATTTGAAAGTCTGACACTAATTTGAGCATTTAATATTTTGAAACATTTTCTGGTCATGTACAAAAAGCTAGATTTGGATGATAAATCTAATGAAACAAAGAATTCACAAAGGTCCTTGTCACAATTTTTTCTTGAGATAAAATGCACCATCTAGTTGAATTTCTTAGCTCTAAAGATGAATTTGGTGTGACACCTATGGAATGGGGTTAGCCAGGAAAGCCTGAGGGTTAAGTGAGAAATCTTGAGGTGGTTGAGTTCTCTGAAATAAAGCATTATATAAAAGAACAAGAGTCTACTTATTATCCATGCACACAAAACTTCCACGAAAAAGTGTTACAATCATTCATTCCTATTCATTCAGAGTGGTGGGTTGTCCATTGGGTTGACTGGCTGCTTTCCCCTCTCTCTCTGATTTAGATACAATTACACCCCTTCTTCTATCATAGCGTGGGGTCATTATCTATCGGTGGAGTCGGGCACTACAAGGCCTTACTGGAGGAGGAATGACTGTCAAAGGGAGCCTATGAAGGACTCTCCAAGGAAAAGAATATGGTAGTGATGGCATCTCTCCTGAATCTGGCTGAAAGGCAGTGAGGAGGTGCACGGAGGAGACAGTGGCATTGCCAGGAGAGTGCTGGCTGGCTGCCCTCACAAGGTCCACATGACGAGACTGTCTCAGGTAATGAATTTGCCACTTGCCAGGGAATGACCTCAGACCTGTGGGCTCTGAAACCCATCAGAAACCCAGAGTTCCTTGAACTTAGAGATACTATATGCTGACAAAACTAAAAAGATTATGAAGTAGAAACACAGAATGCTAATCTATTAGATTTTAAAGGGAAATGTGACTATCAAGGAGACCTCATATTCAAGTCAGTGTGATCAATACAAAATACACTAAGAAATTTACTTTGGGGAAAATAGAACAAGGGGAATTAGTTGTATGAATAGGACATACGGCAAGCATAAACTCTGACAGCTGTCATATCCGTCTCTATAATATGAACACACTGGCCACGTAGACTGGATAAATCCACTACTTGCCATTGCTTGGGCTTGCACAACTCAGATTTGCCCATGATTTCCTTAGGCCTTTCTAAATCTCTCTATTCTAACTTCAGTTCAGTCACTCAGTCATGTCCGACTCTTGGTGACCCCATGAACTGCAGCATGCCAGGCCTCCCTGTCCATCACCAACTCCTGGAGTCCACCCAAATCCAGGTCCATTGAGTCGGTGATGCCATTCAACCATTTCATCCTCTGTCATCCCCTTCTCCTCCCACCTTCAATCTTTCCCAGCATCAGGGTCATTTCAAATGAGTCAGCTCTTCGCATCAGGTGTCCAAAGTATTGGAGTTTCAGCTTCAAAATCAGTCCTTCCAGTGAACACCCAGGACTGATCTCCTTTGGGATGAACTGGTTGGATCTCCTTGCAGTCCAAGGGACTCTCAAGAGTCTTCTCCAACACCACAGTTCAAAAGGATCAATTCTTCTGAGCTCAGCTTTCTTCATAGTTCAACTCTCACATCCATGCATGACTTCTGAAAAAACCATAGCCTTGACTAGATGGACCTTTGTTGGCAAAGTAATGTCTCTGCTTTTGAATATGCTATCTAGGTTGGTCATAACTTTTCTTCCAAGGAGTAAGCATCTTTTAAGTTCTTGGCTGCAATCACCATCTGCAGTGATTTTGGAGCCCCCCAAAATAAAGTCTGATACTGCTTCCACTATTTCCCCATCTATGTCCCATGAAGTGATGGGACTGGATGCCATGATCTTCGTTTTCTGAATGTTGAATTTTAAGCTAACTTTTTCACTCTCCTCTTTCACTTTCATCAAGAGGCTCTTTAGTTCCTCTTCACTTTCTGCCATAAGGGTGGTGTCATCTGCATATCTGAGATTATTGATATTTCTCCCAACAATTTTGATTCCAGCTTGTGCTTCATCCAGTCCAGCATTTCCCATGATGTACTCTGCATATAAGTTAACTAAGCAGGGTGACACTATACAGCCTTGACGTACTCCTTTTCCTATTTGGAACCAGTCTGTTGTTCCATGTTCAGTTCTAACTGTTGCTTCCTGACCTGCATATAGGTTTCTCAAGAGGTAGGTCAGGTGGTCTGGTATTCCCATCTTTTTCATAATTTTCCACAGTTTGTTGTGATCCACACAGTCAAAGGCTTTGCATAGTCAATAAAGCAGAAATAGATGTTTTTCTGGAACTCTCTTGCTTTTTCCATGATCCAGAGGATGTTGGCCATTTGATCTCTGGTTCTTCTGACTTTTCTAAAACCAGCTTGAACATCTGGAAGTTCACGGTTCACGTATTGCTGAAGCCTGGCTTGGAGAATTTTGAGCATTACTTTACTAGCATGTGAGATGAGTGCAATTGTGTGGTAGTTTGAGCATTCTTTGGCATTGCCTTCCTTAGGGATTGGAATGAAGACTGACCTTTTCCAGTCCTGTGGCCACTGCTGAGGTTTCCACCTTTGCTGTCATATTGAGTGCAGCACTTTCACATCATCCTCTTTCAGGATTTGAAATAGCTCAACTGGAATTCCATCACCTCCACTAGCTTTGTCCGTAGTGATGCTTTCTAAGGCCCACTTGACTTCACATTCCAGGATGTCTGGCTCTAGGTGAGTGATCACACCATCATGATTATCTGGGTAATGAAGATCTTTTTTGTACAGTTTTTCTGTGTATTCTTGCCACCTCTTCTTAATATCTTCTGCATCTGTTAGGTCTATATCATTTTTGTCCTTTATTGACAGAGTAAACTGACAAATAAACAGGAGATTTATTGTAAGGTTTATGTGACTCAGGAGCTTTCACAGGTAAACAAAGATCTGAGACCAGAGTATTTGTATAAACAAATATTGTATAAACAAACAGGCCAGAGTATTTCTCTGCTGGGTCTGATGAAGAGTGTACAGGTGTGGAGAGCCCTGGTAAGTCAAGGCATAGGAGGTAAGTATAGTAAACTGAAGGAACTTAGCAAGCCCTGTGTGCCAGGATTCTTCTTGGCATCCCTTTGTCTTTGGATATAAGGATGCTCTTTTCCTCCAGGTTCAAGGCAGTCACCTCTCATGTAAGGACTGTATGACCTGTTTTAGGAGGGGATGGCAGAGGGGATGACCTTCCTGCTTCTGATGTTTTCTCAACTCCTACAACTTAAAATATTCAGTTTGCCAAGTTGCCATATTTTGGAGTAGCATATCCTGAACCCCGTTAAAAGGGGTTCAGGGGCTTTGAGATGGCTGCAAGTTCATACATTCTAATAGACATTTCAAGCTGGAGGATTCCAGGAACTTAAAGAACAGTTGTAGTTGGAATAATGAAGAAGAAGTAGGAAAGAGTAGGACTAAGGAAAGGCTGGAAGGTTAAGAAGTTTGTCTGAGCATGAAATATTAGAATTTAAGATTCAACATTGGTGTAGTTACTGGCCATAGGCCAAGGGTGTTACAGGCTACAGGGAGGTGGAAAAAAAAAAACCCAAAACAAAAACCACTGAAGTTGGGGTCAGGAAATGTTGTGGCTAGGGTTCAGTGGGTCAGCACACCAATATTGAAATCCCTCAAGATAATGTGAAGGATTGTGGTGAAGATAAAGCCTACGAGCTAGAAGTCAAAAACTTTAGAGGTGCACATACCATCTAATCAAGAGACAGTAGATTACAGTGGTCAGGTTTACCTACATTAGTGCTGGACAGATTTTGGGTCAAATCACAGCTAAATCACTGACCATTTCTCTCCTTGGGCACCTTGCTCACCATGTCAAATCATACTCTACTCAGCTATAAAATGGGAGAAATAATAATGTCTATCTTATAGAGCCTTTCTGTGTAGCAGATACCAATAACAGCCTCCCCAACAGCCATTCACATCTTCAGTAACAACACAGTCATCTATGAATACTGTGATCAGGTTGGCCCTAAACTTAGACCCACTGGGTAGACCTTGATTCATCTTAACCAGAGCGATTTCTTTGTCTCTTCCAATAATTGACTTAGGAAGGATCCAGTACCAGACATTGAGAGGTAGGATAATTAGGCTAGGATGACTTCTGGGAAACATTATCCTTCTCTTCACAGTTGTTTGTGAAGATATGATGTCAAAAGTTTCTGTAACTATCTTGCTACCCTGAGGAAAATTAACAGATAAACTGAGAGCGTCAGTACAGAAAGAGAGAAAGAACTCCTAATTACTTGGCAAAAGCAGTATTTGGAAAACTAACTGCAGAAATTCCAAAAATCAGTTGTGAACTTAAGAATTTAGATTGAAATATAATCTACAACATCCATTCATGATAAAAAATGCTCATCAAAGTTAATATAGAGGGAACATATCTCAACATAATAAACATCATTTATAACAAACCCACAGCTGACATCATACTTAATGGTGAAAAGCTCAAAGCTTTTCCTCTAAAATCAGGAACAACAGGCATTCTCACTCTCTCCACTTTTATTTAACATAGTTTTGGAAGTCCTAGACACAGATAAGAAAAAGAAATAAAAGGCATCCAGACTGGAAGGGAATAAACAAAATTGTCCACTATTTGCAGATGACATCATACTATATATAGAAACTCTAAAGTCTCTGCATAAAAACTATTAGAAATAATAAATCAATTTAGTAAAGTTTCAGGATACAGAAATATGTTGTTTTAATATACACTAATAATGAACTATCAGAGAAATTAAGAAAATAACCCCATTTACAATCACATCAATAATAATAAAATACCTAGGAATAAACTTAACCAAGGAGATAAAAGACCTATTCTCTGAAAACTATAAAACATTGATGAAGGTATTTTAAAACAACCCAAAGAAATGGAAAGATATCTTATATTGGATTGGAAGAATTAATATTGTTAAGATGTCCATACTACCCATAGCATTCTACAGATTTAAAACAATCCCTATTAAAGTACCCAGGGCATTTCTCAAAGAACTAGAATAATCTTATAACTAATTTGGAACAACAAAAGACCCCAAATTGCCAAAACAATCTTAAGAAAAAGAACAAAGCTGGACATGTTAAACTACAGTAATCAAAATAGTATTGTACTGGCACAAAAGCACACGCATAGGTTAATGGAACAGAACAGAGCCCAGAAATAAAACCCCATATTTGACTCAGATGGTAAAGAATCTGTTTACAATGCAGGAGACCCAGGTTCGATCCCTGGGTCGCGAAGATCCCCGGAGAAGGGACTGGCTACCCACTACAGTATTCTTGCCTGGAGAATTCCATAGACTGAGGGGCCCGATGGGCTATAGTCCATGGAGCTGCAAAGAGTCGGACACGACTGAGCAACTAACGCTTTTACTTTTCACTTTCAACCTATGACAAAGGAGACAACAATATACAGTGGAGCAAAGGCAATCTCTTCAATAAATGGTGCTGGGAAAACAGGATAGCTACATGTGGAAAAATGAGATTAGAACATTTTCTCATACTATATACAAAAGTAAACTCAAAATGGATTAAAGATCTAAATGTAAGACCTGAAATGATTGAATTCCAAGAAGATAACATAAACAGGGCGCTATTTTTTAATTAAAGTATAATCGATGTACAATATCATTTAAGTTAGAGGTATACAATAAGTGAATCACAAGTTTTAAAGGTTATATTCCATTTATAGTTATTATAAAATATTGGCTATATTTTCTGTGTTGTACCATATATCCTTATAACTAACTTATTTTATACATAGTGATTTGTACCTCTTAATAACCTATTTCTATCTTTCTCTCCCCCCACTCACTAGTAAGCACCAGTTTGTTTTCTACTTCTGTGAGTCTTACTCTTTTTTTGCTATATCCACTAGGTTTGTTTGTTTGTTTGTTTTAGATTTCACATATAAGTGATATCACAGGCTTCACTGGTAGCTCAGCTGGTAAAGAATCTTCATGCAATGCAGGAGACCACGATTTGGTTCCTGGGTGGGGAAGATCCCCTGGAGAAAGGGTAGGCTACCCACTCCAGTATTCTTGGGCTTCCCTGGTGGCTCAGGCAGTAAAGAATCCACCTGCAATGTGGAAGACCTGGGTTCGATCCCTGGGTTGGGAAGATCCCCTGGAGAAGGGCATGGCAACCCACTCCAGTGTTCTTGCCTGGGGAATCCCCATGGACAGAGGAGCCTGATGGGCTACAGTCCTGACGGGCTGCAAAGAGTCAGACACGACTGAGAGACTAAGCACACGTAAGTGATATCATACAGTGTTTATCTTTCTCTGTTTGATTTATTTCACTTAGCATAATATTCTCCAAGTCCATCAGTGTTGCAACATTTTATTATGTTTTATGTTATGGCTGCTGCTGCTGCTGCTAAGTCACTTCAGTCGTGTCCAACTCTGTGTGACCCCATAGACAGCAGCCCTCCAGGCTCCTTTGTCCCTGGGATTCTCCAGGCAAGAACACTGGAGTGGGTTGCCATTTCCTTCTCCAATGCATAAAAGTGAAAAGTGAAAGTGAAGTCGCTCAGTCGTGTCTGACTCTTCTCGACTCCACGGACTGCAGCCCACCAGGCTCCTCCATCCATGGGATTTTCCAGGCAAGAGTACCGGAGTGGGGTGCCATTGCCTTCTCCATGTTATGGCTAGGTAGCATATATACATATACATCTTCTATATCCATTCATGTGTGCATGGATACTTAGGTTGCTTCTGTTTCTTGGCAATTGTAAATAATCCTGCCTTGAAGGCTGGGGGACATGTATCATTTTTGAATTAGTCTTTCATTTTTCTTTTTTTTCAGATATATACCCAGGAGTAGAATTACTGGGTCATATGGTAGCTCTATTTTCAGCTTTTGGAGAAACCACCATATTGTTTTCCACAGTGGCTGCAGCAATTTACATTCCCACCAACAGTGTATGAGTGTTCCCCTTAGGCAGAACACTCTGACATAAATTGTAGGAATACAATCTGTCTTTGATCTTTGGATTTATCTTCTAAGGCAAAGTAAATAAAAGTAAAATAAACAAATGAGATCTAATTAAACTTAAATCTTTTATACAGCAAAGGAAATGATTGGCAAAATGAAAAGACAACTGAATGGGAGTAAATATTTGCAAATGATGTATTAAGAGGTTAATATTTAAAGTATATAAACTGCTAATACAAGTCAACAGCCAAAAAAGAAAAAGAATCCAAAGAACACATTTAAAAAACAGGCAGAAGACCTGAATAGATACTTTTCCAAAAAAGGTGTATAGATGGCCAACTGCACATGAGAAAATGCTCAATACCACTAATCATCAGAGAAATGCAAATCAAAACCACAATGAGATATCATCTTAAACATGTCAAAATGGCTATCATCAAGAAATCTACAAATAACAAATGTTGGTGAGGATCTGGAGAAAAGGAACCTAGTACACTGTTGGCAGGAATGTGAATTGATACAGCCATTATAGAAAACAGTATGGAGGTTTCTAAAAAAATAGAAAAAATGAACTATCATACAATCCCATAATTCCACTTCTTGGTATTTTCCCCAAAGAAAGCATAAACACCAATTAAAGAAGATATATTCACCCCTATGCTTATTGCAGCATTATTTACAATAGCCAGGATATAAAATAACACCAGTAGCTATGAATGCTGCTGCTGCTGCTAAGTTGTTTCAGTCGTGTCCGACTCTGTACGACTCCATAGATGGCAGCCCACCAGGCTCCCTCATCCCTGGGATTCTCCAGGCAAGAACACTGGAGTGGGCTGCCATTTCCTTCTCCAGTGCATGAAAGAGAAAACTGAAAGTGAAGTCGCTCAGTCGTGTCCAACTCTTAGCGACCCCATGGACCACAGCCTACCAGGCTCCTCTGTCCATGGGATTTTCCAGGCAAGAGTACTGGAGTGGGGTGCCATTGCTGTGGAGATTCTCTGGAGGAGGGCATGGCCACCCACTGCAGTGTTCTTGCCTGGAGAATGCCCATGGACAGAGGAGCCTGGCAGGCTACATTCCATGGGGTCACAAAGAGTTGGACACGACAGCATACAGACATATATATTTATACATAGTAGTGTAGGGGTATGAGATTAACAGACACAAATTCCTATGTATAAAATATGTACAGCACAGGGAAATAAAGCCATTATTTTTATAATAACTTTAAATGGAATATAATCTATAAAATATGGTATTACTATGTTGTAAAACTGAAACTAATATAATACTGTAAATCAACTACACTTCAACTAACAATATATATAATTTAAATATTGTTCCTTCTTAGTCTTGTAAAAATTGCATTTAACATTAAAAGGAAGGTGACGAGGCTGACCTTTGAATGAGAAGCTAACAGATTTGTCTTTTAAAATCAGCAATGACTGGAACCTTATGAATAAATTATTAGCTGCTCTACACTTCTTTCCCTGAAGTTGTCAGATGTCTTAAGAGGTAAATTAATGTTGGTTCAGGAAGTATAAAGTGAGTCATAGGAAGAGAATCTGGTTCAATAATCTTGAAATGTATTAAATGTCAAAGATGATAATTTAAATTCTTTTTTTCTACTTTTTTATCTAAATACTTTTAAGAGGCAAAGCTGGCTTTTGACATAGAATGATTCAACAGCATGAAGCTGCTCACAGAACTTAACAGCTATCAATATATGGACAGAATTCCAGAATGCCTCCCACCCATAGACGGACAAAGTTTGTTGACTCATTTGTGAAAGTCTGATATAACAAATACCTTAAATAATTTATCAACTTTGGATTTATGCTTCAAACTTAAACTGTGCCAAACAACCTGTACATACAATAAATGAGACTGTTATATACAATATTTGGATGCACATAAGATGTGTATATGTCCAAAATATTTAATAACCATTCTCAAATGAAAACTGACGATCAGAACGAATGCCAGCCACGGGCTGAGCAGGGTCCTGAGAGGCCTGTGTTGTTCCAGCTAATGCTGAAATCCTTTCTGATTTTACATCACTGGGAGAGAGGAAGATGCCAGGGGTGGATCTGGGACTGGTTGCAGAAAAGAAACTGTTTACCAACTGTTGTGAGACTATTTCAATAATTTTAAAAGCAGTGTGGCACCCTAGAGCATATCAAGTAAATATCAGTTCTGAATATGGAAACTTACCTAACTTTTGACTGTCAAGGAGACAGACTCAGGATTTAACTGACTTTTCCAAAGTCATATCCACTCAGTTGCATCACCTGAGCTACATCCCAGGTCTCTTGACTCCCAATCTTTTGCTCTTTTCATCAAACTAAACATTCCAGTTCAGTTCAATTCAGTCGCTCAGTCGTGTCCGACTCTGCGACCCCATCAATCGCAGCACGCCAGGCCTCCCTGTCCATCACCAACTCCCGGAGTTCACTCAGACTCACGTCCTTCGAGTCCGTGATGCCATCCAGCCATCTCATCCTCGGTCGTCCCCTTCTCCTCCTGCCCCCAACCCCTCCCAGCATCAGAGTCTTTTCCAATGAGTCAACTCTTCGCATGAGGTGGCCAAAGTACTGGAGTTTTAGCATCATTCCTTCCAAAGAAATCCCAGGGTTGATCTCCTTCAGAATGGACTGGTATGCCAGAGGGAATATGAAAACAAACAAAACTGAGGAACAGAGTTTTAATTCATTTACATTTATGTCTAAATAGTCCCATAAGTTTACTGGCTACATTTTAGACACTGCAGGGATATAGATGTGAAGAGGAGCTAAAGATAGCAAGAGTTACTGAGAAAAAAACCTTGTTTCAGCTTTGGGAATGTATACAATATATTCATAATGATTTTATTTATCAAGGCATCTTTCAAGGGAGAAGTCTAGCTTTTCATTCATTTTTTTGGAAATTAGTGTTAGACATTTTCAACTGTGCTAGACATTTTGTATCGTGTTTATCATAAGAAATATTTTAAATGCTCATAGCTTCAGTGAGCGACTTCACTTTCACTTTTTACTTTCTTGCATTGGAGAAGGAAATGGCAACCCACTCCAGTGTTCTTGCCTGGAGAATCCCAGGGACGGGGGAGCCTGGTGGGCTGCTGTCTATGGGGTCGCACAGAGTCAGACACGACTGAAGTGACTTAGCAGCAGTAGCAGCTTCAGTGTTATGCCCATTCTTTATTTGCAACAACAGACTTCTTGCTGTACTAGCCTGAGCATATTTGCACTAGTTTTCATGTCTTTGAGAAGCCCTCAAGGCAGCAGCTTTGCTGATATGCAGTGAGTCAAAATCCAACTCTTCTACCAGTATGGTATTTCACACCAAGGAAAATATCTTCTAGAAAGACTTAAAAGTTTAACAGATATGCCACAAAGGGTTAGATAACACTGGTGTTTAGTGAGTAGGAGTAGTGAGAACTACTGACAGTTCATGGACAGTACACGATCTTTCATCTTGACTCTAAGACATAACTTGAACTAAAAACAAAAAGCAGAAACATTGATTACCTTAATATTCCTTTCTCTCCAGCCTTTACTTCTATGCCTCAGTTCAGTTCAGTTCAGCCGCTCAGTCGTGTCCGACTCTGCGACCCCACGAATCCCAGCATGCCAGGCCTCGCTGTTCACCACCAACTCCTGGAGTTCACTCAGACTGATGTCCATTGAGTCCATGATGCCATGTCATCCTCGGTCGTCCCCTTCTCCTCCTGCCCCCAATCTCTCCCAGCATCAGAGTCTTTTCCAATGAGTCAACTCTTCGCATGAGGTGGCAAAAGTACTGGAGTTTCAGCTTTAGCATCATTCCTTCCAAAGAAATCCCAGGGCTGATCTTCAGAATGGACTGGTTGGATCTCCTTGCAGTCCAAGGGACTCTCAAGAGTCTTCTCCAACACCACAGTTCAAAAGCATCAATTCTTCAGCGCTCAGCCTTCTTCACAGTCCAACTCTCACATCCATACATGACCACAGGAAAAACCATAGACTTGACTAGATGGACCTTAGTCAGCAAAGTAATGTCTCTGCTTTTGAATATGCTATCTAGGCTGATTATAACTTCTCTTCCAAGGAGTAAGCGTCTTTTAATTTCATGGCTGCAGTCACCATCTGCAGTGATTTTGGAGCCCAAGAAAATAAAGTCTGTTTCCACTGTTTCCCCATCTATTTCCCATGAAGTGATGGGACCGGATGCCATGATCTTCGTTTTCTGAATGTTGAGCTTTAAACCACCTTCTGCTCTAATCCAATAAAAAAAAAAATAATAAAAACAATGGATATTCAAAATATATTATCAGGTTTTGGGAAAAACACTCCTAGAAAATGGGAAGAAAAGGTTTATTTACTTTTAAATTTGACTGAGGAAATAACCACTAATTAATTAATAACTTTAAAGTGATATAGCAACATGAATTCAGAAAGCCTGTTCATGTTTATTTCTCATTAAAATGCATTTCAAACACATCCTATTGTTTTGGGCCACTAATGAATTCATATTTAAGACATGCACACAAAAGCTTCTCCCAGGCTTCTGAGACAATATAAAAATGCACCGGTTGACGTTTTGCCTAAATGGAGCACGGTTATCACCAAGTTGCACAGCCTTTTTATCTGTACTGTCACTGCAGGAAATCTCATTGTGTATGTGACCTGAATACACACAACCCAGTGGAAAATTCCGTAAATGCAGAGTAGCCTAAGAGCATCCAACAGCTGCCTTGCTTTTTTATTTTTTTTAAGTCAAACACAAGAGATTGCTAGAGATTGCTATTCTCCCTAAGCCACTGGGCCGTTTTAGAATTCTCTGTCATTTTCATCTATCTATACTAATTCTTAAACAGTATCCACTCAAATTGCTATGCTTTAACCCTGAGGAATGTAAATACTGAAGTAATTATGAGCCTTATTTTCCAGGGCACACGTTTAAATGATTATCTGAAAGTCAAATGTTAATGTCACAAAATAAAGTAAAACATAGTTAATGTATGTTGCCTATAGTTAATAGGCTAAAATAGAGTAAGTATCTTAACATTGCCAGGAAATCTGAATGTGGAAACTAGAAGTGGTTTTTCATTATTCAGGTATTACAGTACAGTAGATATATTTCATTTGCATTAACCTCTTGGCCAGACCAGAGAGACAAATGGTATAAGGCAAAAGGATTAGGAGAAAATGTGTGGATTATTGGATAAAGTGTGTGTGTCCCATTGGGCAGGGGTGTGGGGTGAGAGTGACTCAGAGCACAGTCCTCATCCCATGTCTATCAAGAGTTCAAGGGCAGTGAGAAAACCCTTTGTCATGTAGAACTTAGCCGTGCTCTTGCTCTCTGGGTCCCTTCTTTCTCTGGGTGTCATTCCTACAGATGCTTCTCATCCTCTCTTCTATGCTCCACCCATCCTTTAAGTCAATTTGAACAAATATCAGCTGCAAAGTTTGTACTGTCCTTAATTGCATCCCAATTTATACTTATCATCTATTTTCCCTGGTGACTCAGATAGTAAAGAATATATCTGCAATGTGGGAGACCTAGGTTTGAAAGATCCCTTGGAGAAGGGAATGGTTACTCACTGCAGTATTGTTGCCTGGTGAATTCCAAGGATAGAGGTGCCTGGGAGGCTACAGGCTATGGGGTTGCAGAGAGTCGGACACGACTGAGTGACTAACAACAACATGAAACAATACTCTCAGGAATTTTATACAATCTGGTAATTCTATAAAATTAGGTTGTTATAGATTGAACTGTGTTCCCCAATAATATCAGATGAAGCTCTAACCCCTAGTACCTCAAATGTGACCTGCTTTGGATAGGGCAGTTACAACTGTAATAAGTCAAGATGAGGTCATCTGGGGTAGCATAAACCCCTGATCCAACATGACTTGTGTCCTTATATGCAGATGATAGCCATGTGAAGACACAGAAATCTACAGGGAGAATGCTGTGTGAAGATGGAGGCAGAGACTAAAATGGTACATCTCCATGCCGAAGAATGCCAAGGACTATGACCAGAAAGTAGGAGAGAGACATGGAATAGATGATTCCTCAGATCCCTCAGAAAAAAACAATCTGGCCAACACTTTGATTTTAGATTTCTAGCCTCTGGCATTGTGAATCAACCGTTTTCTGCTATTTCAAGCCACCCAATTTATGGTGATTTTTAATATAGATATATATATGTATTTAATTTTTAAAATTAGAGGAGAATTCCAATATTGTGATGGTTTCTGCCATACATCAGCATGGATCAGCCACAGGTATACATATGTTCCCTCCCTCTTGAACCCCCCTCCCACCTCCCTCCCCATCCCACTCCTCTATGTTGTCAAAGAGCACTGGCTTTGGGTTCCTTGTGTCATACGTCAAACTCCCTAGGAAGCTAAGACACAAATCTCTGGAAGAAACTAAAGACTTTCTCCCTCTAGCTCAGTGGTTCCCAACCTTTTTGGCACAAGGGACTAGTTTCATGGAAAACAATTTTTCCATGGCCCAAGGTCGAGGGATGGTTTCAGGATGACTCAAGCACATTACATTTATTGTGTACTTTATTTCTATTATTATTCCATCAGTTCCACCTCAGATCATCAGTCATTAGATCCTGGAGGTTGGGGGCCCCTGCTCTAGAGGACGATTATATCCATAATTCAAAACAAGAACGACTGCCAACATTTACTACTTGCTATAATACATGCCAGACACCAGTAAGTTTTCCTCCCCAGTCCCTGACCCAGCGCGCTACAGAAACCAGGATGCCCTATACCCTTGACTCCAGCATCCAGGGATCCTGCTGTTGGTAATAAATGGTCCACTCAGCAGTCACAGTTCTGAGTCTCTAGCAGTGTCAGTCACTCTGTCGTGTCTGACTTTTTGTAATCCAATGGACTGTAGCCCACTAGGCACCTATCTCCATGGCATACTCCAGGCAAGAATATTGGAGTGGGTTGCTGTTCCCTTCTCCAGGGGATCTTCCTGACCTGGAGATTTAACCCCAGTCTCCCACACTGCAGGCAGATTCTTTACCATCTGAGCTACCAGGGAAGCCTTGGTCCATTCAGTCATCATAGCTAGTCTCTAGTTTTCAGGTCTCAAAATCCCTGAGAATTCCCTTGTGGACTTCAGTTCATGTATACAGTTCCTCCTTAAAAAGAGACCTACTGAGAAGTTAAATAGTTAAGTGAACATTGGGTTGGGGAGGATGAACTCAGAGTCAGATGAGTTAGAGAAACGAGATACTTAAGGGCACTAGACACACTTCACAATGAGGATAACCTTTGGGCTGTGGCCATCTTCTCCTCTGGTCTGGAGAGCAGGAGCTGAGTTGTTGGCGCCCTTTGCAGAGCTCCCTAAGCTGACCAACTTTTTTCTTAGAGCAATGTATTTCCCCTTACTTATATTAATATACTAATAAATCAGGTTACAGTGGGATTTATGTTAGTCCGTGAAGCATATGTCAAGATGGGGTTAAATAAGAGTGGATCTTACTGGGGGAAGGAGCCAGGGGAGATTGGATGGGCCATTGGACCATGGGGCAAGTCTGACCCTGAATGAAGGAGAAAGGGAGAGAAAGAGAGGCGGATGTGTCCTAGATTGCCACACAGGCTGAGGAAGTTCCTCCAGGCTGCTGGGGGCAGAGTGGGGTGGGAGAAGGTGGCTAGAGGCAAATGGGCTGAAGGAAGAATCTCCCACCTCCCAGGATTGGATCGGCCTCCTGGCTTGCTGCAGCCTGTGGGATGGCAAAGAGTCTTACAGGACCTAATGACTGAACAACAACAGCATCCTTGCTGTGCTCAGTGACTGGCTGGAGCAGCCCATGGGAGACTGGGCCTCGGTGCTGACTTGCTGGAGGATTTCAGAACCGGAAAGTGAGTCTTTCATCAATTAATACACCAGGAAGTTGGAGGTCTGCCATGGCCTGCACCCCGCAGTCTGGCAGTCACTCTTCCTGTTTAAGGGGATTGACCACACATCTTGGTAATGCATTGATTTAAAATTTAACTGCCAGAAGCAGCTTTACTTTTCATTTCTTGGAAGAAACCTCATTGTGGTAGGACTTCCAAGCATTCATAATACCAATCTTGTTTTAGTCCATGTAACTGTTATACATGTTAACACACACATATATACATATGTTTAAGATATACTACCACATTTAAAAAAGAGAGAGAAGGCCATTGAGCTAACTTCCTGAGAAATGTAACTTTCCCAAACCCATAGTGAAACAGCTCTTAAATGGAAGGATGCCTGTTTTAGAGCTGTGTATTATATCCACTAGACTTACACAAATGCATTCATAACATCTCAGGGTGAATAAATGACACACTTTATACCTTGCAGCATAGATCACATTTATTGAGACACCCACTTGGCTCTTAAGAATTCTTCACTTCCCTTTAATTAAAACAGCTGTTGTCTGTGGAAATAGTAATGTCCACAATGGTAAGTGCTGAGAATAGGCAAACAAACATCAGTGCACATAATTTTTGTGACGTCATCTACATGGTACTTGAGCAATATGCTGAGCACAGCCCCCTCTGCCTGGTGGGTCAGCACCATGTAGAGAAGATGTGTGAGGGCTCAGGTATACATGTGGACTCAGCCAGACCAGGATGGGTGTCCATCTGGACCCTCCATGAGTGGATTGTTCTTAAAATGATGTGAAATTCAGGGTAACCCAGAGGCAAGAAAAGCAGTGAAAAATGCCCTTCACAGTACAAGAATTTTCCATTGTTGTCTTGTGTACAGTTGAACTTTAGATAAATTAAGTAACTTCTTGTTACTGAAATGAACTGAACTGAACTGTATGATGAGTGATGTTGAACATCTTTTCATGTGTTTGTTAGCCATCTGTATGCCTTCTTTGGGGAAATGTCTGTTCAGGTCTTTTCCCCACTTTTTGATTGGGTTGCTTGTTCTTCTGGCATTGAGTTGTATGAGCTGCTTGTATATTTTGGAAATTAATCCTTTGTCAGTTGTTTCATTTGCTATTATTTTCTCCCATTCTGAGAGCTGTCTTTTCACCTTGCTTGTAGTTTCCTTTGCTATGCAAAAGCTTTTCAGTTTAATCAAGCCCCACTTGTTTACTTTGGTTTTTATTTCTGTTACTCTAAGAGGTGGGTCATAGAGGATCTTGCTTTGATTTATGTCATTGTGTGCTCTGCCTACGTTTTCCTCTAAGAGTTTTATAGTTTCTGGTCTTATGTTTAGGTCCTTAATCCATTTTGAGGTTATCTTTGTGTATGGTGTTAGAAAGTATTCTAATTCCATTCTTTTTTACATATCAGTTCAGTTCAGTTCAGTCACTCAGTTGTGTCTGACTCTTTGCAACCCCATGAATTGCAGCATGCCAGGCCTCCCTGTCCATCACCAACTCCCAGAGTTCACTCAGACTCACATCCATCAAGTCAGTGATGCCATCCAGCCATCTCATCCTCTGTCATCCCCTTCTCTCCTGCCCCTAATCCCTCCCAGCATCAGAGTCTTTTCCAATGAGTCAACTCTTTGCATGAGGTGTCCAGTTTTCCCAGCACCATTTATTGAAGAGGCTGTCTTTGCCCCATTGGATAGTCTTGCTTCCCTTGTAAAACATAAGGTACCCACAGGTGCATGGGTTTATTTCTGGGCTCTCTATCTTGTTCCACTGGTCTATATTTCTGTTTTTGTGCTAGTACCATACTGTCTTGATGACTGTAGCTTTGTAGTATAATCTGAAGTCAGGAAGCTTTTTCCTTCAGCTCTATTCTTCTTTCTCAAGACTTCTTTGGCTATTCAGGGTCTTTTGTGTTTCCATATGAATTGTCAAATTTTTTGTTCTGGTTCTGTGAAAAATGCCATTGGTAACATGATAAGAATCACACTGAATCTGTAGATTGCATTTGGTAGTATAGCCATTTTCACAATGTTGATTCTTCCTACCTAGGAACATGGAATATCTCTCCATCTATTTATGTCATCTTTGATTTCTTTCATTAGTGTCTTATAATTTTCTGTGTACAGTTCTTTTGTCTCCCCTAGGTAAGTTTATTCCTAGATACTTAGTTCCTTTTGTTGCAGTGGTGAAAGGGATTTATTCCTTTATTTCTCTGATTTTCATTGTTAGTCTATAGAAATCCAAATGATTTCTGGGTATTGATTTTGTATCCTGAAACTTTGCTAAATTCGCTGATTAGCTCTAGCAATTTTCTGATACTATCTTTAGGGTTTTCTAGGTATAGTACCATGTCATCTGCAAACAGTGAGAGCTTTACTTCTTTTCTGATCTGGATTCCTTTTGTTTCTTTTTCCTCTCTCATTGCTGTAGCTAGGACTTCCAGAACTATGTTAAATAATAGTGGTGAAAGTGGACACCCTTGTCTTGTTCCTAATCTTAGGGAGAATGCTTTCAGTTTCTCACCATTGAGGATAACTTTTGTTGTAAGCTTATCATATATGGCCTTTAACCCCCTAGGGTTAATTCTCTGGTAGTCTAGGGTCTTGGAGTCAGTGCTCCCACTTTAAAGGCTCAGGGCTTGACCTCTGGTCAGGAACAAAGTTTCCACAAGTGGTTTGTTTTGGCATTAAGTGAGATTAAAACAGATATCCCAAATGAAAAACCAAAGATGAACCCCAGGCAAATGGCAGTTACAAAATCAAGCAAATAATAATTAAAATAATGAAATATACACACATACACTCATGAGCAAAGTCAAAAAAATCCAACAAAAATAAAGTACAATAGATTGACCTGGAGAACAAAAGAAATAAAAAATTGTATTTACCAGTTAAAAACTAACTAAATCACAAACTGGAAAACAAATCTAAAGCAAGGTGCCAATTGGGGAATAAAGCAGTGAAAACAAAACTAATAAATATGTTTAGAGGAAAGGAAAGAAAGAAAAGAAAGAAATAATAGATATGCAAAGTTAAACAGAGATATATGAAAAAGATTTATATTCATTAAAGATTAACTGCAAGGGGAAAAGAGCAGTAGGAAAGGCAAGCAAAGGAATACATGAATAAAAATATAATAGGCTAAAAAAATTAAAATTATAAAAAAGAGAAAAGAAAAAAGAAATGGAAGAAGAAAGAAAAAAGGAAAAGAAAAGGAAAACTCCATAGAACTACAAAGGCCCAAAGTAGAGGCAGAGGTTTATAACAAAAATAAAAAGTTTGATTGAATATACACATATACATATATAGCCATAAGCAAAATCAAAACAGCCCAACAGACGTAAAGTACAATAGATTGACCTGCAAACAAAGGAAACCAAAAATTATGTCTACTAGAACAAAAACTAACTCATGCACAAACTGGAAAACAAAACTAAAGCAAGGTGCCAACTGGGGAATAAAGCAATGAAAACAAAACTAACAAATATGTTGAGAGGAAGGGAAAGAAAGAAAAGAAAGAAAGAATAGATATGCAAATTTAAATAGAGGTAGATGAAGATTTATATATGTTAAAGGTTAACTGCAAGGGGGAAAGAACAGTAGGAAAAGCAAACAAAGGAATAAATGTAGAAAAATAATAATAGGTTTAAAAGATTAAAAATTAAAATTATAAAAAAAGAGAAAAAAAAAAAAAACAGAAGAAAGAAAAAAGGAAAAGAAAAGGAAAACTCCCCAGAACTGCAAAAGCCCAACGTAGAGGTAGAGGTTTATAATAACAATAAAATATGTGATTGAGGAAAAAAAAAAGAAAAAAGAAAAAAAAGCTCAAAAGCTTAAATAGATTTCATAGTGCCAATGAAATCTACAACTACAACAGAGGGTGCAGGAAATAAAAAAAAAAAAGAAAATAATCCAAATGAATCTACAGAACAAGTCAAAACATAAGAATAATAAATGTTTTTCTTGAGTCACTGCTGTCAGGGTCCTTTCTCCCGCTGAGAGTCACTGTCCACCTCACCTGCCTCGGATGCCCTCTAACGCTGTGCTGATCTCTGGATCTGCTGTGGGGGCAGCTCAGAGTCTCATCTTGTCCTACTCCTCTGTTCTTGCCTCCAATGTCCACAGCTATCAAAACTAGTGTGTTTTCTTTTCTGGGAACTCTCTATGACCTTTTTATATTCCACAGACACAGAATCTGCCTAGTTGATCGTGTGGATTTAATCTGCAGCTTGTACAACTGGTGGGAGGGGTTTTGGGTCTTCTTCCTTAGTCACACTGCCCCTGGGTTTCAATTGTGGTTTTATTCCACCTCTGCATGTGGGTCATCTCCTGGGGTTTGCTCCTGAGGCTGCCCTGGAGGACTTGGGTGTGGAGGTGTTGCAACTGCTTGGGTTGCAGGGGTTCTGGCAGCACCAGGTACTCGGGGAAGTTGGCAGCTAGGGCAGCAGGAAATAATACAGTGCTCTAGAATGGTATGACAACCAGTACTGGCCGATACACTCCAGTATTCTTGCCTGGAGAACCGCCCCCCGCCCTCCCAGACAGAGAAGCCTGGCAGGCCACAGTACATGTTCGTGAAGAGTCAGACACTACCGAAGCGACCCTGTGCATAGGAGCAAGACTTTTTTGCCTGTGGCAGCTCTGGCCCAGGAGAGTTGAGCGTGAAGGTGGTGTAGCTACTTGGCTTGCAGGGACCCTGGCAGTGCCAAGTGTGCGTGGACATGGACTGCCTCTGCCGCAGGAGTTATGGCCCTATCAGTCTTTTTTCAAGCCTCTTGTAGCTGCCAAGCAGAAGGCCTCTTTGGCCAGTCTTTCTTGGTAGCTCCTCCTGTTCAGGCACCTAGAGGGCTTCCTTGCCTGGAGTCCTTCTCAGTTGTTCCGTGCATCAGTCACTTAAAGGAGCACCCTGGGTGGGGTTCCTCTGTAGTTCAGTGTGCCCGCCGTTTGATGGGCCAGCCTATTGTTCAGCTGCCAATGCTGGCGTGTAAGGGGAGAGAGGCTCTGGTGATGGCTCCACTCGCTACACGTGACTGAGCAGGATCGCCTTGCTTCCATGGCTGCCTGGCTTTCTTCCATAGGCATTTCCCACCACAACCAACTCCTCCACATCCCCTGGATCCATCTCTCCGCATCAACAGCAGCCCTTGCCCAGGGATTGCTCCACAATCTCTAAACTCCAGCTCCCAGGTGCTCTGCCATCTGGGGTATGTATGGCTGTGGCAAGGACTGTCCGGTTCTCATTCCATTTAGGCAGCCACAGATCAACTGTTTCACTCTCAGCCTTAAATGTTTCTCCTCTGACTCAGACAATTGCCCCGATGTGGGGCTCAGGCCCCTGCTTCAGTTCCCCACCCACTGAGGGCAGGTGCAGACCTGCTAACACTCCTGTTTTGCCCCCAGTCCCTTCATCCTACCATGTCTTGCCTGGGTCTATATATTGTTTTCCCCGGTCAGGTACTCCTGTCTGCTCTCAGCTGGTGTTCTGCATGGACTTCTGTGGCTGAAGGTGTACTCCTGATGCGTCCATGGGAGAGAGATGTACTCCATGTCTACCTCCTTCATCTTGTTCTCCTGACTTGGGCTTTTAAAACAGACAATTCGAGGGAAAAATTTGACTAAGAAAATGTTGCAAGTCATGTCATTTTGGATGGATAATGAAATAGTGGGATCTCTTGGTTTCTAAATGAATACTTTGTTTCCAGTTGAGTATACTTATAGAAGATATGTTTTAAAACTTAAAAAAAATTAGGGGCCATCAATAGCTGAAAGAATATTGGTAGAAATGCAGAGGGCACTTTAGTGCAGTGAATTGTGCTGAACTTTTTCTGAGTCACCTGGGACATTAGGAGTCCCACCATAGGCAGTAGGGTCACTGACAATGACAGGCAACAGGAACATGAAACCTCCTTCCCAGTTAATTTTATCTCTTCTTTATCTGCTTTGAAGGGCATGAAGCTGACAAATGCCAAGTACTGAATTAAGCCTCAACAAACCACCATCAGCTGGATCTTTTACCACACAGTTAATTGGACTCTTTCACCATTTGCATTAGATCAAATGGAGGGCTCAGAAAAGAAATGGGAGGGCAGTGGCCTGAGCAGAGAACCTGAGAACTGTATCCCTTTCCAATGGTGACAAATATCATAGGTGACAAAGAATGGCTAACAACTGGGGGAAGGGGAGAAGGGTGCACATACATGTTTTTCCAAATTTCTCTTAGACTTAGCTAATATGTACTTACTCATACTTCTTGGAGAAGGCAATGGCACCCCACTCCAGTACTCTTGCCTGGAAAATCCCATGGATGGAGGAGCCTAGTGGGCTGCCATCTATGGGGTTGCACAGAGTTGGACATGACTGAAGTGACTTAGCAGCAGCAGCAGCAGCATACTTCTTGGCGAAGGAAATGGCAACCCACTCCAATATTCTTGCCTGGAGAATTTCATGGACAGAGAAGCCTGGTGGGCTAGTCCATGGGGTCACAGAGTTGAACACGACCGGGAGACTCACACACACACACACACACACACACACTTCAATGAAGAGGAAATTGCCAAATTTAAGATGCCTCGGGAAATGTAGGTGCACATCCTAGGTCCTGGGTGGACATCAGGTGAGTGAACAGGACTCACAGAGGCAGCGGGGCTGGGAGAAGGAGACAGTGCTGGGGGTTCACAGGTTTTCAATCTAACATCAGTTGACGTCATTCCTTTTCCCTCCCCCAACCCTCACCAGGAAAGAGACCACTGCTGCTGGCCAAACAATTGCATGTGCTCTTTCTGTGCACTGCCCTCTTGTGATTTCTCTTCATAGTGAGGCCTAGAGGGGACCTTGCTTAGAACCCTGGGGGCTGGGGCTCCAGGGTGAGAAATAGAAGCAGGAGATGGAGGACTGGGAAATGAGCTTGTATGAGAAGAACACAGCAGAGCAAAAGAGACTAAAGTTCTAGAGGAGAGCAAAGACAAACAAAGGGCAAACCAGGAATGAGACAACGGTAGATTCAAAACATTTTCTTGCCTTTGGATACATGTGCCTCAAACTTCATAGCAGTATTATTTACAGCAGCCAAGACATGGAAGCAACCTAACTGTCCACCGACGGATGAATGGATAAAGAAGATGTGGTACGATAGACAGTGAAACATTACTCAGTCATACGAAGAAGGAAATAAGGCTATTTGCAGCAACATTAATAGATCTAGAGATTATCATACTAAGTGAAGTAAGTCAAAGACAAAATCATAATATATCACTTATTAATACATGTGGAATCTAAAAAATGATACAAATGAACTTACTTGCAAAGCAGAAACAGACCCGTAGACAGAGGAAACAAACTTATGGTTACCAAAAAGGAGGGGAGAGGGATAAATTAGAAGCTTGGAATTAACAGATACAAACTATTAATATATTTTATAAAATAGATAAATGACAAGGTCCTACTGTATAGCATGGGGAACTATATTCAATATCTTGTAATAACCTATAAATGAATATATATATGTATATGTATATATATATCAAGCTTCCCTGGTGGCTCAGATGATAAAGAATCTGCCTGCAGTGTGGGAGACCTGGGTGTGATCCTTGTTTCAGGATGATGCCCTGGAAAAGGAAATGGCTACCCACTTCAGTATTCTTGCCTGGAGAATTCCCATGGGCAAAGGAGCTTGACGGGCTATAGTCCATGGAGTCACAAAGAGTCAGACACAACTGAATGAATAACATACATACATATAAATATACATGCATACATGTATGCACAGCAAAGTGATTCGACCACAGACTCATAAAATATATATATATCTACATGTGACTCACTTTACACAACACTGTAGATTAGCTACACCTCAATAACAATAATAAAAAAAGACTGGAGAGACTCATCAGGGGCTATTGAGCACAGCAAGGGAACACATAGGTGGAAGATTTGAAGTAGGATACAGGGTTTAAAAAAATTGTCTTTTTGTTTTCAAAACAAAGTTGTGTTAAAAATATCCTAAAAATTAGGGGAACACTGCTGCTGCTGCTAAGTCACTTCAGTCGTGTCCGACTCTGTGTGACCCCATAGATGGCAGCCCACCAGGCTCCCCCATCCCTGGGATTCTCCAGGCAAGAACACTGGAGTGGGTTGCCATTTCCTTCTCCAATGCATGAAAGTGAAAAGTGAAAGGGAAGTCGCTCAGTCGTGTCCGACTCTTCACGACCCCATGGACTGCAGCCTACCAGGCTCCTCCATCCATGGGATTTTCAAGAAAGAGTACTTGCTTGGAAAGTGGGGTGCCATCACCTTCTCCGAGGGGAACACTAATATCCTCTAAACAAGGAAATTTCCAATCAGATATTTTCTAAATCCAACACTTCTTAATTTATAACACCTCTATAGGAAAGACAAGGCAATGATTTAGGATGTTTCTTTATAGTAAGATAGGATATGACCAGTACCTTGTTTAATAATGAAAAAGTGAAAGTGAAAGTCACTCAGTCATGTCCAACTCTTTGTGTCCCATGGACTATACAGTCCATGGAATTCTCTAGGCCAGAATACTGGACTGGGTAGCCTTTCCCTTCTCCAGGGATCTTCCCAACTCAGGGATCAAACCGGGCTCTCCTGCATTGCAGGCAGATTCTTTACCAGGTGAGACACAGGCAAGCCCAAGAATACTGGAGTGGGTAGCTTATCCCTACTCCAGGGGATCTTCCTGACCCAGGAATTGAACCAGGGTCTCCTGCATTGCAGGTAGATTCTTTACCAACTGAACTATGAGGGAAGCCCACATTTGACAACAGTGATAGATTATATTTACTGAGAACTTGTAAAGTGCCAGGAACAGCATTAAATACTTTTACTTATTATCCCATTCTATAGGTGAGGAAACTGAGTGAGAGTGTGAAGTAATAGTGCATGATGGGTAGAATCAACCTTTGAATGCAGGACTGTAAGACCAGGGGGCTAATTGTTGTGTTTCACTGTTCACCACATGGAACAGCATCACAGTGGGAGTGAAAACAGCTCATCAGCTTGCTAGGCCCACCTCCTTTGTCCTGTTTGTTCAATGAACACATGGTGGTCTCCTATGGAACAGATTTTTAAAAGTATTTTTGTATATTGTGGATTTCCCTAAAGTGTCAACCAAATAAGAGCAGCTGTTCAGAATGCTTTGATTATATCCGTATGAATAAAAAGAGAAATATTCTTATGATTTTATCCCAAATGTCTTCCATGAAGGATGTTGGCTACTACCTAAAACCTTGCTTAAAATGCATCCCATTTTAAAAAAAATTGAAGTACAGTTGAATTTCAGTGTTGTGTTAGTTTCACACGTACAGCAAAGTAATAGTTATACATATACGCCTCTTTTCAGATTCTTTTTCCTTGTTAGTTATTACAAGATATCGAATATAGTTCCCTGTTCTATAGAGCAAATTCTAGTTGTTTAAAAACGAATCCCATCTTAAATACTTAAATAACCTAGAGCAAAAAAAGAAAAAAAGAGTATGCTAGTTAAGTTGCCTTGAATACAAATCAGAGGGCAAAAAGCTAGAGGATTTCTTTGCGTTCTCCACATGGGGGCATAGCTAGTCCTTTATGTACTAAGAAACAGGTCTCTGGTTCTGCAGCAGTGTCTACCAGATGAGGGAAGTACAAGAGCAAGAGATGAGGATGAGGGAGCAAGGCCAGAGGATACTGCCATCAGCTGCATTGGGGGTGATGGTTGATGATATTCACGCACGGCTCCCGAGTCCTCTAGTCTTTTTTGCGGGCCTGTTCGACCTTCCCCTGGTTGGTAACAATGGAGACCAGACTTCAGATAGCAACGTGGCCATTCCCTACTTTTACAGAAGTCCTTGTGTAACAACCATTACAACACACTGCAGCCACAGCAAGGACGAGTGCCTGCTTCTCTTCACCTAGAATACTGTCCATTCTGGGTCTTTTCTCCCCAGTCTGGGGAATAGCTCTTTATGAAATACACAAGAACCTGGGAGGTGATGGAGTGCGAGCCCTCATGGGATGAACAGCTTTTAAAATAGCCTGGTGACTTAATCCATAGCTAATTCCTGGGTTGGGGTGGAAAGTATTTCCAGAAGAAGATAAAAATAACAAATGAAAGATAGAGAGCTGCTTCAGCATAGAGCAAAGCCCGGGGCAGGAGAAAGATTAAGGTGAGGGAAGCTTTCTATTTTTCCTTCCTCTCTCCCTCCTCTAGGAATCAAACCCAGGATATATAAGTTATCTTTAGAGCATCAGAGACAGAAGCATGCAAGAAAAACAAAGAGTGAGGTTAAAGATGCCAGAGCCCGAGGAAGACTCCTGGCTGAGAATTAAGAACACCTCTTGGCATTCGTTTTATCTTCTGCCTCTGGAATCTTCAGCATGTTTATCTCAAGTAGAGCTGAGGGGTTGGTTCCCTGGCTCCCTCTTTCAATATAATGGAGTTTTGGGTAACTCTCCTCCAGTCACTCCTATCATGTGTTAGTCACTCAGTTTTGTCCGACTCTTTGTGACCCCATGGACTGTACCCCCCCCAAGTTCCTCTGTCCATGGAATTCTCCAGGCAAGAATACTAGAGTGGGCAGCCACTCCCTTCTTTGGGGGATCTTCCCCACCCAGGGATCAAACCCCCATCTCCTGCATTGCAGGCAGATTCTTTGCCATTTGAGCTACCAGGGAAGCCCAGTCATTCCTGCACCTGCCCCTATTGCTACCCACTGCCCAGCTCATTACAGTGGGTGGCTTGCATAAAGCAGTTCATACCCAAGTTCTGACAGTAGATGTCAGGACTAACCTTGCTCATTTCATTTTCACATCTGCTTTAACAGAAGCAGAATTCAGGTTATTTGTTCAAAGGCAGCATATTAAGGACAGGAAATATCTGAAATGGTACTTTTAAAGAAAATAGATCAGTTAGACACTTACCTTAAAAAAAAAAAATCTAAATATCTTCTTGGGAGGGAAGAGGTTGGAGAATTTGCCCACATACATGGAGACATGAAGTGCAAAGGAGGAACTTTCAGATAGCTTTTCTTCCTCATCAAACTCCCAGACACATTTATTTACTAGGATGTGCCTGAGGAAAGGGAAAGTTAAGACTTGAAGTTAAAAGGAGAAAACTTTTATTTCATTACATAAAATATTATATCTCAGGGTCCGACAGAGTTAGCTTTAATTATTTTTTTAATAGACTTTATTTTTTAGAGTAGTTTTAGTTACACAGAAAAATTAAGCAGCAGACATTCAGATACCCTGACATCAGAGGTTCCCAACCTTTTTGGCCCCAGGGACCATTTTCGTGGAAGACAATCTTTCCATGGACCAGAAGCAAGGGAATGGTTTTAGGATGATTCAAATGAATTACATTTATTGTGAGCTTTATTTCTATTATTATTACATCAGCTCCACCTCAGCCCATCAGGGATTAGATCCTGGAGGTTGTGGACACCCACCCCACATCACTCCTGCCCCCCTCCCACGCAACAGCCTCCCCTGCTAATAATTATCCTGCCCTAAGCCGGTACACTTGTCAAATGGATGAACTTATCATTACTCAAAGTCACAGAGTTCACTCCTGATGTTGTACATTCCATGGGTTTTAACAGGCATACAATGACATGTATCCCCCAATACAGGGCCATACAGGCAGTCTCACTGCCCTAAACATCCCTGGGCTCTGACTATTCATCTCTCCTTCCCTCCAACCCCTTGCAACCATTAATTTTTTTTTTTTTTTACCGTCTCCATAGTTTTGCCTTTTGCAGATTGTCATATAGTTGGAAGTCATACAGTATGTAGCATTTTCAGATTGGGTTCTTTCACTTTGTAATATGCATTTAAAATTTCTCCTTGTCTTTTCATGGCTTGATAAGACTTTTTATTTAGCACTTAGTAATATTCCATTGTCTAGATGTACCATAGTTATCCATTCACCTACTGAAGGCCATCTTGATTACTTCCAAGTTTTGGCTGGATCATACAGTAAGAATGAGAAGGGAATACCAGACAAGCTCACCTGTCTCCTGAGAAACCCATATGACGGTCAGGAAGCAACAGTTAGAACCCAGTGTGGAACAACTGAGTAGTTCAGGATTGAGAAAGGAGTACAGCAAGACTGTTTATTGTCATCCAGTTTATTTAACTTATACGCAGAGCACATCATGAGAAATGCCAGACTGGATGAGTTATAAGCTGGAATCAAGATGCTGGGAGAAATATCAACAACTTCAGATATGCAGATGAAAGTCTTTCTTTTTTATGACAGAAAGCAAAGAGGAATTGAAGAGCCTCTTGATAAAGGTGAAAGAGGAGAGTGAAAAATTTGACTTAAAACTCAGTATTAAAATGCAAAGATCATGGCATACAGTCCCATCACTTTGTGGCGAATAGATGGGGAAAAAGTGGAAGCAATAACAATTTTCCTCTTCTTGGGCTCTAAAATCACTATGGATGGTGACTGCAGCCGAAAATTAGAATATGATTACTTCATGGCAGGAAAGCTGGGACAAACTTACACAGTGTGTTAAAAAGCAAAGACATTACTTTGCCGACAAAGGTCCATATAGTCAAAGCTATGGTCTTTCCAGTAGTCATGTACAGACAGATGTGAGAGCTGGACAGTAAAGAAGGCAGAGCACTGAAGAATTGATGCTTTCCAACTGTGATGCTGGAGAAGACTCTTGAGAGTCCCTTGGAAAGCAAGGAGATCAAACCAGTCAATCTTCAAGGAAATCAACACTGAGTATTCATTGGAAGGACTGACACTGAAGCTGAAGTTCCAATACTTAGGCCACCTGATGCGAACAACTGATTTATTGGCAAAGAACCTGATGCTGGGTGAGATTGAAGGCAGTAGGAGAAAAGGATGACAGAGGATGAGATGGTTGGATGGCATCACTGACTCAATGGACATGAACTTGGGCAAACTTCGGGATGGTGAAGGACAGGGAAGCCTGGTGTGCTGCAGTCCATGGGGTTGCAAGAGTCGGACACGACTTGATGACTGAACAACAACAGCAGTAAGAATATGCTTAGTGCTGTAAAAAGTTTTCCCACAAGTTTAGTGTGCCAAAGTGTCTTCTAAAGTGGCTGTACCACTGTACCAGCAACAAATGAGATTCTGTTGATCCACATCCTTCCCAGCGTTTGCTGTTGCCAGTGTTTTGGATTTGGTTAATTCTAATACGTTTCCTCTAATATGTTGGCCACCTGGTGCAAAGAGGTGACTCATTGGGAAAGGCCCTGATGCTGGGGAAGACTGAAGGCAGGAGGAGAAGGGGACAACAGAGGAGGAGATGGTTGGAGGGCATCACTGACTCAATGGACGTGAGTTTGAGTAAGCTCTGGGAGATGCTGAAGGACAGGGAATCCTGACATGCTACAGTCCATGGGGTTGCAAAGCGACTGAGACTGAACAATATGTTCACAATGATATCTCTTTGTTTTAACTTGCCATTACTTAATGACATATGATATCAAGCATCTTTTCATATGCTTATTTGCCATCTATTCTGTGTCTTAAATCAGTATAGCTACTTCTTTCTTTTGGTTAATGTTAGCATGGCATATCTTTTCTTTTACTTTTACTCTATATGTGACCTTTTATTTAAAATGGGTTTCTTCTTCTACTCTGTGGAAATGTAAATTATGCTGTCACTATGGAGAACAGTATATAACAGTAACTACAAAAGTTCCTTAAAAAAATTAAAAATAGAGTTACCATATGATCCAGTGATCCCACTCTTGGGCATATCCAGAGAAAATTCTAATTCAAAAAGATACATGTATCCCAATATTCATGGCAGCACTAACTGCAATAGCTAAATTTGGAAACCTCAGCAGTGGCCACAGGACTGGAAAAGGTCAGTTTTCATTCCAATTCCAAAGAAAGGCAATGCCAAAGATTCCTCAAACTACCGCACAATTACACTCATCTCACAGGCTAGTGAAGTAATGCTCAAAATTCTCCAAGCCAGGCTTTAGCAATATGTGAACTATGAACTTCCAGATGTTCAAGCTGGTTTTAGAAAAGGCAGAGGAAACAGAGATCAAATTGCCAACATCCGCTGGATCATGGAAAAAACAAGAGAGTTCCAGAAAAACATCTATTTCTGCTTTATTGACTATGCCAAAGTCTTTGACTGTGTGGATCACATAAACTGTGGAAAATTCTGAAAGAGATGGGAATACCAGACCACCTGATCTGCCTCTTGAGAAACGTATATGCAGGTCAAGAAGCAACAGTTAGAACTGGACATGGAACAATAGACTGGTTCCAAATAGGAAAAGGAGTATGTCAAGGCTGTGTATTGTCACCCTGCTTAATTAACTTATATGCAGAGTATGTCATGAGAAATGCTGGGCTGGAAGAAGCACAAGCTGGAATCAAGATTGCTGGGAGAACTATCAATAACCTCAGATTTACAGATGACACCACCTGGCAGAAAGTGAAGAGGAACTAAAAAGCCTCCTGATGAAAGTGAAAGAGGAGAGTGAAAAAGTTGGCGTAAAGCTCAACATTCAGAAAACGAAGATCATGGCATCTGGTCCCATCACTTCATGGGAAGTAGATGGGGAAACAGTGGGAACAGTGTCAGACTTCATTTTGGGGGGCTCCAAAATCACCGCAGATGGTGACTGCAGCCATGAAATTAAAAGATGCTTACTCCTTGGAAGGAAAGTTATGACCAACCTAGACAGCATATTCAAAAGCAGAGACATTACTTTGCCAACAAAGGTCCATCTAGTCAAGGCTATGGTTTTTCCAGTAGTCATGTATGGATGTGAGAGTTGGACTGTGAAGAAAGCTGAGCACAGAAGAATTGATGCTTTTGAACTGTGGTGTTGGAGAAGACTTTTGAGAGTTCCATGGACTGCAAGGAGATTCAACCAGTCCATTCTAAAGGAGATCAGCCCTGGGTGTTATTTGGAAGGAATGATGCTAAAGCTGAAACTCCAGTACTTTGGCCACCTCATGTGAAGAGTTGACTCACTGGAAAAGACTCTAATGCTTGGAGAGGAGAAGGGGATAACAGGATGAGATGGCTGGATGGCATCACTGACTCGATGGATGTGAGTCTGAGTGAACTCCGGGAGTTGGTGATGGACAGGGAGACCTGGCGTGCTGTGATTCATGGGGTCACAGAGTCGGACATGACTGAGCAACTGAACTGACTGACTGACTGAAGGCATGGAAGCAACATAAATGTCCATCAAATATTCACTTAGATGATTGGATAAAGAAGATATGGTACAAATATGCAATGGAATATTACTCAGCCATAAAAAGGATGAAATAGTGCCATGTGCAGCAACATGATAGATCTAGAGATTATCGTAGTAAGTGCAGCAAGTCAGAGAGAGGAAGATGAACTTCATATGATATCACTTATATGTGGAATTGAAAAAATATGATACAAATGAACTTATTTACAAAGTAGAAATAGACTCACATTCATGGAAAACAAGTTATGGTTACCAAAGAAGAAATGGGGGGAGGTGCCGGGGTCCAGCCCCCGCAGGATCCAGGGAAACCTGAAGGGAAAACGGCGTTGGCGGATGATTAAGAGAGAGATAAGGAAAGAATATTGTAGATAAGAAAATAGAGGAGAGAAAGAGGCTGATATTCCTTGGTTTACATAGAAAGCCAATAAAACTTCGAGACAAGAAGTTCGCCCTGTTCACGGAGGCCACAGGTGCCTTCCTGGTCTCCCGAGGGAGTGAAGACGCAGAACGTCTTCCCGTTCAGGTCTTAGAAACCCGGGCAAATAAGTGAACACAGGGAGCCTCTGTGCTCCAAGGGATCAGCCTGAAAAAAAAGAGGGAGAGGGAGAAAATGATTGACGTGGGGAGACCAAGCTACTTCGGTGAGCGAGGCCCAATAGCTTTATTTTTAAAAGGTACTTTTATACCTGTCTTATACATAGCGGGAAATGAAAGATCCGAAGTCATACAGAGTCAGCCCAGACATTACATCTGTTTTGTCTTTATCGAAACCAGGATTTTTTCTGCAAACCTTTCCCATAAACAATGTTGTGTACATTATCTTCTGGCCTTGAAGGCCTGTGGACATTTTATGACCCTCTTTTGATAAAGGCTGTTCAACCAAAAACCTTATTTTCCCTTGAAATGTTTTTTCTTATATTTCTAATATTTCTTATATTTCTAATCTATGTCAGCCTCAAAAGGTATTAAACAAGTTACTTTTCTCACAGAGCAAAGGTGCAGTGAGTTACAAGAAAGAACCAATTAGCTCAAAAGTCTGATGTGGTTAATTTCAAGGCTACACTTGTTTTTCTTACATTTCAACTATGTTAACTAATGCACTCCCAGGTGCACAGTGGATAAGAGATATGGGAACTTAGCAACAAGCATTGGCCCAATAATGAAATCCTACATTAGCACTATTCTAATAACTTTTAACTCTTTGAAAGGCTCTATGTTTTAGGCTTTCCGTGCCTCTCACAGTTGGGAGGCTGTAAATAATCACATGCGTAGCTGCAAGAGTCTGGATATATCTGCCAAGTAAGCTAAAATGCTAACAGAGGGGGTTTGATTTGAAATATTCCTCTCATGTCCAGGAGACTTATTAGCTATAGCCCTAAGTTAATTTTCTCCAGAGAAATGTGGTCAGGAATAGCCCCCTGTTAATGTCAGAAGAGTTGGTGGAAGTCATGAAATAGTAAAACAGATAGATTTTGGTTTTGGGGGAGATGCTCAAGAAAGCCTAGGGAGCCCGTTGAGTCCTGAAGCCTTGCTTAACAGTTCTCTTCCACATGACCTTGTCATGGGTGGGATGTCCCGTGGTGGCTCCTGGCAGGGAGGTATAAATTAGGAGTTCTGGATTAACAGATACTCATTACTATAAGTAAGAGAGATAACCAATAAGGACTTATCATATAGCACAAGGAGCTATACTCAATATTCTGTAATAATCCATAATGGAAAAGAATATGAAAAAGAATATATATATATGTATAACTGAATCACTTTGCTTTACACCTGAAACTTAAGCAACATTGTAAATTAACTCTGTTTCAATAAAAATTAAAACAATCAAACAAAAATAATAAAATATAATGGTGTCTTGTAGACAAAATGTCTTATTTTTTGACCCATTCTGATAATCTTTTAATTGGTGTATTTAGACTACTGATGTTTAAAGTGACTGTTGATGTAGTTGGATTAATATTTTACCATATTTATTATTGTTTTCTAGTCATTGCCTTTGTTCTTTTTTAAATCTTTTATTGTTTTTCTGGTCTTTGTAGTTTTAATTGAAAATTTTATAGAATTTTATTTTCTCTTCGATTTTAGTATTCCAATCATACTTAAAATTTTTTTTTTTACTTTTTAAGTGGTTGTCTTAGAGTTTGCAATATACATTTACAACTAAACCAAGTCCACTTTCAAATAACTTTATACCAATTACATGGTAGTGCAATACCTTATAATAAGAAAATAATCCTAATTCCTCCCTTCCATCTTTTATAAGTTGGTTGTCATTCATCTCTCTTTATTCATTTGATCATAGGAATACATGATCAAATACACTGTTGATATTATTTTGAACTGTTCAGTTCAGTTCAGTTCAGTTGCTCAGTCGTGTCCGACTCTTTGCGACCCCATCAATCGCAGCACGCCAGGCCTCCCTGTCCATCACCAATGCCCGGAGTTCACTCAGACTCAAGTCCATTGAGTCAGTGATGCCATCCAACCATCTCATCCTCTGTCATCCCCTTCTCCTCCTGCCCCCAATCCCTCCCAGCATCAGAGTCTTTTTCCAATGAGTCAACTCTTTGCATGAGGTGGCCAAAGATGCTTACTCCTTGGAAGAAAATTATGACCAACCTAGATAGCATATTCAAAAGCAGAGACATTACTTTGCTGACTAAGGTTCATCTAGTCAAGGCTATGGTTTTTCCAGTGGTCATGTATGGATGTGAGAGTTGGACTGTGAAGAAGGCTGAGCACCGAAGAATTGATGCTTTTGAACTGTGGTATTGGAGAAGACTCTTGAGAGTCCCTTGGACTGCAAGGAGATCCAACCAGTCCATTCTGAAGGAGATCAGCCCTGGGATTTCTTTGGAAGGAATGATGCTAAAGCTGAAACTCCAGTCAGATCAGTTAAGAATAAGAATTTTGGAATTTCTCTGTCATTCAATGGTTAAGACTCCCTGCATCCAATTCAAGGGTTGTGGCTTTGATCCCTGGTGAAGGAACTAAGATCCGAAGTGTCACATAACAAAAGTATATACGTATTTATTTCTCCTTCACCTTTGCAGGATAATTTTGTAAGATTCAGAATTCTACGTTGGTGTTTCTTTATTTCCAACACTTTAAGTATTTCACTCCACTCTTCTTGCTTGCATGGTTTTTGAAGAGAAATCAGATATAATTCTTATCTATGCTTTTCTACTGGGGCTTTCCAGGTGGCATTAGTGGTAAAGAACCTGCCTGCCATTGCGACTGCAGGAGATGTAAGAGACAAGGTTAGATCCCTGGGTCTGGAAGATCCCCTGGAAAAGGAAATGGCAACCCACTCCAGTATTCTTGCCTGGAAAATCCCAGGGACAGAGGAACTTGGCAGGCTACAGTCCATGGGGTCACAAAGAGGTGGACACGACTGAAGTGACTTAGTGCACATTCTTCTCTATAGGTAAGATTTTTTTCTCTTTGCCTTCTTTCAAGGTTCTTTTCTTTATTTTTTATTTTTGTAATTTGAATATAATATATAGATCAGTGTAGTGTTTTAGGCATTTATTCTTCTCTGAGTTTCCTGGATCTGTCATTTGATAGCTGACATTAATTGGGGGAAAAGTTTCAGTTTTTATTGCTTCAGATATTTCTGTCCCCCTTTCTCTTTTTTCTCTTGATATTTTCATTGTAAGTATGTTACACCTTTTGTAGTTGGTCCACAGTTCTTGACTGTTCTATTTTTATTCCAGTCTTTTTTCTTTTCACTTCTTCATTTTGGAAGTTTCTATTCACAAATTTCTTAGAATTTCCATCCCTCTGCTTACAGTGTCCATCTGTTCTTACATGTTATTCACTCTAGCCATTAGAGGCCTTAGCATATTAATCATAGTTGTTTTAAATTCTTGGTCTAAGCCTGACATCCCTGCCATATCTGAGCCTGGTTCTCATGCTTGGCCTGTCTTTTCAAACTGTGTTTTTACCTTTTAATATTCCTTGTAATTGTTGAAAAACAGACATGACGTACTGTTCTTTAGTGCTGTGGTGGTAAAGTGTGGGGGAAGCGGAGCAATCTTTTAATGAGCCTGTACCCCTGAACTGTGAACTTGACGTCTATGTCCATTTCCCACCATCTCTTAGGTGGTATAGGATGGCTAGAGTAGGCTGTGATTGGTTATTTCCTTTCTCCCACATGCAAGACTAGAGTTGAATATTTCTCTTTCCTCAGATTGGTTAGGCTCTGCTAAAACCTCAATAATGTAAACTCTGGTAAAAATAATTTCTTTTGCTCATAGACCTTGTTAAGAAGAAGACAAATACTGAACATTTGCTATGTGTCAGGCAGGATTTTGGGCTCCAAGACACTAATAGCAGAACAAAGATGTCTGCTCTCAAGGAGTCTATCTTCGTTCCCAGGGAAATGACGGTTTCACAGTTCTTTCTCTTATCTATTCTTGTCCTCTCCCGTTGGTAATTCTTATGCTACAGAAACTTGTTACAATTATTCTTCATCATGGGCTTCCCCAGTGGCTCAGCAGTAAAGAATCCACCTGCAATGCAGGAGTTGCTGGTTCAATTCCTGGTTTGGGAAGATGTTATCATATGTTAAATCCAATGGGTCCTCTTCTAACATAAGAGTTTTCCCCCAGTCACCAGCTCTGAGTTGGAAGTGAAACTGTTATAAATTATTCTTGGCGTTCAGAGAGGGGAACTAAGCAATTTTCTTATCCCTGGTAAGGATCAATCTAATTTGCTTGGATTTGTCCAAAGATTTTAGCCATGGAGAATGTAAAGACTCCTTTCTAATTGCAGACAATTTTAATTTCTCTTTGCCATTATCAAATAGCTACATAATGCTTTACAAAAACTGAGATGAACTCTCTGGGCATGATCCCAGAAGACATACTGTAACATTATAATGCAGTATAACAGAATTATCTAAACAGTCACACCGAAAGCATTTTAATAAAATGTACACACAAAAGACCACATCCATCGAAGTCTGTTTTTAGCTGTACTCCAAATTCTTTATTTGAAGATTATTTTATTTCCTTTCTTGACCGGTTTAAATATGAAAATTTTTTGGAATGGATCTGAATCACATTAGGTAAAAATTTATCTCAAAAATATTTTGTCTTTCTATAATGAAGAGCTAGGGCAATGTTGTCCAGTGGAATTCTCTGTGATGATAAAAAAAGTATTCTAAATCTGTGCCACTAGTTGACTGTAGCTAATGAACACTTAAAACATTCTGAGTTTTTAATTCTATTTAATTTCAACTAATTTATAATTAAGTAACCACCTGCTGCTGCTGCTGCTGCTGCTAAGTCGCTTCAGTTGTGTCCGACTCTGTGTGACCCCGTAGACGGCAGCCCACCAGGCTCCCCCGTCCCAGGGATTCTCCAGGCAGGATCCCTGGAGTGGGTTGCCATTTCCTTCTCTAATGCATGAAAGTAAAAAGAGAAAGTGAAGTTGCTCAGTCATGTCCGACTCTTAGTGACCCCATGGACTGCAGCCCACCAGGCTCCTCTGTCCATGGATTTTCCAGGCGAGAGTACTGGAGTGGGGTGCCGTTGCCTTCTCCGCCTGCATCTAGTGGTTATTTGGAAACTGAAGATCCAGGGCTGCTAGATCCTAAGAGCCACGCATTCTAATTCTGCCCATGAAAAGTTAGAAGTCCAGATCACTACCACAGCCCTCATTGCCTATGGAGAAAAGCAGAACCATCAAAAGACAGAAAGGAATCTTTCTCTTCTCTTTGCACAGGGCAGAGGTTGGGAAGTGAGACAGAAATTTTGTGTTTGTCTTTAGCTTCATGGGGGTTAAAAGACAAAAAAAAAAAAAACAAACGTAAATATCCACAAACTATCACTTTCCAATGAAACTATGAAATAGAACATGGTTTAACACGAAGAATTACAAGAAAGTGTTTTTCTTTCTTACATGACATAGACTCAAACAATTTCTAATTTTGTTTGGATGGAAGAATTTCTCCTAACCCTTTTTCTCTTCCTGCAAGTTAAGAGTTTTATTCATTTCTTCAATAGACATCAATTAAGCATATTTACTGCGCTTCCATAGAGTTAATAAAGTTTTTAAGTGCTGTAATCATCTATGCAAAGCTGTTTATTAAGTTAGCCAGTAGGGCACAAAGAGAAAATTTCTTTATTGTTTTCCCCCAAGGACCCTTCGAACCTCCTCTTGCAGGTTCTTTCCTGCCCCTGAAGGAAATACCAAGCATACTCCACAGCTTTTCTAGTCTCTGGGAATCATAAGAGCAATTTCATAGTGTAGATTGAAAAAGCATCTTCTGATCTAACCTTGGAATGTCCATCATTTGTCCCCTGTAAAGCCTCTGCCTCTCTCATCAAGGCTGGGAAATCTGCAGGCTTAAGAGACTGAGGTGGATCTCTTTCTTGCTTCTAGTCCCAACTCCTCACCCCTCACTAGCTGCCATTTCGGGCCCCTTCACTGTTGGAACAGATGGTAAAGGAGAGAAATTATAGTGATAGTCCATCCTACCTGTACTAGTACGGTCATAATCTTGGACTAGTTCCCTCAAATGGCAACCCACTCCAGTGTTCTTGCCTGGAGAATCCCAGGGACAGGGAGCCTGGTGGGCTGCTGTCTATGGGGTCGCACAGAGTTGGACACGACTGAAGCGACTTAGCAGCAGCAGCAGCATAACAGATGCACAGTTGCTGACTCTTGTGGTGTGATCAACACCCCTAACATCATTCCAAGAGGGCACTCACCGCTCATTGACTTGGATGAAGACATGGCGTAGGTTGGCCAATATCAGTTCCCACCCTCATCCTCCTGTTTCCTGAGCAGTCCACACAGATGAGGTCCCCTTTTGGGGAATTTTAGGCCCCTCAGACCATCCTCTTTTTGTTCATCCTGTTTTTGATTCAACATGAGTATCAGTAAAGTACTTTTGGTTGTGACCAGTGATGTACAGGAAAATGTTCAACAAGCTGCTTTCCAGTGAGGGGTGGTGGTGGTGGGAATCCCTAATTCAGAGCATTTGCCAATTTCTGAGCTTTAAATAGTTCCACGATGGTCAGTTTTAACCTAACAAGATGACGTCACTGAATACAGAGTTGGGAAAAGATGCGCCCGCTCAGTTCTAGAGAGCTGGCTCCAGGATTTACTGAAGTAACAGCAAGTAACAAACCAAACTGTCTTACACTCTAAAGGAATAGATTGGTTTAACAGGAAATTTGGAGGTGGGGTGAGTTAGGGCTTGCTTATCTGTTAGGTCTTGGAATTCATAAAAGATGCAAGTTCTTTCTGGCTCCAGCAACAATGTTGTCTTGATCCTGAGTCACTGCTTTTGACTTTGAGCAGAGTCAGCTCCTTCTGAATCTTTTCTTTGAGCTTTGGAACTTTCAAGTAACTTGGCATCAAAGACCTTATAAGTAGATTTCTCTTTGGAATTTAATTTCTCTCTTCCTCTCTTAGTATAATTTTCAGGTGAAAAAAAAGTTGTGCCAGATGATGTGTGAAGTCCTGTCGGCTTTCTGAGTTGTGACCTGGTCTGACAACTTGTTTCCACATATCCTTGTTTCTATGCACTCTTTTCCATGATGATCTCATCCTCTCACATGCTTTCAATTATTGTCTCTGCATATTGTAGATAATTGGCAAATGTGTAACTCTAGCTCTGAAATCTCTTCATTACTCCAGGACCTACATTTCCTAATGGCCAATCAATATTTTTTACATAGGCATCCCAGTGACTTCAAATTCAACCTCTCTAATCCAAATAAATCACTCTTTCCTTGTCCTTTCCAAACAAATAAACAAACAAGAGTTAAATTTCTCCTGAAAGCGTCAGGCACTGTTAAGGGCACCACTACTCTCCAAGGAACACAAATTGACTCATCCTTTGGTAATCAAGGATGATGCTGAGGTCAAACTCTGATTTAAAAACACTAGATGATAGTTTAATTCACTGAGATCGGAAAGCATGGAGGACAGAGTGGTTTATGGTGACAAGGTTTGGAGGAGAAGGAGTAGAGCAGAGGGGAGGAGTTTGGTCTTGGACACAGTAAATTTAAAGTATGATGTTGATGTCCAAGAGAGGGTGTCTAGAGACAATGACACTCATTGTCTGGAACTCAGGAGAGAGGACTGGGCTGAAGAGAAAAATGCAGTTGATGATATTGATGTGGAAGGGCACGTAGAGGAAGCAGAGTGAGAAGAGGGAAAAAAAGCCAGGTTGGAGCCCTGAATGTGACATTGAAGGGAAGACAAGGAGGGAGAGATCAGAAGAAAGCCAGGAAAATGAAGTGTTATTGGATTCAAGAGATGAGAATGTTGGAGAGAAAGTTTCGGTCTAGAGAGTCAACTCCTGCTGAAACCTGATGCAGCGTAAAGTCCTGTAAAGCAGTCTCTGGATCGACAATAAAGAGCGTGTGGGAGATCTTCCAAATGCGTTTTCAGGGGTGTGTTGGGTGCAGCAGCCAGAATGTGGTGAGTGGGAGGTGAGGACACAGATGACTGCTCAACAAGTGGTGTCAGGAGAAGTGATAACCTTTCGGGAGGAAGAATCAACACATGTGGCCAGAATGTGGAGAAAACAAACAAGCAAGAAATAAGCTCAAGCACTTGTCCTCCAAGAAAAATGTAAGAGAGAGCTTCATTTGAAAGGCAGCCAAAAGTTCACTGGCATTTTCGGGGTACACATGTGAAGAAAATATTTTCAATACCAGGAAGGGCAAGAGCAGAGGTGTAACAACAGCAGAGGAGGATGTGTGCTGAGGACCTGCGGAGTTTTAGAAAAATTAGCTAAAATGAAATAACCAAGATGGAGGAAAGAGAGGGAAGCCTGGAATATGAACACTGGCTAGGAAGCTCTCTGCCACTACTCTTTTCACGGATGCTTCAACACCTTCAAGGCTGTGCTGTTTGAAAAGCATCACCACTGCTTTAAAAAGAAAAACCACCATAAAAACCTCTTCCTGTGACCTCTGCATTTTCTGCTAGCTCTAACCATAGTCTCTCCTGTTCATAACCAAACATTTTGAAGGCTTTTCATCCATGCAAGCTGACCTCTTTACAGTTTTCTGAATCAGTTTCACGGTCTTATTGCACTTATCCCACTCCATCTAAATTTTATCTTCAGGTTCTTTTCCAAGGAGGAAGAGGAAGGGAAGGGAACGTGGATTGCTGACTGGCGTAGTCACCATACATGCACAAGGCAGGCCTCTCTGTTTTCAGGAGGCAGAACCATTCTCTCGGCTCCCCTTGGCTGCTGTCTTCACCCTCTGTACTCTTCCTCTCTCTGTTTTAGGTGTCTTTGAGCTTCAATCCTCTCAATCTTTCAGATACTTTCTCCCCAAGGTTAAACTTTTAATTTTTAATTTTAATTGGAGGATAATTGCTTTACAATGTTGTGTTGGTTTCTGCCATAGAGCAATTTGAATTAGCCATAAGTATACATATATCCCCTCCCCTGGTTTGAGTTTTTATATTGACATATAGTTGATTTACAATGTTATGTTAGTTTCAGGTATACAAGAATGTGATTCAGTTATACATATCTATTCTTTTTCATATTCTTTCCCATTATAGATTATTACAAGATATTGAGTTTAGTATGTAGTTCAGGAAGCAACAGTTAGAACTGGACATGGAACAACAGACTGGTTCCAAATAGGGAGGCTGTATATTGTCACCCTGCTTATTTAACTTACATGCAGAGTACATCATGAGAAACACTGGGCTGGAGGAAGCGCATGCTGGAATCAAGACTGCCAGAAGTATCAATAACCTCAGATATGCAGATGACACCACCCTTATGGCAGAAAACGAAGAAGAACTAGAGTCTCTTGGTAAAAGTGAAAGAGGAGAGTGAAAAAGCTGGCTTAAAATTCAACATTCAGAAAATGAAGATCATGGCATCTGGTCCCATCACTTCATGGCAAATAGATGGGGAAACAGTGGAAACAGTGACTGACTTTATTTTGGGGGGCTCCAAAATCACTGCAGATGGTGATTGAAGCCATGAAATTAAAAGACACTTACTCCTTGGAAGAAAAGTTATGACCATCCTAGACAACATATTAGAAAGCAGAGACATTACTTTGCCAATGAAGGTCTATCTAGTCAAAGCTATGGTTTTTCCAGTAGTTATGTATGGATGTGAGAGTTGGACTATAAAGAAAGCTGAGTGCAGAAGAATTGATCCTTTTGAACTGTGGTGTTGGAGGAGACTCTTGAGAATCCCTTGGACTGCAAGGAGATCAAACCAGTCAATCCTGAAGGAAGTCAACCCTGAATATTCATTGTAAGGATTGATGCTGAAACAGAATCTCCAGTTATTTGGCCATTTGATGTGAAGAACTGACTCATTTGAAAAGATCCTGATGCTGGGAAAGATTGAAGGCGGGAGGAGAAGGGGACGACAGAGGTTGAGATGGTTGGATGGCATCACCGACTCAATGGACATGAGTTTGAGTAAATTCCAGGAGTTGGTGATGTACAGGGAGGCCGGACATGCTGCAGTCCATGGGGTCACAAAGAGTTGGACATGACTGAGCGACTGAATTGAACTGATTGAGTTTAGTTCCTTGCACTATATGGTAGGTCTTTGTTGTTTGTTTATTTTATATATAGTACTGTGTATGTGTTTATCTCCACCCCCTTTCCTTTCTCCTTTGGTAACCATAAGTTTATTTTCTATGTGTGTCTATTTCTGTTTTGTAAATAAATTCATTTGTATCATTTTTTTTTAGATTCCATATATAAGTGATATCATGTGATATTTGTCTTTGTCTGACTTACTTCACTTAGTATGACAGCCTCTAGGTCCATCCATGTTGCTGCAAATGGCAATTATTTCATTATTTTTTATGGGTTAGTAGTATTTCATTGTGTTTGTGTGTATACTACATATTCTTTATTCATTCATCTGTTGATGGACATTTAGGTTGCCTCTGTGTCTTGGCTTTGCACACAGCACTTCCAGATACTTTTCAAACCTTTGTTCGATGCTGATTTACTTTCTGTTCTCTTGGCTATTACAAGTTTTCTCCTGAACTACAGGGTCTTGGGAGGGCTCAATTTTGTTCTTAAAAATAGTCTAAGAGAATAGGGGAATTAAATTTTTTCCTTACCGGATTTTTATTAGCATATCTTAAAATGAATCAATATCCAAAAACAAAAATTTTTTTTCCCTTTAAGTTATGGGCTATAGCATGAGAAGTGTTCCCTTTCTAGGCCTTTGCCTCTAGCCAAATGTTCAACCTTCGTGGCAAGACCCTGCTCATATGTCACTTCCTCAGAGAGCCCTTCCTTAATGATTCCTGCCCAGTCACTCTTCCATCACCTGTATTTGGTATCTTCAAAGCAGTTATCACTGGATAAAATGATCTTGCAAGCATCTTCCCTCTCTTGTTCATAGTGGAATCTTAGGAGACTTGAATAGTGCCTGACCCACAGTAAATATGCAATAAATATTATCTATATAATTTATTGATCCAATAAAGTAAATTCACAATGTTAGTAGCTTTTATTCTTGAAATGCACAAATTCTTTCCCCTTCTTCCTCAAAAAAAATAGCAGAAAATGTAGCATAAACTGTGACTTTTAGGTCCTATTTGTGGAATTTAAATCTTTAAAAGCTTCCATAATCATGCCACACTTTGACTCAAGGAGAATTTACTAAATACCTACTAAGAGCAGGTGTGGTAGAAGACACAGAGATAGAAGTGACAGTTGCTGAGTTCTGCTGAACCATCTCAACATGCTTCCCTGACTCTCATGACATAGGGGTAAATATTCTAACCTGGCCTCGAAGAACTTCCACTCTTCCTTTCTATAATTTGACCACACAGAACTCTTCTTTAATCCAGTTCATAAATTAATTATTTCTATGCTTCTGTTGATTCCATTAGACAATATTTCTTTTATACACAATCAAATCTTGGTCATCCTTCAAGATTCAACTCAATACTCCTTTCTCCATGTTCAGTTCAGTTCAGTTCAGTTCAGTTGCTCAGTCGTGTTCTCCATGCACTTCCCCAAATCTTGGTTTTCACTGTTATTCATCGACTTGGAACATTCAGAGTATACAGCCTGTCATAGAACTTCAAATTTGTATTGTTCACTCTTTTCTGTCCTAAATCTTGGCTCCATGCTGGATTTCAAACTCCAAGAGAAGTTTGCAGCTGGTGCTCCCTAAATAGTGATCCTTGAACTGAGTGCCCTGAGATAGGTTTGAAATTCAGAATCATGTTCGTGCAATATAATGGAAAGAGATCCTGAGAACCTGTCCAGAAAAGATTATTCTGTTCCCCACCTATGCTAACAAACTCTCTCTGCCATGGTCATAAAAGTTTATTTTTTCCTTTATTGACAAACATCTACATTTGGGATGATTCAGTGGCCCTGTGTGTTCCCCAACTCTCTCACCCTCCAGTATCCAAGGTCCTTATCACCAAGATGATAGAATCTTTGGAACAATGAAACTGACAAGGTGGAGGAAGGGTAAGGAGGAAACATGATGGTTTGTATATTTTTTCACTTAGAGAATTGTGGAGGTGCATTAACTCATCTGCTCTGCCTAACTTCTGAAAAAGATTTCAGTGAGAAAATAAATGAGATTGCAACACTTGTTGTCTTTCAAAAGTCAAGCACTGAATTATATGTGGGTCTGTGTGTTTTCTGCCCAAATTTGCAGTGGAAAAGAAAGGATTCCAAAGCTGTTGGTGTCATGATGCCAAAATATCCAGATGAAGAATTCAATCAATTGTGCAGATGTTCCAAATGCATCATGCCAAATATTCCAATCTGTGGAAACATCCAGTGACCATCTTTTTCATTTTGTTCTTGATATTTTGGCAGGATACAGTTGCAGACTGATTTACTAAGCTTAAGAGCCAAAATCACAACATTTTCTATCCAGAGTTACCAGGTTGATACTCTCGAATGGGCTTTTGATATTTTAAAGGTTTATATTTCTTCTCTTAGGGAACTCTTCAAGAAGAAATTATTTTTCTGACTTCTATTACTTATCTTAATCAGAAGAGGAAAAGGTAGACAAGATAGATAAATCCTCAGAAATTGCTGCAGAAATGAATAAATATTGTATTCTTAAAAGAAAATGGTATACAGCAAGACAAACATTTTAAAGAGATTTAAATGGAAAAATGTACAGGATACTGTGCATTAAGTGTTCTCATATTAACATTTTAAGCTGTAATAACACAACCTCTTTAAACTCTGGTCTACTTCAGGAATGCTCTGATTTGGTCCCATTATCCAAGTCTTCAAATATCTGACATTGATTCCACAGCCTACATTCAATGGTACCAGAAGAACTGTACACCAGAGTTCCATTTTGAATTTTGTGTCCAGTTAATCCCAGCCAACTTCACATTCCACATTGCTGAGTCACTCCCCAGACTACAGGCCCATGTTGTCCTCTGTCTTCTTCTTTATTTCATCCTAAACCACTCTTGGTTTTTTTCTCTTCTCACATAACCTACAGTCTGCTCTTATCTGATCCTTGATTATGGGGGTGGGAGGAAGGCAAAGACCAAAATTTCTTAGTCTGCACTTTTGAAAAAGTGAAGGTTCTTTTCAACCATGTCGTGGTCTGTGTTTGCTCTTTTAAAATATTTCACTGTCACTGTTATTAAAGAGACAACCAAATGTTGTTTCTAAGACACTCATGACTATCTTAACCAAGTGTCTGAATTTCTTCTGACAATTTTTTTTTCATTTTTGCCTTCCAAAATAGAATCCTAAGTATAGAAAAAATAAAAATTCTCAAACTTTCATACCTAGAACTATATGATATTTCCCAGAGGGTCCCTGAAAATTGCAAATATTATTTTTTTCATCTTCAGAAAGGTGCTGGAAATAACTAGGTTTGTTTGATGAGTTGCATTACTTGTCAAATCAGAAGAGAGGGTCATTCCCAGGTTGACTTTGTAAAGGTAAAATTTTATTAATATAACTGCATCAGAAATTGTATGCTTTATGGGAAATCCTTGGTAAATTGTCAGTATCATCACTGTCCACAATATAGTTTAAACTTCAGGGATAACATTGATCAGAACTCTAGGTTATAGCTGTGTCAGATGGTCCTGTTTTATCGGAGTCCTGGTACTGCTTGAGGCTTCCCTGGTGGCTCAGATGGTAAAGAATCTGCTGGTAATGCAGGAGATCCCAGTTGGGCCCCTGGGTTGAGAAGATCCGTTGGAGAAGGTCATGGCAACCCACTCCAGGATTCTTGCCTGGAGGGTTGCATGGACCCTGGCGGACTATAGTCCTTGAGGTTGCAAAGAGTCAGACACGATTGGGTAACTAACACTGGTACTGCTTTGCCTGGTGACCAGATCGTCCTCATATTCTCGTCTTCTGGGATTTACTTGAACTCTTTCAATCCCCATCTACATGCTAGTACTCCTCAAATTTCTGTCTTTCTCATGTTTAAACATTATGCTCATGTATCTTAATTTAAACCAAAGTAATCGTTAAAATGTTACTCACCATGTTTACAGGTTAGAGATTCTAATAATCTGCACTTTCCATGACATTTATAAATCTTGGTTTGTTTTAAAATCTATGTTATGTTACTATTAATTTTATTAGTAAAGCTTTACAAAGTTTCAATCTATGTTAGCTCTGGTGCTGCTGCTGCTGCTAAGTCTCTTCAGTCGTGTCCGACTCTGTGCGACCCCATAGACGGCCTCAGGGACTAATAAATGGATGCTTATGAAAGTTGTATCACAAGTCCAAGGAGATCTTCAAGATACTCGTGAAGCATTATGAATATGTTTTATAAGTGGCAGTCAGGAACACCCTAGTGGATAGGATAGATAAGTGACATTTCTATAGGGAATATTTTATTGCTGAGAGACTTTTCATCATTCTCAATATGACATGGCAGGTGTTTCCTATCATTAGTCAAAAAGCCCAAAATGAAAGGCACATTGCAGCAATATTCCTATCATCAGCTTTATCATTATAACCACAAAATATGCAACTAGAATATCTAAAGAAATTTTCTTCTGTTTTGAGAGAGGAGATAGATGAGGGGAAAAGGAGGAACAGGAAAAAGTAGTAACAAAGAAGCAGGCAGAACAGTAAAAATACCAAACAGAACATTTGGAAGGTACCAAGCAGTGAGGAAGATATACACAGAGAGACAGAAATAAAGAAAGTGGGAGACACACTCGGAAAGAGGATCAGAGCACACTTTGCAGGCAAAGCTCTTACAGAATTTTACAGGACAGGAATCTGACAGAATTACGACCTCTAGGAATCAGAGTTCCACCAGGCCAACAAAGTCTTGCTCATAATGAGCAAGTATAAAACAAACCGGAAGGGAAATATATCTATCTTCCTGGTTCACATTAAGTGTAATATTTTCATCACCACATTTCCCCCAACATATTGAAAAAAATCAAATAACAAAATATTTATTAAACAGTTCTGATGCTAAAAACTTAATATTTGTGTCACATACACAATTATACAAAGCAAATAACAACAGACTAGACATCTGTACAGTGCCATGTGCAAAGGCCAAAATATCTTTCGGAGTTTAAGGCCACCTTAATCAACGGAAGCTTTTCTAAACTCTACTATATATAAGTCTCTCTGAACCTGTCTGTGATTTTGAAAATATGCTTTTAGAACTAATGTGAACTACTGCATTAGAAACAGGGGAAATTAATGATTATGTACACAAAAAGGCTAAATTATTGAGTGACACTTTTAAGAAATATTGTATTTTTCTACTAAAACTTGTTCTGGAATTGCTTTGCTTTTCTCCTTAGAAGTGTACACCAGTCACTAAATTTGTCAACATTGACATTTTTACCACAGAATAACAGCAATAATTTAGTCATCATTTACTGAGCACTTACTATGTGGCTGGCATTATTCTAACATTTCACATATACTGGCTCATTTAATTCTCACAAAAGTCAATGTATTCGGTATTCTTATCCCCATTCTACAGATGTGGAAATCAAGAGACAAGCTAAATAATTTGCCTCAAGTGACAGCTTCCGGTAAATGGCTGAGCTTTCGCTCCTGCTGTTACCTACGCCTTGGTTGCTGTTCAGTTACTCAGTTGTGTCTGACTCTTTGTGACCCATGGACTGCAGCACGCCAAGCTTCCCTGTCCTTCACCATCTCCCAGAGCTTGCTCAAACTCATGTCCATTGGGTTGGTGATGCCATCCAACCATCTCATCCTCTGTTGTCCCTTTTTCCTCCTGCCTTCAATCTTTCCCAGCATCAGGGTCTTTTCTGTTGAGCCGGCTTTTCACATCAGGTGGCCCGAGTACTGGAACTTCAGCTTCAGTGTCAGTCCTTCCAGTGAATATTCAGGATTGATTTCCTTTAGGATTGACCTATGCCTATAATCACTGTGTTAGCATTTCTGCCCATCACTTTCCCCCTTATTCTCAAGGTCTAGGTCAAAAACCACTGTCCTCAATTAAGCTTTTCCAGGCTTCCACTCTTATTCTTACCCACAGGAGAATGAATGATCCTCTCTTCACCCATACTCCAGTGTTTTGAATTTCTTCAGCCCAACTTTGTCATTACACCTTTGGTTTCCTCTAAAAAAACATGGACTATAGCATAGACCAGATGCTTCACAAGCTGCATAAAATTATTTAATAAACTCTGTACAAACTTCCTCCAACTACATATAATATATTTTCCCCCAAACCACCACGTTTAGCACTTTTCTTTCATGTATGTTATCATTCTGCCCTTTTTGTTTTAGATCAGAGCCATTCTGTGAGGTTCTATGAACGTAAGAATTTTGAAGTCTGTTAATAAAGTGATGAACAGAGGCTACCTGAAAGGAAATGCAGGAGCCCCAGAAAGTAGGAAGCAGGAACCTGGCCTGAGAAGCTCACTCTTCTTTTTTTTTTAATAATTTATCTTTTATTTTTATACAATTTTAAAAGTAACTTTCCATTTACATTATTAAAAAATATTGACTATATTCCCTATGTTGTACAATACAGCTTCGCAGCCTATCTTAGAGCCAACAGTTTGTACCTCCCACTCCTCCTCCCCTGACACTGGTAACCACTAGGTTTTTCTCTATACCTGTGAGTCTGCTTTTGTTGTTGTTATACTGACTACTTTTGTTGTATCTTTTAGGGTCCACACATAAACACAGTAGTTGCCTCTCTCTGACTTATTTCACTTAACACAGTGCCCACATTTAGCACTTTTCTTTCCTGTATGTCATCATTCTGCCCTTTCTGTTTTAGATAAGAGCCAGGCTACGAGATTCTGTGGATGTAAGAGTTTGACATCTGTTAATAAAGTGGTGAATAGAGGCCAATTAAAAATGATTTAGGTATTTTAATACACAATATCAATAGTGTATATATATATATATATATACGTCAATCCCAATCTCCAGTTCATCCTATCTCTCCTTCCCCCTTGGTATCCATGTTTGTTCTCTATGTCTGCGTCTCTGCTTTGCAAAGAAAATCATCTATACCATTTATATGTGCCTGCCTTAATATAGCACAGGGAACTCTACTCACTGCCCTGTGGAAATCTAAAAGGAAAGGAAATCCAAGAAAGAGGGGATATGTGTATACATATACCTGATTCACTTCTGCTGTATGTCGAGACTAACAGAACACTGTAAAGCAACTATACTCCAATAAAATTAATTTAAAAGTGATTTAGATCACTGTGCTGTCTCTCAACGTCTATTTCCTTATATGCAAAAGTAAGTAAAATACTTGCCCTAGGATTGTCGTAAAGTTTATATTTTAAATGTTTGGGGGATAGTAATCAATACACAGGTTATTGTTTAGTCCATAAAAGGTGTCCAGTTCTGCGACCTCATGGACTATAGCCCATCGGGCTCCTCTGTCCATGGGATTTCTCAGGCCAGAATACTGGAGTGGGCTGCCATTTCCTACTCCATCACTCTTCTTTTAGTAAGAGGTTAATAAGCACAGAAGACTAAGAGTGTAGAAAGTCCCGAGAATGACAAGATAGGACCCCAGTGAGGGCAAGTAGACAGGGGTCTTCAAAATGCGTGGCATCCAGGGGATTAAAGAAAGGCATTGGGAATTACTCCCCTCCTAGTTCAATAGCTGTGGAAAAACCCACGATTGCAAGCCAGCCAAGGCAGAATGGACCTGGTATCTTTAAATTCTAGAGCTATGAGAACTGGCCAACAGGGTTTGACAGAGCCAGATAAAGGTATTAACTCCCACAAACACCAGACTTTCTGTCTTGTGCTCTGATTAACTGGATCCGACTTGCACCATAGAATCCCGCATGTTGTTAACTGGCTGTGTATGCGGAATCTTTTCCTGGTCATAATACATATTGGGAGTGTCAGTATTGGGACAGTTATTATTTCTCATGCAGCATCTTTCTTGTAAGTTGGAACTACCGTCTTTGGATGGTGAAAGAGACAAGAGACAACTCCGTTTTGTGTGAAAGTTGCTCAGTCATGTCCGACCCTTTGCGACCCCATGGACTGTATTCTCTAGGCCAGAATACTGGAGTGGGTAGTCTTTCCCTTCTCCAGGAGATCGTCCCAACCGAGGGATCAAATCCAGGTCTCCCACATTGCAGGCAGATTCTTTACCAGCTGAGCCATCAGGGAAGTGCTTGGATGGTGAAGTCTGTAAATGGTCCCTATATTTTGTAGTTAAGGAGTTTTTCCAAGATAAATTAGAATTAAAACAGACAGTTGCAGTTTGATTTTCTGTGTGATGGTGGTCTTCAAAGAAAAGAGTATGTCTTTTCTATCTGCTCTAAAATTTCTGACAGTCTGTGCTTATACCTCATAGTTCAGTTCAGTTCAGTCGCTCAGTTGTGTCCGACTCTTTGTAACCCCGTGGAGTGCAGCATGCTAGGCTTCTCTGTCCATCACCAGCTCCTGGAGTGTACTCAAACTAATGTCCATTGAGTCGGTGATGCCACTCAACTGTCTCATCCTCTGTTATTCCTTTCTCCTCCTGCCTTCAATCTTTACCCAAATCAGAGTCTTTTCCAATGAGTCAGTTCTTCTCATTAGGTAGCCAAAGTATTGGAGTTCCAACTTCAGCATCAGTCCTTCCAGTGAATATTCAGCACTGATTTCCTTTAGGATGGATGGCTGGACCTCCCTGAAGTCCAAGGGACTCTCAAAAATCTCCTCCCATGCCACAGTTCAAAAGCATCAATTCTTTGGCACTCAGCTTTCTTTAAAGTCCAACTCTCACATCCATACATGACCACTGGAAAATCATAGCCTTGACTAGATGGACCTTTGTTGGCAAAGTAATGTCTCTGGTTTTTAATATGCTGTCTAGGTTGGTCAAAACTTTTCTTCCAAGGAGCAAGCGTCTTTTAATTTCATGGCTGCAGTCACCATCTGCAGTGATTTTGGAGCACCCCCCCCCCCCCAATAAAGTCTGTCACTGTTTCCATCGTTTCCCCATCTATTTGTCATGAAGTGATGGGACCAGATGCCATGATCTTTGTTTTCTGAATGTTGAACTTTAAAGCAACTTTTTCACTCTCCTCTTTCACTTTCATCAAGAAGCTTTTTAGTTCTTCACTTTCTGCCATAAGCATGGTATCATCTGCACATCTGAGGTTATTGATATTTCTCCTGGCAAACTTGATTCCATCTGTGCTTCATCCAGCCCAGTATTTCTCATAGTGTACTCTGCAAATAAGTTAAATAGGCAGGGTGACAATATATAGCCTTGACATACTCCTTTTCCTATTTGGAACCAGTCTGTTGTTCCATGTCCAGTTCTAACTGTTGCTTCTTGACCTCATAGTGCTATAAATTTTTTCAGTACTATAATTAAAATTGAATTTAAAATAGTTTACTTAAGTTAATACTTTCCAGGTAGCTCAGTGGTCAAGAACCTGCCTGCCAATGTAGGAGACACAAATTCAATCCCTGAATTGAGATTAGAAATGGGAAAGGAAATGGCAACCCACTCCAGTATTCTTGCCTGGGAAATCCCATGGATGAGGAGCCTGGTAGGCTACAGTCCAGTTCAGTTCAGTTCAGTTGCTCAGTCGTGTCCGACTCTTTGCAACCCCATGAATCGCAGCACACCAGGCCTCCCTGTCCATCACCAACTTCCGGAGTTCACTCAGACTCACGTCCATCGAGTCGGTGATGCCATCCAGCCATCTCATCCTCTGTCTTCCCCTTTTCCTCCTGCCCCCAATCCCTCCCAGCATCAGAGTCTTTTCCAATGAGTCAACTCTTCGCATGAGGTGGCCAAAGTACTGGAGTTTCAGCTTTAGCATCATTCCTTCCAAAGAACACCCAGGGCTGATCTCCTTCAGAATGGACTGGTTGGATCTCCTTGCAGTCCAAGGGACTCTCAAGAGTCTTCTCCAACACCACAGTTCAAAAGCATCAATTCTTTGGCGCTCAGCTTTCTTCACAGTCCAACTCTCACATCCATACCAGACCATCTGACCTGCCTCTTGAGAAACCTATATGCAGGTCAGGAAGCAACAGTTAAAACTGGACATGGAATAACAGACTGGTTCCAAATAGGAAAAGGAGTACGTCAAGGCTGTATATTGTCACCCTGCTTATTTAACTTATATGCAGAGTACATCATGAGAAACGCTGGGCTGGAAGAAGCACAAGCGGGAATCAAGATTGCTAGAAGAAATATCAATAACCTCAGACATGCAGATGACATCACCCTTATGGCAGAAAGTGAAGAGGAACTCAAAAGCCTCTTGATGAAAGTGAAAGAGGAGAGTGAAAAAGTTGGCAACATTCAGAAAATGAAGATCATGGCATCTGGTCCCATCACTTCATGGGAAATAGATGGGGAAACAGTGGAAACATTGTCAGACTATTTTGGGGGGCTCCAAAATCACTGAAAATGGTGACTGCAGCCATGCAATTAAAAGACACTTACTCCTTGGAAGGAAAGTTACGACCAACCTGGATAGCACATTGAAAAGCAGAGACATTACTTTGCCAACAAAGGTCCATCTAGTCAAGGCTACGGTTTTTCCAGTGGCTACAGTCCATGGTGTCGGAAATAGTCAGACACCACTTAGTGACTAAACAGCAACAACAACAACAGCAATCTAAGTAATTACATGCACATGGTTTAAAAACAACTGTCAGTATTTAGACATTTTGATTAAAATTTCCCCCACAACACACACATGCACAAATAATTTTCAGTTTCTTTAACTGTTGCCTGGGTTTTACCATCACATTTTAAAACTGCAATATCTCCATCTTGACTTATTTCAACTTTAGCTAATATTTATTGTTGAGATTATTTACGTCTTACAAGTCCCCCCTCCTTAGCACTTCCCTTTGCCCCTTCTTCTGTTTCTTCCAGCTATATCACAATTTCTCAAATTAAATGTTTAGTTCATAATTGCGTTACTATAGCTATATAAACACCACCGAGTCAAACTTCATAGTTTGATATATTTTCTTTTTTGTATAATAATACTTAATTGTCCTTCTCTTTTTTTTTTGTAGTTTCTTGTGTATCTATTCAACTGCTCTGCGAGACCTGTAAAATAGTATTAAATTATCCAAATACCTATCTCAGATATTTATTGATGTCACATCTCCCTGAAACTCACACACAAACCTTCATTCCTGACTCTTCATTTCTTCTGTTCCAGATTTCATAGATTACTTTCTAGTCTTGAGTGAAGCTTTCATCTGGATTCTTCCCTTTGCTGTTTTCCTATCTTGGGTCCCTAATTTTCTGGGTCATACAACTTCCTTCTGTAGATTTATATTATCATTTTCTAAAGCATATTCTCCAGTACCTTTGTAAGAAAGGGTGCAGGGGTGATTATTTTCCTCAGCCCTAGTACATCTGAAAATATCTTTTGCTATCATACTTCCTTTGTAGTTAGGCTGACTATAGAACTTTGGGCCTAAAGTCTTTTTTTCTCAGATTTTGAAGATATTGATTAGTTAGCTTTTGATGTTACAAATGAAAAGTGTGATGCCATGCCACTGATTTTATATATATCTCCACACATATACACATCAGTTCAGTTCAGTCATTCAGTCGTGTCCGACTCTTTGCGACCCCATGGATTGCAGCAAGCCAGGCTTTCCTGTCCATCACCAACTCCTGGAGCTTAGTCAAACTTATGTCCATCGAGTCAGACACATATACACATATATGTTCATATTTTTGTATATGTTCATATATGTGTACACATGTATGTTCCGGCTATTTAAGTAGTAAGAATCTTATATTTATGCTTTTGGTCTTCTTTAATTTAAAAATGTCTTGAAATAAATTTTTTTAAAAAAACTGTTACTCAGAGTGTTCTGTGGAGTTTTGGTTTTGGAAGCTCATGTCCTTTAGCCATAGAAAATTTTCTTGCTATTTCTATTTTACTTTCCTCTACTCCATATTCTTTGCTCTTTTTTCCTAGAAATCTTATTATTGAAATTTCTTGTTGATCTTCCAATTTTATCTTATCTCTACTGGATTACAACTCTTTGTCTTTTTGTTTCATTTTTCTGGGATTGCTCCTTTGATTTAGTTGTAATTGCATTTTTATTTTTGGAAATCTTTATTTATTCACAGGAACTTGGTCTGTTATGAAAATATTGAGACGGATATGTTTTTATCCATCTCTCTAAGGTTACTAATGTCTTTAATTTGAACTTTTCTTCTATTTCTTCTATTGTGTTTTCCCCTGAAAGTTTATTTATGTGGTTTGTTTTCATTACTGTCGTTAATGTTGTAGGCTTTATACAGATGTTTGGTAGTCTGTGGCTTGCCATGCACATTTTTCTAATGGCTTTACTGATATATACTGCACATACGATAGCATTCACCCATTTCAAGTGCACATGTCAATGTTTTGTAGTGTAATCACAGAGCTGTGCAGCCACCACTGCAGTAAGGCTTAGCAATTTCCATTACCCCCAGAAGAAACCTTGTACCATTAATAGTCACTCTCCATTTACCCTCAGTCAATTTCTCCCCTCCCTGCTCCTGACCCAGGTCTAAGAAGTCACTAGTTTACTTTCTATGTATTTGTCTATTTGGGGCATTTCATAAAAGTTGAATCATAAAATAGTCTTTTGCGACTGTCTTCTTTTATTTATGAAGATTTCAAGATTCGTTCAGTGTTGCTGCATGTATTAGAACTTCATTCCTTTTATTGATGAATAATATTCCATTGTAAGAATATATCATACTTTGTTTATCCATGTCAGTTTATGGGCATCTGAGTGGTTTCCACTTTTTGATTACTATGAAGAAGCCTGATATTAACACTGTGTAAGTTTTTATGTGGGCATGCCTTCATTCCTCTCGAGTTTATATTTAGTAGTAGCATTGCTGGATCATATGATATTTCTCATATTGTTCATGGGGTTATCAAGACAAGAATGCTGAAGTGGTTTGCTATTCCCTTCTCCAGCATACCACATTTTGTCAGAATTCTCCACCATGGCTTGTCTGTCTTGGGTGGCCTTACATGGCATGGCTCATAGTTTCATTGATTTGGGAATTTGGAAAACTCAGAAGTGGCCACAGGACCGGAAAAGGTCAGTTTTCATTCCAATGCCAAAGAATGGCAATGCCAAAGAATGTTCGAACTACTGCACAATGGCACTCATTTCACATGCTAGCAAAGTAATGCTCAAAATTCTCCAACCTAGGCTTCAATAGTATATGAACCTAGAACTTCCAGATGTTCAAGTAAGATTTAGAAAAGGCAGAGGAACCATAGATCAATTGCCAACATCTGCTGGATCATAGAAAAAGAAAGGTAATTCCAGAAAGACATCTACTTCTACTTCATTGACTATGCTAAAGCCTTTGACTGTGTGGATCACAACAAACTGGAATATTCTTCAAGATGTAGGAATATCAGACCACCTGACCTGCCTCCTGCAAAACCTATATGTAGGTCAAGAAGCAACACTTAGAACTGGACATAGAACAACAGATTGATTCCAAATTGGAAAAACAGTATTGTCAAGGCTATATATTGTTACTGTGCTCATTTAACTTCTATGCAGAATATATCACGATCATGTGAAAAGGCTGGCTGGATGAAACACAAGCTGGAATCAAGACTGCCAGGAGAAATATCAATAACCTCAGATATGCAGATGACACCACTCTTATGGCAGAAAGCAAAGAGGAAAAAGAGCCTCTTGATGAAGTTGGAAGAGGAAAGTGAAAAAGCTGGCTTAAAACTCAACATTCAGAAAACTAAGATCATGGCATCTGGTCCCATCACTTCATGGCAAATAGATGGGGAAACAGTGACAGACTTTATTTTCTTGGGCTCCAAAATCACTGCAGATGGTGACTGCAGCCATGAAATTAAAAGATACTTGCTCCTCAGGAGAAAAGCTATGACAAACCTAGGCAACGTATTAAAAAGCAGAGGTCTATATAGTTAAAGCTGTGGTTTTTCCAGTAGTCATGTATGGATATGAGAGTTATACCATAAAGAAGGCTGAGTGCCAAAGGATTGATGCTTTTGAACTGTGGTGTTGGAGGAGACTCTTGAGAGTCCTTTGGACTGCAAGGAGATCAAACCAGTCAATCCTAAAGGAAATCAACCCTGAATATTCATTGAGAGGACTGATGCTGAAGCAGAATCTCCAGTTATTTGGCAACCTGGTACAAAGAGCCAACTCATTTGAAAAGACCCTGATGCTGGGAAAGATTGAAGGCAGGAGGAGAGGTGGATGACAGAGGACAAGATGGTTGGATAGTATTAGTGACTCAATGGACATGAGTTTGAGCAAGCCCTGGGAGATGGTGATGAACAGGGAAGCCTGGTGTGCTGCAGTCCATGAGGGTCATAAATAGTCAGAAATGACTGAGCAACTGAACGATGATATTTCTATGTGTAATTTTTTAAGGAACTGCCAGAAAAGATTTCTGAAGTTCTGTGCCATTTTACATTCCTACCAGTAATGTATGAGGGTTTCAATTTCTTTATATATCTGCTGTCAGTTGTTATTATTTGTTCTTTTAATTAGAGCCATCTTAGTGGGTATGACTCGATGCACATGAGTTTGGGTGAACTCTGGGAGTTGGTGATGGACAGGGAGGCCTGGCGTGCTGTGATTCATGGAGTCGCAAAGAGTCGGACACGACTGAGCAACTGAACTGAACTGAAGTGAACTAGTGGGTATGAAGTGGTACCTTATGGTTTTGATCTGCATTTCTCTAAAGGTTAATGATACTTTCATGTGCTTCCTGAATAAAGTGTATATCTTCTTTGGAGAAGTATCTCCAGATCCTCTGTCCATTTTTAATTGTGTTATTTACCTTTTTATTGTTGACTCATGAAAGTTTTTAAATGTATTCTGGATATGTTTTTTTATTGGAGTATAATTGCTTTACAATGTTGTGATGGTTTCTGCTGCTCAGTGAAGTGAACCAGCTATATGTATGCATATCTCTCCTCATTCTTGTATGGATGTAGGTCTCTTATCAGACACATGATTTGCAATTTTTTTCTCACATTCTGTGTTGTCTTTTCAGTTTTTTTGATGGTTTCTTCTGAAGCATAAAAGTTTAAAATTTTAATGAACTCCAATTTATCTGTTTTTGTTTCTTTTATTATTTGTGTTTTGTCTGATTAATGGTCATAAAGTTTTAATCCTATATTTTCATCTATAACTTTTATAGTTTTCAGTTCAGTTCAGTTCAGTTGCTCAGTCGTGTCTGACTCTTTGCAACCCCATGGACTGCTGCACGCCAGGCCTCCCTGTCCATCACCAACTCTTGGAGCTTGCTCAAACTCATGTCCATCGAGTTGGTGATGCCATCCAAACATCTCATCCTCTGTCTTCCCCTTTTCCTCCTACCTTCAATCGTTCCCAGCATCAGGGTCTTTTCCAGTAAGTTTGTTTTTTGCATTAGGTGGCCAGAGTATTAGAGCTTCCGCTTCAGCATCATTACTTCCAATGAATATTCATGACAAATTTCCTTTAGGATTGACTGGTTTGATCTCCTTGCAGTCCAAGGGACTCTCAAGAGTTCTTACATTTAAGTCCATGGTTCATTTTTAGTGTTTTTTTCTTTTTTTTTTTTGGTATGAAAAAGCAGTACAACTTCATTTTTCACATGTGGATATTCAATCAACTCAGAACCATATCCTGAAAAGACTTGCTCATTCATACCAAAAAGTGAAATACTAAATACTAATTGGAAGTGCTATGTGCATGAGAGGGGTTAATCAACAGGTAGGCTTTACTTTAAAGTTTTGGGGCAGTAAACTGGCCTTTTCCCTGAGTTTCCTAGATAAATAATATGCAAATATATGTCACTCTGTCCTCAACACCACACCTTAATGCTTTCAGGTCCAGAACATCTCTCGTTCAATTCCTTCAAATAGTTTGTGGTCACTTAGAGAAAGGTGATGAGTAGGTGGTTAGATAAAGGTTGCCACTTGTCTGATGTGGGAAGGAAGAAGTTATCTGGGACGTTCAACCACTCCATTGCAGACTTCCAACTTATCCCCCTGGTTTTAACCTTTTGCTATATCCATACTTTGGTGACTCCAAGTTCTGAGACTATGATTTCAATGCAGCAAATTGGCTCATTCCTCATCAGTGTTCCTTTCAGCAGACACTGCAGTGTTATCTTCTTCCTCTCTAAGTCACTTACCAGGTATTCTTCACTTTATCATCTGAAAGTATTGAAATCCTCTGTCTGTTGATGATTCATCTCCCTCTCTTGCTTTGTTCATTCATCATTTTAATGGTATTCAGGAGTAAAAGAGATAACCATGTGATAAGCATACCACATTTAGCAGGAAAATTCTCTTCAGTTCTTACTGTGCATGGCTTTCAAAACAGTTTCATTTTAAATCAGAATATAGCTCATTTCAGTAGGATAATCTAATTTAGCAAATGTAAATTTACATTTAGACAGTGACAGAGAGTAATCTTTCTAAACAGTCCATATTAGATGCCATCCCACTGGCAAGTGTAACATCCTTCAATGACAGTGTTATGTTTCCTTGTTTCACCATTGAGTTCCCAGAGTTTAGCACAATGTTTAATGCATAGGGAGTCTCAATAAATGCTTTGTAAATGGATGAACAGATTAGTGAGCAACCACATGATACTGATCCAAAGTTTTCAACTACCATGAGTAGCTTACTCTTAGACAGTAATTTTTTTTAGCACTTACAACACTGATTTTGATTGACTTTTACATCTTGACCTGGGGGAGTAGATGAAGTGTATTAATTTCTTAACTTTAGTTCCAAAGTTGAACTGTATTTTGCTCATATGCAAGTCAGCACTGACTGATAAGTTATAAGAATTTACTTCCAGTTCAAAGAAATCTGACTTCAAAACAGGTTAAAACTTACTCTTAAATCAATTTCCCCACTTTCTTTCTTCCACTAATTCCAGAACACAAAGTGTCATTGTTTGCCAACATGACTTAAATAGAATTAATAAATCCAGTTCACTTTGATGATTAGAAAAGATAATTAAATTTATAACAGGATTCTAGTATATATTACCATGCTGTTTAAAAATTATCTTTTTAAGCCTAAGAGATGAAATGAATATTTTTTTTGAGTGAGCTTTGGTTTCATTTCATTATGAAAATTCTAAAGAGATACATAACACCTGGAGACATTTCTTCTGAGTCTAATATTTTTCTTGTATAAAGTCATCAAGACATGATAGCTGAATAAAATACATTATTTGAAGTTGAAGAAGCAAGAGTAAAATAGACAGAGAATATTATAATATTATATGGTTATAATTTGATATGGATGGTTTTACTCACCATTTTTACTACACCTAAATATAATATATTAGTAAACTCCGGAAATGAAAAATGCAGATAGGAGTTTTTAGTGATTTGGCTTCTTAAACTGTTTAGCTTGCTGAGGAAGTTGCAGAAAACTTTTAGATACAGCCCATCTAAATTATTCAGTTGGTCTCAAACCATTGCTTGTATCTTGGATTTCTGCCTAGCAATTTCTTTAGGATTGCTGGAAGATGTTGTTACGTGTCTTTTCAAGCATAGTTGAGACACAATCAAGAAAAGAGCATGTTTCCATTATTCTGAAAAAATATAGAAGCAAAGTGGGAAAAAGTTGTTTGATATCAATCAAGCTGTGATTGATAATTAAAACTGTTTTGTTTCTGTTTGGAGGCTTAAATGTCTTAATAACTACTAGAACGTATTGTTTTTCTTCATTATCATTAATTAGGTATTTAAAAATTATATGAACATAATTTTTTTGAATCTCAAATAATAACAATTTGAAAAGTCATTTACTTATATTATGATAACATAAATCTGTTTCTGGTAGAAACAAATGCTGGAGATACAGAGAAGTAAAAGTAAATATTATTGTCATTATATTTTTCTAAAGAGAACATTTCACAAATCCCAGCCTGATGAATTCACCTTTAACTTTGTTCTAGAGTGTTTTATTTCTGCATCAGACTCAACTGTTGATGTTCCTTGAATTTCACAGCCTACTGTTTTTTAGAATCATTTGTCTATAGACTGACTGTTTGTATGCCCCTCAGATTCATATGTTGAAATCTAATCCACAGCATGATGGCACTTGGAAGTGGGAACTTTGGGAGGTGATAAGCTGATGAAGGTAGAGCCCTCATGAATGGAATTAGTGTACTTATAAAAGGGACCCAGAGAGCTCCCTCACCCCTTCTGCCACATGAGGCTGCAGGAAGAAGTGGCCAGATAACCAGGAAGTCAGTCACTGATAACCATTCATCAGTCACTGAATCTGTTGGCACCTTGGTCTTAGACTTGGCCTCCAGAACTGTGAGAAATAAATGTCTGTTATTTGTAAACAATCCAGTCAGTGGAATTCTTTTGTAGCAGCCCAAACTAAGGCACATTTTATATTTGATTGGTTTGTCTGTTTAAATAGCAATGGATGTTAGACTTTCTTGGAGAAGGCAATGGCAACCCACACTAGCACTCGCCTGGAAAATCCCATGGATGGAGGAGCCTGGTAGGCTGCAGTCCATGGGGTTGCAAAGAGTTGGACACGACTGAGCGACTTCACTTTCACCTTTCACTTTCATGTACTGAAGCAAATGGCAACCCACTCCGGTGTTCTTGCTTGGAGAATCCCAGGGATGGGGGAGCCTGGTGGGCTGCTGTCTATGGGGTCGCACAGAGTTGGACATGACTAAAGTGACTTAGCAGCAGCAGCTAGACTTTCTGAATTCTTGCATGTCCAAAATTGTCTTAATTTTCTGTGACCATTTGATCAATATTTGACTGGGTGCAAAAATCCTAAATCCAAACATTAGAACTTATAAACCATTATTGTCTTGCTGTAAATGAAATGTCTGATACTAGCTAGTTATTTTACTCTTTATCCCAGAGTTCTAAAATTTCTTGAATATGTGCCTAGTTATGTTTTTTAAAGTTATTATTATTGTCACTTAATAAGGTCTTTCAAATCTTTCTTCAGCTTAGTACATTTATGCTCTTGTTTCTCAATTATATCTTTCCTTTTATTCATGTTGTTTGCTTCTTTTAGAATTCAAATTAGGTAGCTATTGGATTTCCTAAATATATCTTCCACATCTCTCAACTTATCTACTACTTTTAAAATAGACAGTGGAAAATAAAATTAAGAACAAGATCTTGGTGTCAAATTCCCTGGATTAGAATTTTCAGTTTTATCACCTCATTAGCTGTGTGACTTTGGGTATGCTACTTAACTTCTCTCTGTATATAATAATAGTTCTCAGTTCAGAGAGTTGTGAAAATTAACTCTGTTACAACTAAAGCACTTACAGCAGTCTGGCACATTAAGTCCTCCTATTTCCTCACTGATTTTTTGCTTAAATATTCTAAAGAGTTCCTTGAATTTGCCTTCCATACTATCAACTTTCCTAGATGTCTAATTCATTTTTCAGACTTTTTTTTTTTTAAATTTGGGCAATGGTAATTTTAATCGTAATAAAGTCTCTCCTGTTTTCTGATTGCTCTATTTTCATAGCAGCATGTCCTCATTTTTGGCTGCAAAAACTTCTAAATTAAAATATTATTTTTACATGTAAGCTCTTTTTAAAAAAAATGATTGAAATATAGTTAATTTGCAATGTTGTGTTAGTTTCAGGTGTGCAGAAAAGCTATTCAGTTATACATACACACATATGTATATATGCATATTTTCTTTTTCAGATTCTTTCTCATTATATGTTATTGTCAAGGGATTAGATCTGATAGAATGTCTGAAGAACTATGGACAGAGGCTTGTGACATTGTATAGGAGGGAGGGATCAAGACCATCCTCAAGAAAAAGAAATGCTAAAAGGCAAAATGGTTGTCTGAGGAGGCCTTACAAATAGCTGTGAAAAGAAGAGAAGTGAAAGGCAAAGGAGAAAAGGAAAGATATACCCATTTGAATGCAGAGTTTCAAAGAATACCAAGGAGAGATAAGAAAGCCTTCCTCAGTGATCAGTGCAAAGAAATAGAGAAAAACTATAGAATGGGAAAGACTAGAGATCTCTTTAAGAAAATTAGAGATACCAAGGGAACGTTTCATGCAAAGATGGGTGTAATAAAGGACAGAAATGGTATGGACCTAACAGAAACAGAAAATATTAAGAAGAGGTGGCAAGAATACACAGAAGAACTATCCACAAAGATCTTCACAACCCAGATAATCACAATGGTGTGATCACTCACCTAGAGCCAGACATCTTGGAATGTGAGGTCAAGTGGGCCTTAGGAAGTCCAGTTGAGCTATTTCAAATCCTAAAAGATGATGCTGTGAAAGTGCTGCACTCAGTATGCCAGCAAATTGGGAAAACTCAGCAGTGGCCACAGGACTGGAAAAGGTCAGTTTTCATTCCAATCCCAAAGAAAGGCAATGCCAAAGAATGCTCAAACTACTGCACAGTTGCACTCATCTCACATGGTAGCAAAGTAATGTTCAAAATTCTAAAAGCCAAAGCTTCAGCAGTACGTGAACTGTGAACTTCCAGATGTTCAAGCTGGATTTAGAAAAGGCAGAGGAACCAGAGATCAAATTGCCAACATCTGCTGGATCATGGAAAAAGCAAGAGAGTTCCAGAAAAACATCTATTTCTGCTTTATTGACTATGCCAAAGCCTTTGATTGCGTGGATTACAGTAAACTTTGGAAAATTCTGAGATATGGGAATACCAGAGCACCTGATCTGCCTCTTGAGAAACCTATATGCAGGTCAGGAAGCAACAGTTAGAATTGGACATGGAACAACAGACTGGTTCCAAATAGGAAAAGGTGTACGTCAAGGCTGTATATTGTCACCCTGCTTATTTAACTTTTATGCAGAGTACATCATGAGAAATCCTGGGCTGGAAGAAGCACAAGCTGGAATCAAGATTTCTTGGAGAAATATCAATAACCTCAGATATGCAGATGACACCACCCTTATGGCAGAAAGGGAAGAAGAACTAAAGAGCCTCTTGATAAAAGTGAAAGAGGAAAGTGAAAAGGTTGGCTTAAAGCTCAACATTCAGAAAACTAAGATCATGGCATTTGGTCCCATCACTTCATGGCAAATAGATAGGGAAACGACGGAAACATTGTCAGACTTTATTTTTTGGGGCTCCAAAATCACTGCAGATGGTGATTGCAGCCATGAAATTAAAAGATGCTTACTCCTTGGAAGGAAAGCTATGACCAACCTAGACAGCATATTAAAAAGCAGAGACATTACTTTGCCAACGAAGATCCATCTAGTCAAATCTATGAGTTTTCCAGTAGTCATGTATGGATGTGAGAGTTGTACTATAAAGAAAACTGAGTGCCGAAAATTTGATGCTTCTGAATTGTGGTGTTGGAGGAGACTCTTGAGAGTCTCTTGGACTGCAAGAAGATCCAACCAGTCAATCCTATAGGAAATCAGTCCTGAATATTCATTGAAAGGACTGATGCTGAAGCTGAAACTCCAATACTTTGGCCACCTGATGTGAAGAACTAACTCATTTGAAAAGACCCTGATGCTGGGAAAGGTTGAAGGTGGGAGAAGAAATGGCTGACAGAGGATGAGATGGTTGGATGGCATCACCGACTCAATGGACATGAGTTTGAGTAAACTCCGGTAGTTGGTGATGGACAAGGAAGCTTGGCGTGCTGCAGTCCATTCGCAAAGAGTTGGACACGACTGAGCGACTGAACTGAACTGAATAACTGATATGTTATTACAAGGTATTAAACCTAGTTTCTTGTGTTATGCAGTAGGTCCTTGTTGGTTATCTATTTTATATATATTTTAATCCTCAATAAAGTCTAGGTTCTTGTTTGTTTGCCAGGTTATAGCCTTTCCCCTAGAGTTAGTATTTCTTTTGTTTATCTTGTCTTTCTCTTCCATGTTATTGATTTTCCTTAAACGCTTAGTAAACTTTGATTTCCTTTTTATGTTTATGAATATTTATCAGTGCACATACTGAGTTTGGTTTTCTTTGTGGCTGTGTTCAGTCTGGCTTTATATCAGTCAGAGTACAAATAGGAAAATAGAAACCACACTAGGAATTTCAAACATTAATACAGATCAAATTTTTAAAACAGAGATTCTATAAGATTGTTGGAAATTGTGGAGATGCAAAAGATGGCAAGATCAAGTTACTCAAAGACAAATAAATAAAGGAGACTGCTACCATCTCTGTGCTGAAGAGGAAAAACTACCTAAAGGCCAGATCAGCTCTTGTTATTGAAGACCATATGCCTCAGTAGGAACCCAGTAATTTGATCTAAGTGGTTGGGACTGGGGTCTACAGATTTAAAAAACTTCAGGAAAATGGCAAGTTCCCTACAAAAGATGAAGCAGGTGGACCAGTGGGTATGAGATAGCAAGGATGGTACTGTGGCTAGCTGGACAATGCACACCTGGCCAAAAAACTATTTGCATGTAACTTTTACAAAATATTTTGCTGTCTAACATGAGTTTGCTATTATTTGTGGAGTTGAATGTTAGTAAATTATATCCTACTTTATCATTTTATTATAATCTTATGTGTATATATATATGTATATATATATAGAATCACATATCACAGCATGTTTTGGGTCATAGTGTTCTAAACAGTTGTTTTTTATTCAGTGCTTTTGAAGGTATAGGAAAATGATTCTGTTTCTTTAAATACTTTATAGACTGTTTTTTGTAGCTGTGACAAACATGAGCTGAAGTATCATGATTTGGATGCCTTCCAGACATGAATATCACTTTTCAAACCATAAAAGGAGTGATAGGATCCTTGGCAAATGGACTGGAACTGACTGAACATTGGAAGAACTGGCTTTATGCTGACTGACGCAGTGAGGAAAGGAAACAGCGGACAGCAAAGTGGACCTATTGCATGACTGCTTGAGTTTTCCCACATACTGTTATGTTTATGGGGAAAAACTCATACCAAGACCAAGCAATTATCTTCAATACTAGGAGAAAAGAACTAAGAAGTTTTCATGTCAAATGCATGCCAGGCACTGTGCATGTGTTATTTTGTTTTTCTCAAACCAACCTCATAAGGCAGGCATGTCAGCCCATGTTGTTGTTGTTCACTAGCTCAGTTCAGTTGTGTCTGACTCTTTGTGACCCCATGGACTGCAGCACACCAGGCTTTTCTGTCCTTCACTGTCTCCCAGAGCTTGCTCAAACTCATGTCCATTGAGTTGGTGATGCCATGCAACCATCTCATCCTCTGTCATCCCCTTCTCCTCCTGCCTTCAATCTTTCCCAGCATCAGGGTCTTTTCCAGTGAGTTGGCTCTCTGATGACACATAGCAATCTGAGGCTTAGAGAATTTAAATCCCTTGGCCAGTCAAATTATCCAAACTATGAAGTGACAATTCTGCTATTCAAACATAAATCTGTTTGATTTCAATACCCAGGTTCTTTCATTTATACCATATCATCTCTTTATGAAGTCAGAATTTGGTGAGACATTTCAGAAGACCTTGGGGAAAGTTCTCAACAAAGGAGTATTTTTGAGAGATTTCAATTTCCCCCCTAACAACATGTTGAAAAAAAAATGTTGCAAGTTTTAGACATTTTACTGACTAGTTTGTGAACAGCACAATAAACAGGTAGAATTATTCCAACTTCACCTCCACTTCGGTATCTACTGAGCCATCAGCCATTGAAGATCGCTGGCAGTGTTTGCTCTGTTCCACAAATAGAGCAGTGATGACTCAAGCACACAGAGTTGGAACTAAACCTGGTTGCTCACACATGCACCCTGAGCTGTGGTCCCCAGTGACTTACCGCATTTCTGAATGTTGACAGTGAGCCATGTCTAAAATCCCAGCTAGGAATAGAAGGGGACTGAGAAACCAGATACCACTCACTACTTCCAGAAACCTCACGGCAGCATAATGGAAAAACCAGAGTAGGCCTTCAATAGGCAGCTGAAAGATTAAATCCTGGGTTGGCAGAATGAACCTATGTGAAATGTAATTGGTCAAGGGGCAACTGATTCTGTGACTTGTAATAAATGAGAGGCCCCTGGAAGCCTGGCACTTTTGAATGGTGTCTGGCTGTATTCATTCCTATTTAAGAGCAACATGTTAATATGTTTATGAGCATATAAGGGGCACTGCCTAACACCACTAATTGCCACTTAATGTTAATCTTGGGTTTTAGTCTTTCTGTGTGCTCTATGATCCCGTAATTGGTTAGACCAGCGCTAGTGGCAGAGGAGGTAAGAGTGCTGCTGCCTGCATCTACTCACAAAAGACTGAAAGTCAGCGACCGCTGCCCTCGGAGGACCACAGCTTGATTTTTTCCTTTGCCACATCTTGTCTTGAAATAGTTGTACCAGGAAAGCCCTTCATAGTTGTTGCCTGAGTGCTAAGTTGCTTCAGTCGTGTCTGGCTCTTTGCAAATCTATGGAATGTAGCCTGCCAGGCTCCTCTGTCTGTGGGATTCTCCAGACAAGAATACTGGAGTGGATTGCCAAGCCCTTCTCCAGGGGATCTTCCTAATCCAGGGATTGAACCCTGGTCTCTTATGTCTCCTTTATTGGCAGGCATGTTCTTTACCACTAGTGGCACCTGGGACTCCCAATCACAGTTGCTAATATTTACTAAAAAGATCCTAAATGGCTTCCCAACAACCTCTCTAATCCTGTGGTCCCCAAACTTTGGCCTGCATCAGAACCAATAGATTGTGGAGTTGCCTGTTCATTAAATCTAGGGTGAAGCCCCCAAATGTGCATTTCAAGTAAGTCCCTAGATAATGCTGATACTACTGTACACTTCGAGCACTCTTGTTCTTACCGGATATGCCAAAGCCACCATAAAACACATGTCTTGGGCAATATTCAAAGACCTGGCCTTTCAGAAGCCCAGCACGGAGATTCAAGTCTTTGTGAAAAAGAATCACTGAGGAAAAAGCCAAATTCTGGTTTTTACCTTAAGTAGGGGAAGGCTACAGTGACTCTCTAATCTAGTGGTTCTCAAAGTGTGGTTCCCCAACCAGAATTATCAACATCACCGGGGAGCTCGTTATGAAAGCAGAATCTCGGGCCCTACCAGGACCGACTGGATGTGACGTTCTGCAGGTAGAGTCCGGCAATCTGTGTACTTTTGTTACTGAGTCCAAGCTCACTCTGCTCACCGCATGACAGACCAACGAATCTGAGAGATGAGGTGTTGAGGCAAGGAATACAACTTTATTCGAAAAACTGGCTGACCAAGATGATGCAGACTAATGTCTCAGAGTAACCATCTTGTTGGGGGTCTGGATGCCAGGTTCTTTTATAGAGTCAGAGAGAGAGAGATGAAATGAGGAACTAAATTCAAAAGGCAGAATAGAGAGGGAGAGGCAGTGAGGAAGTAAAGTGAAAGGGTCTTCAGTCTTGCAGAACATCTGTCTTTAAGAACAGCCAGACTTTGGAAGGAGTGTATTAATCTCTTCTTTTTGTTGTAGCCATTTGCAGGTGGGCAGGGCCAGATTCTCTCTCCATGAGCTATTTACAGGCACTTTAGTTTACAGTCAGGCAGAGGGGCAGGGTCCTCTGAGGCAGGCTATTATTTTTGATATAATAACAAAAGCAATGAAAAGCAAGTCAAACAGTTTCCCACATGGAGTCAGAATTGGCTTTTTCTCTGCAACACTTTCACGTATCCACCACCATGGGCAAGTTCCAGCACCACAAAGATTCTTCAGTTTGTCCTTTTATAAACATACCCACCTCCCTCCCACACAGCCCCCACCTTCCTGTCCCTAACCCTTGGCCACCACTAATCTGTTTTCCATTTCTGAAACTTTGTCATTTCAAAAATGTTACATCGATGGAATTATGCTGTATGTAACCTTTTGGGATTCACTTTTTCCACTCAACATAATTCCCTGGAGATTCATCCAAACTGTGTGTATCAACAGCTTGTTCTTTTTTTATTGCTGAGTAATTTTTATGGTACTTGTGTACCACAGTTCATTCCTAGTGAAGATTCTCTAGACTGATTTCGGTTTTTGACTATTACAAAAAAAGTGGCTGTTGAATATCCATGTACTGGCTTTTCTATTAAGCATATGTTTAATTGCTCTGGGATAAATATCCAAGAATACGATTACCAGGTGGTATGTAGTTTCATTACTTTATTGATAAAGGTCTGTATTGTCAGAGCTATGGTTTCTCCAGTAGTCATACCAAACCACCTGAACTGCCTCCTGAGAAATCTGTGCACAGGTCAGAAAGCAACAGTTAGAACTAGATATGGTACAACAGACTGGTTCCAAATAAGGAAAGAAGTACGTCAAGGCTGTATATTGTCACTCTGTTTATTTAACTTATATGCAGAGTACATCATGAGAAATGCTGGGCTTGATGAAGCACAAGCTGGAATCAAGATTGCCGGGAGAAATATCAATAACCTCAGATATGCAGATGACACCACCCTTATGGCAGAAAGGGAAGAAGAACTAAAGAGCCTCTTAATGAAGTGAAAGAGGAGAGGGAAAAAGTTGGCTTAAAGCTCAACATCCAGAAAACTAAAATCATGGCATCCAGTCCCATCACTTCATGGCAAATAGATGGGGAAGCAATGGGAATAGTGACAGACTTTATACATTTGGGCTCCAAAATCACTGCAGATGGTGACTGCAGCCATGAAATTAAAAGACACTTACTCCTTGGAAGAAAAGCTATGACTAACCTAGACAGCATATTAAAAAGCAGAGATATTACTTTGCCAACAAAAGTCAGTTTAGTCAAAGCTATGGTTTTATGCTTCTGAACTGTGGTGTTGGCAAAGAATCTTGAGAGTCCCTTGGACTGCAAGGAGATCCAACCAGTCAATCCTAAAGGAAACCAATCATGAACATTCATTTGAAGGACTGATGCTGAAGGTGAAACTACAATAGTTTGGCCACCTGATGTGAAGAACTGACTCATTGGAAAAGACCCTGATGCTGGAAAAGATTGAAGGCAGGAGGAGAAGAGGACAACAGAGCATGAGATGGTTGGATGGCATCACCAATTTGATGGACGATTTTGAGTAAGTTTCAGTAGTTGGTGATGGACAGGGAAGCCTGGCGTGTTGCAGTCCATGGGGTTGCAAAGAGTTGGACACGACTGAGCGACTGAACTAAACTGATGTGTGGATGAGCAAGTTGGACCATAAAGAAAGCTGAACTCTGAGGAATTGATACTTTTGAAGTGTGGTGTTGGAGAAGACTCTTGGGAGTTCCTTGGACAGCAAGGAGATCAAACCAGTCAATCCTAAAGGAAATCATTCCTGAATATTCATTGAAAGGACTGATGCTGAAGCTGAAGTTCCAATACTTTAGCCACTGGATATGAACTGACTCACTGGAAAAGACCCTGATGGTGGGAAAGATTGAAAGCATGAAGAGAAGGGGATGACAGAGGATGAAATGGTTGGATGGCATCGCCAACCCAACGGACATGAGCTTAAGCAAGCTCCAGGAGTTGGTGATGGACAGGGAGGCCTGGAGTGCTACAGTCCATGGAGTCACAAAGAGTTGGACATGACTGAGCAACTGAACTGATGAAGTTTCATGTTTAATTATAAAAGAAACTCAAACTATTTTCCAAACTGGCTGAACCATTTAGATACAGCACTGTAGAAATCTACAACAAAGTATGAATAATCCTCTTCTTGCATCCTTGTCAGCATTTGGTGTTGGTACAGTTTTTTCTTTTTCCTTTTTTAAAAAATATAAATTCATTTATTTTAATTGGAGGTTAATTACTTTACAATATAGCACTGTTTATAATAGCCAGGACATGGAAGCAACCTAGATGTCCATCAGCAGATGAATGGATAAGAAAGCTGTGGTACATATACACAATGGAGTTTTTTCTTTTTTTAGGCATTTTGATAATGTTGTAGAGAAGAAAACATTCTGTCTCCATGTTGGAACTATTTCTTTGGATTTGCTTTTTGTTGCTGTTGTTGTTATAATTAGACGTCTGCCTCAGAGGACCTTGTCCCTCTGCCTGATGGTTAAATTGAAATGCCTTTGTTCAGCTCATAGAGAGATAATCTGCGCCTCCACACTTACCTTTGAATGTCTGCAAGAAAGAAGAGATTAATATATCCCTTTCCTGATGCTGGTCATTCCTGGAGACATTTTGCAAGGCTGATGGTCCTTATTTACTTCCTCACTGCTCCTCCCTCTCTATTCTGCCTTTTGACTATTTCCTCATCACCTCTCTCTGGTTCTCTAACAGAATCTGGCATCCAGAGCACCACAAGATGGTTGTTTTCAGCCATGAGTCTGCCATCTTCTCAGTCAGAATACAGTCGTATTCCTTGCCTCAGTACTTTGTCTCCTAGATTCACTGGCCTGTCATGTGGTGAGCAAAGTGAGCTTATACTTTGTAGCAATCAGTTCAGTTCAGTCGCTCAGTCGTGTCCGACTCTTTGAGACCCCATGGACTGCAGCATGCCAGGCCTCCCTGTCCATCACCAACTTGTAACAATTCCCTGTCCATCACAAAACTCATAACAACTCATTCCTTCATAACAATAGGTGTGTAGTAATATCTCACTAGGATTTTAATTCACATTTTTCTAAAGACTAATGATATTGAACACCTTTTCATGTACTTCTTTTCTATCTGTATATCCTCAGTGAAATGACAGCTCATGAGATTTTTTTTTTCCATTTTCTAATTGCATTATTTTTGTGTTGTTGAAGTCTTACTACTAAGTTTGAAAATGCTTTCTATATTCTAGATACCAAGCCTTTCTTGGACATGGAGTTTGCAAACATTTTCTCCCAGTCTGTATCTTCTCTCTTCATCTCCTTCACATGGACTCTCATAGATCAAATGTTCTTAATTTGATGAGGTCCATTTTTTCTTTTATTAAAGAGATGATGTATAGTGACCACTTTTTATTTGATTTTTCTTGTTTTTTGAGATAGACTTGTATCACTATAAATGATATTGCATTTGCTGTGTCCCAAAGACTTTGGAAAGTTGTATTAAAAAATATATACATATATAATGGTAAAATATACATAACATAGTGACTATTTTAGAGTTCTAGTGAC